>NC_135499.1:155721574-156021574 GCF_052857255.1 Amblyomma americanum | reverse complement strand
CCGAAGGCCCAAATTACGTGTTTTCTGTTCTTTATATATATATATATATATATATATATATATATATATATATATATATATATATATATATATATATATATATATATATATATATATATATATATATATATATATATATAACATGTCTGCATAGTTTTTACTGTCGAGCAGGGGCTATAACAGTACAGTATGGTGGTCATATAGTATGGCCATCTTTGGTTGCAGTTGAGCCCATTTCCTAAACTAAAATGTACCATATATGAACATATTTTCCTTGCATCTTTTAGAAATGCACGATCATATGGCCACCCTTAACCCATTGCATAGGACCAGTACTGACCTTTGCATTTTACCCTGTACAGTCAACATTAATCTGCATACTCTTTACTACCTTCTTCTGTTTAAAAAGCACTCAGCAAACCTACAGCATGCAGTGCAGTTAAGGACTTCTTAGAAAAGAAAGAGATAATGGCTGCAGAGGCCTGAAGCTAATTTCTCACCTTGGTTCTATCTCAGAGACCTTATCTACGACATCTCCAGCAGGTATCTTATTCAGTGGCATGGATTCGGACTCGATATAGTTGATGATGAAATTCTGCACCCGGTAGTAATACTCGCCATCCAGAAGCCTGTAAAAACCTATGCATGCAAGCCAAAATCACCAGCAGCTGTAAAATTTTTGCATAATGAGCTTGCCACACAGGTATACATCTGAGACCCTTGTTGTCAAAGCTTTTGGGGTTAGTGTGCCGCCATCCACTATCTATGGGGCACTATCCATGTTGTTGGCTGGCACTGCTAGTCTTTTCTCCTGTACTAGAGAGCAGGAACATCAGCCTGTTAGCACTAGCTTTGGCCATTACTAGCAATGGATAGGTAGCTGCATTTTACTTTACAAGTTGAAGTGCGGTGCATGGTGGGATGCAGCAGTGGTTGCCTAACTTTCTAACCTCAGGGGTGCCCAGTCTCATATGCAGCAGAATATTAAACAAACATTCCTGTTCTACCGTTCAAACGGTTGTGCAAGGCCTGTCATTCACAAATAGAACATTGGAATGGCATATGCGCTATTAGGAGAAAGGAGTATTCTCTTTCATTTTAATGCATATAGCACAGTAATATGGTTATGCGGTGGGGGTGAGAGGTAGAGAGGAGTAAAAGATACATGCACCGATTTGGGTACTCACAGTAAAAAAATAAAGACAGAAGAAAGCCATTTGTGGATATTTTGAAATGAATCCTTAAATTAAGGTATATTTCCTTGACGCTTCTTCACCATTTTCTAGGATTGATAACTTCATACTGCTTCAGTTTAAATGTATAGCTGATCCTTACCATCGATTTCAACCACTGGCAACTCTTCAATGGCCTGCCTGATTTCGGCTTCACTTGCCTGCACCCTGTCCAGAATGGTTCTCAACGTGTACTGAAAAAAAAGAAACATAAATGAAGAATCTAGAGCAGCAGGTAGAGAGAACAGAGTCTGGCTGTAGCTACAAAGATGAAAAACGTCATTACCTTGGAGGAGACATCATCAATACTGCTGAGGTTCTCTAGTTCCACACCCCTGTACGGACTCTCGCGAAGCAGCTCCAACAGTTTCCTCAGTCGAGGGCAGCACCGGCGGAGCTCTAGGTAGCTGTGGAATGTCCGCAGGACCTGCGTGGGGCACTCTGTGCTTAATGTTACAGTGCTCCAGAGCAACCTGCCCACATTTTTCATTTAAACCTCCTTCTTTTGCCCTCTTTGTTGTTGCATCCATGCAAAATGAAGAAATATTGCTTCCTTGTGCAGCATAAGTGCAGCTGTCACAGTAACACACTAGTAGCATAGCATACGAGTCTGCCAGAAATCACGACAATTTCCTTACACTGCAATCAGTTACTCTTGTATTACAATACATACACATGAGTTTCATTCAGTTTTATAACGTCCCAAAGCGACTCGGGCTAAGGCAGATACTGTGCTGGAGGGCTCCAGACAATTGCGACCACCTGGGATTCTTTAAATATGCACTGACATCATATGGTACAAGGGCCTCCAGCATTTCGCCTCCATTGAATGCGACCACTGTGGCCGAGATGGAACCCATGTATTTCGGTTCAGCAGCCGAAAACATACACGAGCGAACTTTCTTGAATGAAAACTATGTTTGTCAACTTGGGCTAGAAAGTTGGTAAGACTAAAGTGATGTTTAGAAGCAGCGTACATTGTATGAGCAGCATACACTACCATGAAGCATAGACAGAACAACTGAGGCAAAATCGATTAGATGCTTGCGGCTCAAGCTCAGGGTATGGAACTTACCTGGATGTCATTCATAGAGAGAAGGAGATCTGATTTACGTCCAGCCTATTGGTTGTCTTCCATAGAAAACATTGGAATTCAACAGTGGCTGGCACTTCTGCTATCAGTGAAGCTGTTCTCTACACAGCAGGTTTTGGCTTAGATGCTAATATCGATGGTTTGGGTTTATACGCAGAGGGAGATAGGTTTAAACTATTCTGCTTTTGATCTTTGGAGGCAATCAGATACAAGGCTGTTTTGAACTCAGTGATCAAAAAACAATGCAGCTCATCTAGTGTGCAAGTTGAGTGGACAACCGATACATAGCGGAATGGCAGTTAAAGAGGACTGCTGCATCAGGTGCACATTATGGTCTCCTAAATCCACAGTTCTAACACACTTAAAGGTAGCCATATAATGCAGCACTGGTGCACATACATTTATGCTTAAAAAGAAGCTGCATAAAGACAGCACACATTCGCTTATGGTACCAATTGCCAGTCATGAAATATCACAGTACCCTGTAATTAGGACGAGCAAATATATAGCGAATGTGACAAGGGTGCCAAAATTTGGTGACCAAACATGCATGTCAGTGCTAAATACCTTAAGTTTTAATGCATTCGCGCAGTGCCGCCCACAAAAATTTAATGGCATTCCCCTTATTGCCATTCCTAACTTTCTGAATTTGCCACAACACATTCGCCCAAGAAATTCATACTCCCAACCCCATTCCACGAGCAGACAAGCATGCAAATTTGTTACTAACAACTTTCTGCGAAGTAACAGATGGTTTATTGATAACTCTTATTTAGATGAGGCCCCTCTACTAAATTTCAAAGCAAATGGCACCATTTTGACCGGCATTTCTGGCAGATACTCTCAGCTTGTGCGCTTGTGTGCTGCGGACACATGAGTTTAAGGCTACTTTTTCAACTTGTCAACCAAGAACAGGGGCATTTTGTGCAAATAATTTTTATACCTCATTTGGAGCTACTTTGCTGCAGTTATGTATTGCGTGCTTTCAAAATATTGTCTGTGGAAGTACTTTTCAGTATAAGTAATCATTCAACCCAAGCTTTTATACATTGGAAAGGGCGAGGGACCGCTGCGTAAGGAAGGCTGTTTTCTTCTGCCATGGTACATGTGTGTAGATGCAGTATGTGGGAATTAGCCCTCACATGCATGTTCTTGCCTTCTTGCGATGCTAAAAAAAAAAACGATACGACGTGCCTGGTTCGGGCAGATTTCGGGAGTCGAGTCGCTACTGCCCGCCGTTTCCGATGACAGTCGAAGACTAGGCGCCAGAAGCAGAGAGTTGGATATGTCAGCCTCGCGGACCTCGAAGGTGCGGTCGCTTGTGCACACGACAGCCGGGCAGTCCTCATCGCCACGGAAGACAAGTCTGCGTCAGAATGTGCAGCGTAAGGCATGAAACAGAATTGGACCAACTCGCGAAATGGGCATCCAGGCCAGTTAAAAAAGCACAGCTCGCAACACACAGCTCAGTACATCGTGATCTAGCTCATGGAAGTGTATGGTGTTTAGCGAGGTATTTCAAGCAGCAAAACAAGTGTGCAGCGAAAAACACCAACCTTTCGCCCTCACGTATGATCTTCAGCAGATCCTTGTCGACCTCAAGCAACCTGAGTGCTGCGTGGTCATCATCCGCAAACCAGAGCGGTTGAACGACGGGTTGCAAGTCGCTCCGGTCCAACTTCGCGCGATCCAGAAATGCTTGCACCTCTTCATCGGTCCTTGAAAGATGACGGCGTACTTAGAATTTTAGCAGCGCAGGAAGCATAAGCTTTCGTCGCAGAGGAAATAAAAAATGTTCAGACATCGCCGGTTGTTACATCGCCATGCCGTAGCAGACGACAACGCTTCAAGAAAGGTTTGTAATGGTGCGCGGTAACGTAACCGTACCGAAAAATGAAAAGACGCAACCACCTTTGAAGCGCCTATTTTAGTGTTTGGTGCCAAACCTCACCTGATCATAGCGATCTGCTGAGTGCCAAATGTGAAGACGCGGAATTCTGTGAGAAAGCTAGCAGGCAAACTCTACGCAGCGGGCCAAACACAAACGAGAAAGCGCGCGAACTACATAGGTTAACTTTGCTGCCAGACGGTTCGCGGGTTGCGCTGCTTGCGCTGGATGTGAATTTTTTTTACCCCGGCATTTCACTGTTGTACACAAAATAAAATTTTACTTGTTTCATTATAGGGTTTTTTTTTTCACCCTGAACAGAGGTGGTTTAGTAACGTGTAAACGAAACTATTCTTGCATATTTTGGTGCATATTTTGGTAAGTTGCCGCGCTGGCCCGTACGCGTGCCACGTTGTCCGATCGGTCAGCTACATTTCTCGGTTTATAAAATTATCGGCAGTCTAACGGCGTAATTCAAGCGTCTCGCACTTTTTTCTCATATCTAAAGACTTTCAAGCGTTTATTTCTGTCGCTATTCGTGTCCGATCCGAATGGGACCAAAGAACTATTTTGTTAATGGTGCGCATGAGTACAACGCGGCGTCGGAGGGTCCGTATAAAAGCAAGCTCGCGCAAGAGGTAGCCCTCCGGCCCTCCGCTGTTGAGCCTACGTGAGAATTTGTGATTGCGTGTCGCCCCGCAACCCAAAATCACAAGTATGGTCCAGAGCCAGAGGATGCGCATGGCCAACGAGAAGGCCAGTAAAAACGTCGTACTGCGAGGCAACGTACCCAAGACGACGGTAAGTAGAGCACGCCGCCACGCTTTCCGCATATGCCGAAACCAAAAAAATAGCAAAAAGGGGGAGACGAGATCGCGTCAAGCAATCAAACGTAATTCGCATATGCCGTGCACGTAAACACATTTCGATTTCTTGCACGCTTATGTGCGCCGTCTCTTTGCATTTCCATCGCGCGCAGTTACATTGATAAGCACATTAACCGGCGCTGTGCTACAGTAAACGGACTTTTGCGGCCTCGGCGGCGCGTCAAGCATAGTCGCATTGTCGCTGACGTTGCAGGCAGATCTCGTAGTACCTAGTCACTTTCTCCGCGTACATATTTAATGACTTGTCATCTAGGTGATGAGAAATCGCCTCCAGTGGAGGTTTGAAGAGAGACCCCCAAATATTTTTCATTTGCCGGGCATGCCGCGGTGCCAGTGAAATACGGTCGTCTGTCGCAACTGGACGTTTTTTTCGGAAAAATGATAACGAGCATGATAAGAGAGCTGCGCTTGTGGTTAGTCCCCTTCGTCTGACTTTCCGCCCGCCGATGAATCGCTTATTATTCTCGTTACAATGATATTCAGTCCGCGGTTTTGCGGACTTTACGGTGCAGCACATGCGCCACTGTTTTGCTTACAAACTGGCGTGTGTTGTGCACGGTCGCTTTCCTCGTTACCTCTTTTATTTGTTTCGGGTTCGGTAGCAGTGGCGGCAGGAGCGGTCGCAAAAGTGTCGGCAGTATCCGCTTCCTCGTCCGTGCGAAGCGCAGACACCTGTTTCCCCGCAGCGCATCTGTGTCACTCTCTCGCTGACGCACATCGTGTTGCCGACGTTGCCCTTGTGGTATACCTCGCAGCTGACACGTCGGCTTCTCTTTTTTTCTCCCCTGCGCATTTTCGCTACCAACAGAAACCCCAGGATGACAAGTACCCAGTTGGCCCTTGGCTGCTTGCTTTCTTCATCTTCGTAGTCTGCGGCTCTGGTGAGTTTAACCCCTGCCCATATGGCTTTCCCTTGGCGATGTTCGCTTCACTGTCGCGGCGTCGTTCTTATCTCGGCTGACGTCGAACTTCGAAAGTGACTGTAGCTAACAAAAGTTTAGTGTGGTGGAGAACCTTTTCTCAGGTAAGGACGATGTGGTGACAGTTTTAACAGGTATGATGAATGCAGCTGCAAAAGCGCATGCGGGATCTTGCCATTTTATCACACATTTATTCCACTTGTTGCCTTGTGCGACCCAGCTGCCGAATAAGTACAAGTTGTGAGTGTTAGGATATAAGCTGACGCTCTGACTTTATATTTGTGTGAACTCCTTCGTACTGCACGCAGTGCATTGTGAAAGCATCTACCTTTGTGAAGTTTCTTTTTGCCATAGTGTTTGCGCAGCAGCACTGGAAGTGACGCAGGTGCCTTTGTGCACCACTCCAACATGATGAATTGTACTTGTAATGACAGAGGATGCGGACCCAATTGTGATCTAGGCATTGAAAAACGGTTTGTTTGGAGCGTTGGAAATGGGGCCACGTGAGCAGGTGCCTCGTGCATTATTTGTTTAAAGTAAGAGAGAAATGACAGATGTTTTCAGTCTTGTGAACAAAGCCAGATCAAGAACATTGAGGAGGAGCAAGTAGTGCATACTCTGCAAAGTACTTAACGTCAGGCCTGCATTTAATTTGCATCATGTACTAGCATTTCAAGTCATGTAATTAAGTGGTGTGAATTTTGACTGCAACGTTCGTTTGCATTTTCAGCCATTACTCAACTGTGCTACCATCTTCGATTTTTTTTCTCTTTGTCACTATAGATAGTAATACATGTGACCCTTCTTATGGGTGTTTTACACTTGTGGAAATTTGGGAGGTGAATATAGGGTGTAATTTTCTTTTGTTGGAAATTGGCAAGCATTTTCTTCGTTCTTTTTCTTTTAATCTATTCCATAATTTTGGCTTCTTGGGTTGCTTTTACGCTGGATAGAGTTTACTATGAACACTCATTTTCCCACCGGACATTAATTCCAAAAACTAAATAGCTAAGTCACACAAAGGAATTGTTTACTAACTCGCATGTTTTCTTTTTTCTTCATTGTATATTGAGAGGAATTTGAGTACAGTCCATATAAAGCCTATAGATAATCTATGGACTGTCTATTGAAATTTTTGTGAGGGTAGTAGTTTTCTTTCGCTCTTGTTTTCTGCATTCTTAGTGTTTTCATGCTCATCATAGGCCATCTGGGCTTCTGCATGTAAAGAAGTGCTTGGGATTGGGCTCATACTTCTGCTACAAGGATGCCAGCCTGTGTTCCTAACAGATGCTGTCTGACACCAACCAGACATGAACACTAGCCTCAAGTAGCAAAGGTTTATAATAGAATGTGTAGCAAGGATGACAAGAATTAGATCACCAACAGTTAACAGCAGGAGCCTTTCTGAGATGGGTTAGAGCAGATGCTAGGCCCCATATGATAATTCAGGTCAGCTCTTAGCAATGGAAAAAATATGTTTTGGAAAGATGATTTCAAAGTATGAAATTAGGTTTGGAAAACTTGCTGATGGGCAGGGTCAGGTGCTGCATGGAAATGAAGGGCCTTAATTTGCTGTGTTCTATGTGCGTCACATTTGCACAGCTATACAAAGCTGTCGAAATAATAGCGTCAAGCTAAAGGCACTGGTTTCTGTTATATAGGCCATAAGTAATCGCAACATGTTCAGATGACGTAATGTCATATTATTTACAGAGATTGCAAAGAGCAGGTTGCGGGGGAAAAGAAGGTAGAAGGGAGTTCATCCGGTGCCTAATAATTAGCAGCACTTTATGCAGTTATGACATCAAAAGCTGGAGGCTGCCAGAAAATGTGCAGCTTGGCTGAAAGGTGGAGGCTTTAGCCGAGGAGTACTCGAGGCTCAGTGCAGGTTTGCTCATCTCGCCACGTAACTTAGTTGAGTGGTCACAATTACGTTAATACCGTACCTGCAGTCCGGTGCCTATTGAAAGCCAGTCAGAGCTGTCTAGCATCAGTGCGGCTGAACTGATGCTTTTTTGGCTAAGCAAGACTGCGACTCATTGTTGCAAAGTACACTTCTTGCATTCTTTCAGAACTCATTTTTGAGTTCTCACAAGCAGTGCATGTGCAAACAAAGTGTGCAGCGATTACAACCTAATGTCGGCTTCTTGTTGAATACTTTTGCCTACCATTCGCCAACATACCAACGACTTTTGCATACCATTGGCCCTTTGCCAACAGCAGTTAACTACATTTTCGCGAGCCTGATTGTGGGGCCCTGGAAGATTGCATTTAAAGTGTGTTTTCACGAGACTGATTGTGAGGCCTTGGCAGATTGCAGTTAAACTGAGGGAGATAGGCTTGAGAGGGTGTGTGGGGGGGGACTTTTTTTACAAAACAAGTTGTACAGCTGAACTCTCTTAAGTGAAGTAATATGCAGCATGTGGTTCCTTGTGCTGTTGCTGATTGACAGAATGTAGTGCTTTAGAAACAGCGCTAATCGGGATTGTGCTCCGTTAGAAAAGCGTTTTTTGCTCGTTTATAAGGCTGTGCTCTTGCTTTACAAAATTTCTTTCATGACAGCTGGAAGAGCGTAATACGATGCTTTAGCCTCAATTTACAGCAGTTTTGAGTGTACTTTAATAAGGTAACTTGTATTTACTGCAGTCTCTTTATGACCAAGCGAGCAGCTGGATATCACGGTGGCAGTAAAGCAAGAACTGTATTCAAAACTGTTTTGTATTGAATACAGAACGTTTCCTCAGACCATGAGCTGTATGTGGGCTTCTTGCCCACATAATTGCAATTCATTATTAACTTTTGTGGCAGCAATTAATTGCTCAGCTTATAGCTTTTAACCGTGAAACTGTATACATATATGTTGGCTCATTTTCCTTACGGCCTAGGGCTTCACATGCAATTTCCTTCCATGTGAAGGACTAGCTTATGCTGCATGTGTTCTTGGAATTGTTGTCTTTGAATCTCCAGAAAATCTAATAATACCCCTTTTTGCACTGACTTTTTCAGCTGCCATTAAATATAACAACAGTAGGCTGCAGTTGTACAGAACACTGTAGAACTAAGCGTAAACTCTAAAACACAGGCTCACGCCACATGCAGCCTATTTTTGGTTAAATTTAAGCCTGTATTTTTCAGGGCATTCCCATCCGATTCTTTTTTTTCTTAGTAAAGATTGCGTCTATTTCTCTTTGTGAGATTGATTTCTGGCAGCAAGACACATTTGTTGCTGAGAAAATTGCATTCAAAAATTTTTCTGCCACTTGATTCAATTTTGTGACATCTACACCAAAAAGAACTCTGCAAGTGTTTTGAAGCGAATTGTTGTGCAACCTAGCCTCTGGAATTTGCGACCAGGAAACTGTCAACACACCACTGTTTACTGGCGATATCAGCCGGTGAGGCTACCACCTGTATTTAATTTCTAGGACTTTTCTAGCTTATAAAAGCTCTATTTTTAGTGAAACTGGTGTCTTTGTCATTAGAATTTAGTGATCAATCGACACAGGCCAACTTCCGATGGAGGCAAAACGCAAAAGGTGCCCATGTACTCTGGGATATCGGTGCACGTTGAAGATTCCCAGGTGGTCGAAATTGTTCCAGAGCTCTCTCGATTCTTTCACTCCTTCGTTCATTGCTTCCATAAGTTCAGATGTCCACCAAGAAGTGAGACAGTTACTGTGCTCTTTCTTTTTCTCAAGACCTACCGTATTTACACGATTGTAAGTTGACCCATTTTTCAAAATTTGAAAATCCGAAGTGTGGGGCCAAGGGGGTCGACTTGCAATCGAAACGACAGCATGGCACTATAAGTAAAGGCGAGACAAACGAGATATCGGGCATGCTACAGCGTGGTTGCATTTTTGCTGCGCGGCTCCGTCGCATCGCTCTTGGTGCTGGCTTTGAGCAGCTACTATGTCAACACGCAGAACTGGCATCCCCTACCCCCTCGGGCGGCGGCCGATGGCGGCTGTCGATAAGCAGCCAACTGGTACCCCACACTCCCCACGTGTTGCTGCAGACTGCGGCTGCTAGCGGCGGCGGCGGCTTGATAACGCAATCGCGTTCTACGGGAAGCTCAAGCGTCCAACACGTTTTCTCTTTACTTTCAGATGCATGCTCAGCGCTCAAGGGAGCATTGATAGTTGATGGAAGGGTGGCTGTTCCAATCGAGCTGACGCCATTCACGCGTAGCTTCTCTTTGGCTCTGACGCATTTGACTTCTGCCGGCCGCGTTTCACAAGTATTTAATGTAGTGCTCCGGGTCCAGTAAGCAACCGGCGCATGTTCACAGCTACATTCAAGATGGCTGTCATTCTTTACGCCGCCGAAGAAACGAACAGCCTTGCGCCAAGCCTCAAGTACGACGTTCGCAACTGGTGATACAGGTGTGGCAGCTGCAGAGAGGCAAAATTTTCAGCTGTTCCACGCGATGTCGTGATGTGGCTGTCAGCGAAGTGTGGGATTTTTCTGCGCGACGACGTTAGAACGACGAGCTGTGGGACCGCAGTGCAATCACGACGGCAGCGCTAGTGAGGGCGATGGCACTAGTGTGGGCGAGTAGTCCAGTGACTAATACATTTTCGTCTTGGAATGTGCCCACGGGCGCTCCCGCGGGCGGCAGCCAATAGTGGCTGGCGATAAGCGAAGGCCCCAGGATAGTGCTATCGCGTTCTTTTATTAAAGGCCAAGTGTAAACGACCTCCAAGTTCTTTTTTTTTTATTTTTTCAGAAATGGGATGTGGGGGTTCGACTTACAATGGTGTAAATACGGTACTTTCAATAAAGACTGAGTTTTGATGGGGTAGAAAAGTCTAAAAGTATTGTCACCCCCTGCTGCTGTTTTCGCAAGAATACTGGGGTGTGTCAGGGCAGATTTCTTTTTTTTTTTTTGCCACATGGATCCCAGAGGCCATGCTATACCATTCCCTTCAAAACTTTGTTACATTGTTTAGTTTCGGTGTCATTGCTTTCTTTGCGCATGTATTTTTAACTTTGATTTCTCCACCCACTCCTGCTCAAGACGTTGCATAAAGTTGGCAGTACCTGCGAAAGAAAAATAAATAAAATGGTGATCGCAGAGTCCTTTTTGGTGTAGACATCATCAGTTTGAATTGAATGGTGGGCAAATTTCTCAGTGCAATTTTCTCGGGAACGAATGTCTTTTGCCGCCAGTGCAAGGTACTCTTGACCGCAGTTTCCTTTTGCTGCTTTGCATTTTTTCATATTTTTATGAACATTTCTTCAGTGAAAATTATGATTCGAGTTTTCATTAGCCAGGACAGCAATTTGAGAACATTGTGATTTAACAACATTGGCTGGACTCCGGAGGAAATATAGCTGACTTGGCCAGTGTGGCGTGGCCACCAATCGCCAGCATGTTGGTTCACGTGTTTAAAATTTAAGTCATTGATTTCATTTAAACTGTGTCGACATTGAGGACTAAATGGTAGTCGCCTCTGATGTGTAACAACGGTCAGCTGTGTTTCAGCTAATAGCTGTTGAAAAGAACTTCCATTGAAACCAACATAACAAGGGACGGGTGTTATTCAATGCCAAGGAATAAATAATGCTTGAACCTATGCTCGGAGAGTGCCCTTTGGTTGAACACGATCTGCTGTTCTCTTCTATATTAAACAAAGAATGGTCATTGTTGGTGACATTTGTTCAGTGTGCTGCTGAACAGTGGTAACATTTTTACCCACTTTCCTCTTGTTTGCTTTTTCAGCCATTTTCCAGATCATTCAGAGCATCAGGTTTGGCTGAGCAACCCCCATTCCAGGAACTGTGGACCATGAGGAACCCGCTTCCCGTCTTGGGCGGCGGCGGGAGTGGGTGCAAAAGGAAACATCGTCACACATAGACTGGATTATGGAAACAAACTGGAAATCGTGTACATGTAACACTCAACCACGTATACCTTTGTTTCATACACTGTTACAAAGTGTGCTGTACAAAAGAAAAAAAGCTCTGTGCTTCTGATGATGCTTTTTAAGAGATATTTTGAGAAATAAACCCTTCCTTTTTTTTAACTGTGTACAAAAAAAAACTACCTGCAGTGACTTCATTTTTTTTTCCTTGCTCAGCCTTCGCACTTGCCACGAGTTGGAAGGACTTTGACATTTAGAAATACTTTCACAGTTTTGTCTTTTCCGTATAGATGGCAGATGCATTTATTTTGTCTATGTACTCCTGTGCATTGTTGAAGTGCAGGATGAGAGGATAATATTACTCCAAACCAGTTTTGTGTTTCATTCTAAGCGATGGGATGACAGTGCTTGCAGTATGCAGTATGAGCAGTGAAGGCTTGCTTCACTTGTTTGTGCTCGGATTTATTACCTGATTAAAGCATGCAAGCTGGCTACTACTATCAGCACAACACGCAAGTGGCCCTGGAAATGGCTAGAAAATGTGGCTATTGCACCATACCACAGAGCTTTAGTTTTGTGACAAAAATCTTTTCCATTTGCTGCAACAGGGACCTGGCCAAGGCAATCAAATTGTTGGCAGGTTTCCCGTGGAGATGTGAACTCCCATGCCCGTCTCAAATCCTTTGTGGGTCCATGAAATTTTTCTCTATGTAATGCGCACAGCTTTATTGTTCTGGGGTTGAAGACTGCTCTTGTGGGCACCTGCAAGTCTCAAGAGAGGAGGTGCACAGAAATAACGTTGTTGGAGAGGGTGTAATATGTGCCGTAAGTATCAAATGAAACGTGAACAGGACAACTGCGATTCCAACATCAAAGCACAAATATTAGCTGCTGGAAAGAAAATATAGAACCCCATGCAAAGGCAATCCCTGCATTGGATTGGAAATTTTCTGTGCCAAGTGAAATATTTGCTTTTCTGTTCACCTTTCACTTGTACTCAGTGGTGGAACTGCTGCGCCAATTGCACCAAACTGCGCCAAATCTGAAATCCTGCTACATGCTGCTACAAAATCGATTTCTTGCCTACCTTTGCGCCATGTGTGCGCCAAAACGCCGCTGAATAACTCTGCCAAGAGCAAAACCGAAATTCACTGTCTCGAAATCCGACATCTGCCGGCAACACTGTTCAATACCCATGCTGATTGGAAGAAAAGGGTGCGAAGAAAGTGTCCATCTTCATCTCTGCTGGTCATCGCTGACGGCAGTCATCGCAGCTCACGAGGTCTCCGCCCTGATGGATGAGTTTAGTCTTTGTATCTCAGAAGTTATTAGCCAGACAATCCGAATGACTTGATGACTTCTGGCAAAAATTTTTCGAACTCAAGCAAGAGGATGGAGCTCGAGAATGTCCCTTATTGGCGGCACTCGTACAAGCATTTCTGTGCCTCTCGCACAGCAATGCTCATTTGGAGAGAGGCTTTAGTGAAAATCAGCGAGTGCCGAGAGACCGATCCTTTTCAAAACAAAGTGCAATTGGGCTTAAGTCTGTAATGACACATTCCCAGCGTGTCGGCCAAAATCCAGCTGCCATTCCTATGACACAACGATTAATCAGAACGATGAAAGGATCGCGGAAGTGACAGCTATAGTGGTTGGAGGCAGATGCAGCAGAAGAGACACGTGCAAAACAAGCAAAAGAAGGCTGATGTACTGGACAAGGACACCCAGAAAAGAGGTCAGAATAAAGAGAAGGTGCTGGAAAAGATCAGGCTGTCCAGGAATATGATCACCAATGCTGAGCTGCTTTTCGCAAAGGGCGTGGTCTAAAAATTTTGCAGATGTTGCAAGCCCTTCTGAAGAATGGACAGAAAAGGCTCGCAGCGGCAGTCTGAGCTGGAGTCATCAAAGAAAGAGAGGAAATAGTACCTTAAATTTGCAGTTTTAACAATGGTATTATTTTTTATAGCTTTGTTGCATATCTCATTATGCCTACCCTATGAATAAAAACTGCTTTGTTTTTAGGAAAATCTCCTGTTCGCTTATTTTTAGGGCTTTTTAAGCTTAGTAATAACAGCACTTTAGACTGAATTTAGACTGAATTTGGGCTTGAAGCTTGCTTTTGCATGGCTGTGGTCGTCATAAACACCTGAGCAATTGGCTGTTTTATAGATAAAAAGCCTTCTTTAAGTGTTTCGAGACATGAAATTTTGCTACAAAACAGTTTTTCCTGCTATAAAGTCTCAAATATCTGCGGCAAAATTCCATTTTTTGTGCTACAAACTGCGATTTCTTCTGCTACAATAGCTGCTACAATGAGCCAGTTTCCTGTTCCACCACTGCTTGTACTGTTCATGTTTCATATGACGTCAGCTGATGGTATATTGGCTGGTAAGCGATAGCCTTTGAAAATGGTAGTGGATTTAAGCAAAAGTTGGTTAGTGTTTAAAGTAGGCCATGCATACAGTGGTGGATTCTGTGGATTAGCAAACTGCTGGCGGCAACGGGCGATCCCTTAAGAGTACGCGTGAAGTCTACTGCCGATCCCAGTTTCCCAGTGTGCACTCTTGGAACTCTGTTGCGACGTACTTTCGTCTCTTCAACGCGTGCTCATCGCCTTTGCGTAGAAATCGCCCCTCTCTCTTTTTTTTTTTAATTCTGCGCGGACCAGTTTGATCCTTACGGTCAGGGAACTTCGCCGCGGCAGACCGCGAGCACGATGGCGCGCGCGTGCCTTTCGCGTTACTAAGGGGGGAGAGTAGTTGGATGAAACCGAGCATGTAGTACATTTTTCCTTTTGCTCTTAACGGGCCGCACTGCGCTCCCCATCGCGACGTGACTCCAATCCCAATACTTGCGACAGGTCACGAAAACAGGTTCTCCCTCTCCTTGCGCTCCCCTTGAGTTGTGTCACCCACGGCGCCGATCACCGTGATATAACAACCACGGCGGAAGGAACTGTGGGCAATGTAGGAAGCGAAGTTGCAGGCGGTGAAGGCCAGAACGCTTGTCATTTGTTATAAATGTGAGTAGCTAGCCCTGTTTTGTTGCTTTAGTATATTTTTATATGACTAAACGTCTTTTGGTTACGAGCGGAATAAATTCGAAACAGATGCTAGGAGACACATAAGGAGTTTTTTTTTTTAATCCCTTAGTTACATCATGCTCTTCTTGTCTAAACGCATGTTGTGGTACGGCAGGTTGATCGAAATGAATACGGCAGGCCGACTACCGATGCCGCTGCTGCGGCTGGAGTAGAGGAAAACGCGCGAGCAGCAGACGACGCGGCAATTTCCGTCCTGCTGCCGGAAGCGCGCTCGCGATCGGCGCGTCGCTCAGCGGCGGCGCGCCGAAAGTGACAAGTGGCGATGCTAATCTGGCTAGTGTAGGTCGTCGGCAGTTCAGCTGATCGCGAAATCGATCTCGCTTTCTTCAGCGTGTCGTCGGGTCCACAGCAAAACACCCGAAGCATGACAATGGGAGAAGAGTCTCCTGTTTCATCGCTCGTGCTTCCAGTGCTGATCCGGCCTATATTGGACAAAGTGAGTGGCCCCCAACCGTGCCGTTTCCGCGGCGGCTTTCCGCTCCAAGCTGTCAGCGCTATCTCCTTGCCTAGCGCCGCCACCAACGCTCGCTTCCAATTTAGCCCCCCTACTGGCCTGCGTGGTGCTGCTTTGTAGTGTCTGCGTTTGTTGTCAACGCCTGTTGTGGCTTAAACCGTCCGCACGTATACTGAGACCTGTCGTACAAACGCGATGTAGCACTAGCACTCGCTATATCGGAGTGTCTGTTGGCCTTCTTGCGAATAGTCGCACGGACGCTTTTTTTTAAGCTTTGTTCTTACTGACCTTCTGAAACGAAGCGCCGTACATATTCCGTTTTTTCTGTATCGGTGTCCTGTTTCCCGGCCTTTCCACTTTATAATGCGAGTGCCTGGGGGCTCTTGGTTTCGAACGGGAAGAGATCAAAATCGCCCATCCGCTTTCCTGCCGTGTCCGCTGGTATTCTTGCTAAATCGAGCGTTGACGCTTCCGTGGTGCGTTGGCCGCCCTAGCTTCGCGCAGTAACGTGCTAAAGGTCTCAACCTGTGTTTATTTCTCTTTTTTTTATTCTTGTGCATAGTTGGAAAGAAAGGACCTAGGGGCTGCCCAGACGTTAAAAGGAGCTGTGACCAAGGTAAGTGTCGGGGCAGTCTGCAAATACTTTCTTGTTGGTGTTGTCCAAGTGCCGGCGGAAACCTGGCACTCGCTTGCGCTGCCGTGCCATGGCCAGTGACAGCTTCTGTCGAATAAAGTTGCTGCACTCGTCAGCTGCGTAACGAGGGAGAATTTGTTACGAGTACCTCTAGTTCCGTCTTTTGTCAGCCACCTTTGAGCTGTGCGGTGGCCAGCAAAGCACGAAAAATCCTCATTATGAGGCCATGTTATGGTATGCTTAGACCTCTCAACGCCTCGGTGAAAAGATGCAGTGAAGTCTTGAAAATCGCAGCGCCACTCTTGATGAACATGTAATGCAGTGCATCCACCTGGTCATTGGCAACGCATTAAATCATAAGCAATTAAAATTGAAACTTGCCACCATTTGCAATCAAAAGGTTAAGTAAAATGAAGGGACAGTATTTTTCGTTGAGTGGCGCGATTTTAATTCACATGACTTGAGGAACATTGCCAACGGTGCACATGTCTCTTGTTTAGGTGGAAGTGGCACATCCTGGCTTCTTGTATGACCTTGTCATGGGACTGATCAAAGAGACAGACATCTCTGTGAACGTTACTGAATGCTTGCTGAAGCTTCAAGGATCCATTCCTGACAACGAAGGTATGTCCCTGCACTTGATAATCAGTATAAAAAGTGGAAGGGATACAGTTTTGCAGTGCAGTGTGTCATTAATCTTTTTGTACTATTTTTTATGCTTGTTTAGTAGTACTTTGTTAGACGCGTGCATCTGGTTAGTCAGGCTCATGTGTGATAAATAAATTGCAGACCTCAAGTGCTCTAGGACAGAGGATGCATTTCAAGAATTCAATCGGCGTGCATCATACCTTAAAAAGGTTCTCAGTCGTATTCCTGATGAAATAAATGACCGCAAGACGTTCCTGGACACAATCAAGTAAGTGCCTGTCATTATTCCTTGCAAGCACATAAGTATCGTTGAATGCAGATACTTGCTGTCTTCGTACCGCACACACTTGAATGGCCATCTTGAAGACGTTTCCACATATGAATATTTTTAATTGCTTGGAAATTATACATTGAACATAATACTCATACTGCTTAACCTAGAGCATTAGAAAGTACTATTGGGGAAATGCTAAAAGTTGTGTATAGCCACCACAGTTGCTCAGTGGTTATAGTGCTTGGCTGGTGAAACATTGAAATCTTTAGGTAAGGTGCAGTAATTTTCATCTTGTGGCAGTATTTTAATTAAGCTGTCCTGAGTAAAATTGCTAACCGTGTGCATGTCTTTAAGTTTGAAATCACACATCCTGACTTATGAACTTATCACGGACTGATCAAGGAGATAGACATCTCTGAATGTTACTGAAAATTAGAGTACTATTGGGGAAACACTGAAATTTGTGTGTGGCCTCTCATCAATTACCCAGGAGCAATGTCAGGAAGAAACCTTGAACTTTGAAATCTTTAGGCACAGAAACCGAAGAGAAGTTAAGAACTGCAAATTTAATGTTATCATCGTTTCAATCGAAAATGTACAGTGCTGCTTCAGCTTGAATCACAACTTTTTGGGGCAGTGCATGTTCTTAAGGATGACATTTTTTTTCTCATGCAGGGAGATTGCCAGTGCGATCAAGAAATTATTGGATGCTGTGAATGATGTTTCTACATATATCCCATCTCCATACAGGAAGCAGGTGCTTTTCCTTTTTATTTTTTTGCTTCAGCTTTACACTTGACTGTCACAAGAGTCATATTTTATAGCATTCTTGTCCATTTTATGTGCCTAGCTAACAAACATTCTCTTTCTACTTAAGTAAATGACAGTGTTAAAATATTTTTAATTGCTTGTTGGCGCGTACTTTGCTAGAATGGTTAGCACAAAAAACACACAATAGAACGTAGTGGACAGAACACAGAACTACAAATTTAGTGTCATAGTTTTAATCAGAAATGGGTGAAAATGTTCCATCTCCTATATTCTGTTGTCTGTTTTTTTTTCCCTAACCTTTCCATTTAAGGCGTTGTTAAAGAATAATATAGACATTGTGCAAAACATCCTGACATCTAGTGGCCACCACATGAGTATGTGCATGTGTATGTATATATGCATGTGTGGGAGCATTTGGCTACTGTGGCAAGTGTCACAAGCTGTTTCAATGCTTTGTTTGCAAACCATGAAAAGTCTGTTCCCAGTCTTATTGTCGTGTTGTGAAGTATGGGGAAAATAAATCCTATGTTACTTGGTGCTTGCCTTGGCGAGTAGTCAAGCATGCTTTCACAAATCAAAGCAATAATTTCATTTCCACACTGTGGGGATGTCGGTCACTGTTCCCTACATAAGTTCATAGTTGTTCACCCTTGTGAGTGGCATTTGTTGAAAAAAGATAGCTATGCATTTGCTCAAGGTCCACAGACCGTTGTTTTCCTGCTACAAATATGCCAAGGGCATTAGAGTGCCTGTCAGGGTTTTGGAGGAGCCCAGGAAGCAGGGGCACGATTACTTTGACAGTAGAGAAATGGATTATGCAGCTATTTTGCTACTTGCTACTGTTTTTGTGCACGTTGAGGTGAAGGCTTTGGTGGAAGGCATTCTTTGCCGGCCTCCTTTTGTTGCACTTTGCAGGCCCAAATAAACTCTTCTTTGTCTTCAACTTTTGCTCTGAAGAGGGCTGATTTCGTGCGCAAAGAGCAAATCATGAAATATTGCACCAGTCGTTTCTGCTAGTTCATCTATATGATGTGCTGCTAGACTGTGGTTCCTTGAATGGGCATAGTTCATTTCATATAACTGACTCTATTAACCACATGTATTAGGTCTTTTTGATGTGATAAAGTAAGTAGGGAGCTTAGTCGGAGCTTCAAGGACTGTGAGAACATCTTCCAGAACTAGCGCCATAAACCTGTTGTAGTCTGCTTAGGAATGCACACAGGGATGTGATGGACATTCATACTACACAATTTTTTTGACAAAACATTGTCTACCCACCTGAAAGCAGTTGATAAGGTATTACTTAAGCTGAGAAGGTATTACTTTTGGAAGTCGCCTTGATTAGAAAGAAAATTCGAAGTTCCTTCTTTTCATCGTTAATGCAATCACTAGCATTTTTATGTGAGCAGGGTGACCTTTTTGTTTGTACTGTGCAATCTTTGCTGCAGGCCTTGGAGCATCGGAAGCGGGAGTTTGTAAAATACTCCAAGCGCTTTAGCAACACCTTAAAGGAGTTCTTCAAAGAAGGCCAGTGAGTAGAGGTTTCACTTCGTTTTCCCATTCCTTCAGCCTTGTTTAATGTAGTGGCACAACACACTTGAGTTAGAATTATCTCGTTGATCCTTTTTCTCAACTTGTAGTCGGCAGTTGTCTCGTTCATATTCAGATATTCGAATTTGTCAAATTATGTGCCATAAGGAAACAGTTGAAGCTGGAAAGATGTGTTGATGGCAATTTAAACAACTCGGTGCTGCAATTGTCTCGGCATACGTGTAGCGTCTTTGCCATAAGTAACCAGGCGGCATGGTTTGTTTCTCAGTCGTATTGCGGAGCACTTAGCCATCCCCCAAGCTCTAAACCACTATAAAGTAAGGAGAACCCATTCCCTCACTTATCAGAATTTTTTTTTTTTATCTTTAGGCAATCCGTAAGGACTCCACTATATGAGTGAGAAGCAAACCATGCAGCCACATTCGAAAGGCATGACTCTGCGCAGCTCGGCAACTGAGAGGTTTAGCTTTTACAACAGTGTGTCTAAAGCACATGGTCAGCATGGTGAAGCTTTGTTATTGTCTTCATATTGGCCTCGTCTAAGAATTTTTTTCGCAGCTTTCTTAAAAAAAGATGGGTCGCATGAAACTTTCTTGCTGTAATGGTGACAGCAACTGCTTACTGCTTCACCGCATCGGTGACCTAGTGGTCTGAGCATCCGCCTCTTATGCGGGGGGTGCGGGGTTCGATCCCCAGTGCCGCCAGGTACCCACCTGTGGTACAATGGGCACAAGCCTGTTGCTCGGCTTATTTAGGGTGAAATGCTTGGGAAATGGGTTTTTGACCCTGCCTTGAGTAGAAGGAAAACACCTTGTGCCATGGCGCTCTTTGGTTACAGATGCCCTTGAGGCATAAAAATCCATCATCATTATCAATTGCTTACGGCTTGAAGGCGGCCAGAACGCAAGGCTTTCTGCGGTAGCATCACTGGTGTCATTATTACTTATTTTTTTGGAGTTTATAGCCAGGTTTGGGCTTTGTTCTGACTGTTATTTTGGTATTAGTCTGACCTTGAGTTTACAGAGCACAATTTAAAAAAACAAAACTGGTTGACCTGCACGTGAGTAAATACGGCAACTCATTACATGGTGGACTTCAAATGCACTGAATTGAAACAAAAGTTCAAGAATGACACTTTTGCTGGCACGTGTCATTTTTCAAACATTTTTTGATGGTATTCACTAGCACCGATGCAAGTCTGTTACTCCTGTGCTAGTCTCCGCATATCGTTTTATAAAAGTGAGGGCAGCTGTTTTGCCTCGCTAAATTTACAGTTTGTACTTAGCACCATCAGACCTCTGACTGCATTACAAGATAAATAAGCGTCTGAGGACATGTAAAGAGCAGCCTTCATTCTTCTATGATTGCACGCAAAAGCTACTGCACAAGTGGTGGAAGTGCATTGCTGCTGGTCGGGACCCTATTGAAAAGTGGCATGCTTCTGGGAAAGATTACATTCCAAAATCCTATTCTCATGTAGCATGTTTCATTCCTATCACAAAACAAAAAAGTTAGTCGAGGTAGCAGAATTTATCACAGTTCTTTTACATTTCTTCCATAGTACTGCACTGTTTGTGTGATTGCAGGGGTCATGCGGCGTTTCTTCCTCTCTCACCATCACATTGCTGTGTGCCATGGCATAGGCAGTTTACGGCCTAGTGCACTTAAATTCGCACGTGCCGAAAGTAGCCACTGCATAGCAAAGGTGTCTTTATGATGGGCTAGTCTATCGCGCTTAGCAGCACTCGTGCCACTGTGCATTTCTCTCGGTGAAATCTCAGTGACATCAAGCCATTGTTGGAACAGTGCATAATGGCCTTTTTTTTTTTTTCTGGTGGAATAGTCCACAGCTGCTCTTGCTTTTGCTGCTGTTCCCTTCTAAAATCCCATTCCCATGCATTCCTTTGCAGGGTCCAGGCAGTTTTTGTCAGTGCAGTATATCTCATCTACCAGACAAACCATATTATGGTGACCGTCAAGAACGAGTGTGACTGAGCAGCTGGGTGAGAAGCCTGCCATGCTTTCTTCTTCTCTTGCAGCTGCCATTGACTTGGCTTCAGCAGGTGCACCAATGTGTATTTGCTGAAAGGGGCTCTGAAAGGGACTCTCAATAAAGTTGCGGTATGCCTGGGATGTTGAAGTTTGCTGCTCCATGAATATCCTCCTAGAATTTTTTAATTTTTTGAATTCGCTTTGTAGGCACTGAGCTATCGCAGTTGAAATCTGAATTTCAGCATCTTTGTGCCTTTGCCTCTTTTCTTTTTGTGCACTCAAAAGTCGCTGCTACTCTGCAGGCCGAGTGCCGACACATGCGGGTAATTCCCGGGGGAGTGCTTAGTTGTTTCAGAACCCCTTTAATGTTATTGCAAGCTTGTCAGCCTTGCACAACATCTGTGAGAAGTACAGCCTTTGTCAAAAACATACAGCCCAAGGAGCTTTCTTTTCAGCCCTGGGCTTAGCTCATTTTGCATCCTCAGTGACTCTAATCTCTTAAAAGCAGGATGAACTCTCAGCATCAATGCTCTCAAATATGCTAGATGGCCCTGCTACACAGCCTGGAAGCAAACCCCTTGGGCTGTATATTTTTATCAAAGGCTGTACGTTAGCAGAATTGCGACAGGTATTGCTCATTGTAATTTCAGTTCCATCTTCAATATTGTAAATTTCATTTTTGTTGTCTTGTTGTTCAAGCAGATCTAAGCTATGAAAGGCAGTCAAAGCAACCGAGAATAACATATATGGACAAAACACAAAAACCACACCCTTGTACATGTACTGTGCCCATGGTATGGTGCATTGAAGCTTGGCTTTGAATTCGCATTTAGTCCATACCTGTGTATTATTAATCAGCAGCTGGTTTCAGGTGGTGTGCAGTATTTAGTCATCAAATGCCATGTAAAGAGGAGGGCCTCTCACTTTTCAAGGTATAAAACCTGGATTGATGTCCTTAGAAATAAGCCAAAGTGAGTGGCTGCAGCAAGTTGAGGCTTGTTGGAGTTGCAAAATGTGAGAAGTTTCAAATGAAATTTTTTACGGTACCCAGAATTGCATTACTAAGTGGCCACTTGCGTCAATTTAGTATATATGTACTTTGGAAGTACAGCCGTTGCGGTGGCTCAGTGGTTGTGGTGCTCGGCGTGGGTTCGATCCCAGCCGCGGCAGTTGCATTTTGATGGAGGCGAAACGCTAGAGGCTCATGTACTATGCGATGTCAGTGCATGTTAAAAAGCCCCGGTGTTCAAATTTATCCGGAGCCCTCCACAACAGCGTTCCTCATAGCCTGAGTCGCTCCGGGACGTTAAACCCCGTAAACCACACTTGTCACGTATTTTGCATTTTGCTGAAAGTGATGCAAGGAAGTGCGATTCTCACTTCACTTTTTTTTTCTCCCACAGTAGATGTGTCAGGTTGAACACTGGACAAGGCATCAAACACTGCAGCCGCACTCGGATTCAAAGAAGTAGTGTTGTGCACTGGGCAGCTGTGGTGGAGGCATGGTCGACTGCGACTGAGCCAGCCTCCTGTCAGTGCTGTGCTAAAAACCTAACCACTGCATTATTTCATCCACCTTTACACTTGTTAGTGAAGTGGTGTGGGGACGCTAACATGAGATCCTGTCGTTGTGTTGGTCTGTAATATAACAGGGGTAGTATGTCAGTGAGCTTGTCACTGGCTGCAGTGTTTCTTTGGTTGTGAGAACACATTTTTTTGTTCAGTTTAGTCTAGACACCAGTGAACTTATGGCAGTACAGGAAAGTGGCACTTAAGTTGACCCTCAGAGGATGTTTTTCAGTGCTTAATATAAGAGCTATACTATAGATAATGAATTCACCTTTGACACATATCAGGTTGATTATTTGTTTTTGCTAGGTGAGGTGCCAAAGGAGTCATTATTGCTGACAGGAGGGAAGCTTGTGGTACTGCTGGAAAAAATTGTGTGGTAGACAAATGTTTTTTGCAAGTAAATGGTTTTCTGTAAGTGGAGACTGCAGCAGGTGCATAAAATGATTGGATTGTGCCTGCTTTGTATGTGTTCATGTTGCCGGTGTTACCACTAGGAGTTCATTGCAATAAGTGCCGTTCACTGGTCGAATTCTCTGTTGTGGTTGTTCAGAACATTCCTGTCATTTCACTGGCCCGTAATTGTACAGGCCTCCTCTGGCCACTGAACTTCAGAATATGTTTTGATGAACTTGCTTAGAGTGGTTAGTCTCATAGCAGGCATTTTTTACTTGTGTGGAGGTGCCTGTCATAAGCATTATGCCTGATGGGTTTTGTTTAATGCATGTCTACAGTCTGTTGATGTGGTGCCGCAGAATGCCTATGATGCAGCGTCATATTGTTTTAAGCAGACTCGGGCAAAATGCTGTTTTGTCCTCAATGGCTGGCCAAAAATTTGCTAAAATTTTAAACCCGAGTGAAATGTCAGCTAAGGCATCTTGCCTGACATATTCCTTATTCTTTTTTTGCCAACTTTCTCCCTGTGCTTTGTGCTTATGAGCTTGAGACTAAGCTTGCAAAGTGTATTGCCCGGGCACTTCAGCACAGAGGCACGGTAATGTGATTGCATGACACATTTTGTGGCTGCTGTCACTGAACTTTTGCACACCCATTGTGAGCATTGCTTTGAAGTTCCGTGGCCATCGTGTTCACCTGGCACATAGTTGGCATTGTTTGCCTTACTTCTTCCCGGTTGATTGTTGACTGCATGTGCAGAACAATTGTTGCATATTGCATCTTTTTTCTAGGAAAATTTTGTGTATAATGTAGCATTAAAGAAAATACTTTTACCAACATTTGTGAAGCGTTCCTCAGATCATTTATCTTTGTGTGGAGAGCAGTGTTTTGCAAGCTCATGGTAATTTTCTTTTGCATAGACGGTGAGCCACGTATTGAGGCTTAAGAAGGGCGCTCTATTCTCACAGCTGAGATGAAGCATCGAGTAAGTTGGGGCTATCAAGAAAAAAAAGGTAAAAGTAACGAGCCCCTCCCTGCACCACTGACACACAACAGTTATAAACATGCTGAATGAAGAAGTTTTCATAGACAAAAAGGTTTTGGCACACCTGAGGGTGGGAAAAAATACTATTGGGGAAGAACCTACTCTAAGTGAACCCACAGCTGGGGTAGTGGGCCTGGTAGGACTCCTTGGGGAAGTAGCTTGAAGGGATGGGTTGTAGGGAAAGTGAATATAAGGTCACAACGTGGCTCAAACGTCCTTTGAATGCAAAAAATCGGCATACTCTGAGTGCACGCATACCGCAGTGCGAGTGAAGCCATGTTTACATGCGCCTGACAGCGGCGGGCAGAGTCGGGGGATGGAGTTGAGCATGGTCAGCCCATCTTGACAACTGTCCGTTTACATGAACTGGCTACGAGTGAGTCAACTCTCGTGGCGTGCCCAGCGGCACAACTGCACGAGTAAACCGGCTCCCGCTTCTGTTATCCACTGCAGAAAATGCTGTCCCAAGCGTGAAAGAAGATTAGGTGTAATTTCCGGAGGGGATTACGAGTCGGTGCACCCCTTGCAGCAGAGTTGAGGGGTTGGCATTTGCATGAACCCACTAACTGGTTTGCTACCAGATAACTCGACTCAGCCAACAACTCTTACCAACTCGGTCCCGTCGGGTTCATGTAAACGCCGCTTGAGTGGTTGTGAGTGTGAGCAAAAAGATGAGAGTGTGAGTGGTCATGAGTGTGAAATGTG
Organism: Amblyomma americanum; assembly: GCF_052857255.1. NCBI lineage: Eukaryota > Metazoa > Arthropoda > Arachnida > Ixodida > Ixodidae > Amblyomma > Amblyomma americanum. The sequence continues at coordinate 155,996,545 of NC_135499.1, read as the reverse complement.
AGCGTGAGGGGACATGAGTTTGAGTGAGGGGTTGTGTGAGCGGCCGTGAGTGCGAGTGTGATTGAGCCACCTCTCATGGTGACGAGGTATATTAGAATGTAACTTAATTACGCTAAAATGAAAATTTGGGTGAGATATATGGTAATCTAACCCGGGGCCCTTGGGTCGCTAGTCAGGCACGTTACCCCAAGAGAGAGGAAGTTTAATGAAAAGAGCAGGGACTTCGGAAGTTTTTTTTTTTTAGGTGGGGGGGGGGGGGGGGGGGCTTAGAGCTTGTTTCGTTATGTGTTTCTGTTTATTTATTCCATGTTTTATTTATATATTTACTCAGTTTACTTCCTGTTTATATTTTTTACAATTTGCTGTTCAAAAGTGCGTTAGTGAATGCATATGAAACTTAGATTGAAATGGGCAGCTTTATGAAAATGAGCACATGTTGAGTGACCGACTAACTTATAAAAGTATGCATACTGTGTTTCAATTCACTAATCGTGCTCATGAACAGGGGCCAGGCATCATTGGTTTAGGCTAGTCATAAAAAATGCTTTACACCTGGCTATGAGGCCAACTAGATCAACCCCAGTGACCTTTACATTAATAATGCCCTAAAATTGAAATGTTTGTCAGAAATATGATCTGAGTGCAAGCAGTTGGAAGCTGCTTGAAAAGTTGGAGGACATGAGGACCGAGCTAGGTGAAGCACTTTGGTTTAATAAATTCACTGCAACGACCACAACCTCAATATATTATTCTGGAACAGCACATTAAGCTGTTGCTACTGCTTAATGTGTAAGCAGTTTCAGAAAAAAAAAGTTATAATTTTCTGAGAAGAGGTTTGCGTGGACTAGCCTTTGACATAAGTACAAAAATCTTGACACACTTATAAATTGCCAATCTTCAACTTTTTCAAATGTGTCCTGGGCTTACACGTAAATGTTATATCTTGGTGATGCGGTACAAGTGTCCGATTTGTGGCGTTGCCTATTGGCATTGGTCTAAACTGCGTCCGTTGCAAGAATGGCACTGTTTTGAATGAACTGCATGACGGCAAGGGTAACCAGACCACGTGACGAAGAGGCGAATTTCTCGCAGATTCTTGCTGCTGATCGAAACTCTTCGTGCACCGAGGCTGTTCAGGTATTACGTACAGTTATAGTGCTCCCGGATCTCACGAAGCACGTAAATGCAAGTCTTTAAGCCCGCCATGGGTGCCGCGATGGTAGCCTGCATATGCTTGCACGGGTGCTTTTGTCACAATCTTCCGTCATGTATGTCCTTCGCCGCGCCTTTCTTTTTCTCGGTCTCTGTTGCCGCGAGCACAGTGCAGGTCCGAAATCTCGACGGGGTATGTCTCCGAGACGTCTACCATGGCTGATGTCGGCCGCTGCATGCAGTGGTCGGCCACCACATCCTCGGTGTTGAATTCAGTTAGGCGAACAGTCGAGCTGGAAGCGCAAGGCAAAATGACAATGGTATACGTAAATGCTTAGACAATTGCGCGCTCTTTTGTCTATGCAAATTAGACTGAGAACACAACGGCGCACTTTGCAAAACTCTTAAATTAAAAGAGATCAGCGGTGTTAATTTTTTTTCTGGCTAGGATAAGTAACAGTTTCATGTCATTAGTAACAGAAAACCATGATCTGGAAGCTATTCAACTATTAAGCAGCAAGCTGTGCCTGGGGATACCTATTTACGACATTTCAGCACATGCAAAAAGATCATACCATATGGTACGGCTGTAAGAAGGGTACGATAAGTAAGGTATAGAAAAGCAAGAGCCATAGGGGCTCTACCTTCCGAATGACTTATTGCTACGCATGTTTTTATTAAATAGAATACAAACTTCAGCACTTAAAAAGTGTGCGTAAAAAGTTATTTGGAAGATAGCACTCGTGCACATATTGCCTTTCTGGGCCATGTCTTAGTGCGCTCTAAAATGGTAGTATTTGAATAGCACGGTTGTAAGTCACTGAAATGAATTAAGGATCTCGTATCTGTTTGAGTTGTATCCGACTATTCATAGCAGCTATGTTGGCCGTCGTCCCAAGCCAAGCCCATAACATCTCGTGGTTGGCTAAAAGGAGAACCGAAAAGAGGTGCAGTATAGTACGGTCTTAATCTCGGTGGACGCCCCAATTCTCAATGGACACCCGAACCTATGTGCCCCCCCCCCCCATGATGAAGGAAGGGGTGAAAGAAGAAAATGAGGAAGAGGCACCATATATAGCTGTGTTCCTGTAATTTTCCTATTGGCTAAAGTGATGAACGAAAATAAGGGAAAGGAAAGGCGGAGTATCTGTCCCATTATCAGTGGACACCCGTGTCAGTGTCGTGAGGATGAAGGGATGGAGGATTCTAGCCAGAAGTAGGGCTAGTTTCCGGGCCCTGCCCAATTTGTTTTAAAAACTATGCAGCTGGAGAAAAGCTTTGACTTACAAAGATTTATTCTATATATGCGAATCAAATCGAGCAATCAGCGTGAGCAGTCTAGATTGCGTCGAGAATTCTGCTTGTCAAAGAAGCCAATTTAGATGTTTTTTGGACGCACGTGTGGTTGCGAAAGGAAGAAAAGCTTCAAATACTTACTGCGAAACACCTCTGCTTCGAGACCTCCGCTAGGAATGCTATGTAGGAGCTGCCCTCCAACATATCCACCTAGCTCACATGTCATCCGGGCGGCTTTGCGATTAAGCAAGCCATTGGCCTTTCCCGCGTAAACACTCATTATTTTGTTGAGTGGGTTATCTAAATAAATTATACCATGTTGCCCGAAATCGGAGGGAAGAACCTAACCTGACATCATCATCAGAACGACGTACTCAACGAAATGATGTATATTAGTCATTTTGAACCATGCGAAGATGACAGACATCACCAAGGGACACATCGTGCATGCCTTTCCTTTGCTGCAGTTTCCTTGTCGTCGCGCTCTTCTTTAGGTTTAAACTGATGTCCTAACCATTTTCCGCGCACGCTGACCACAGGGCAGATACAGATACTTATGTGGTATTCAAACTTGACCGATCCAATATTTGGAGCTTCGCAAATTGTCGCGCCACCTATGGCAGTGAATGAAATGACTATAGGAGTGCTCATAGCCACTCATATCCAGCAGGGCGCCGCAAAACAGCTGGCGCCAGAGGAAGCGCTTCCACTGGTTCTCCATGGCTGCAGGAGGTGCCCTCATGTTGACGTTTTGTAGTCAGTGCATAGAGCTCTGTCTAACTTAGTTGTCCCTTTTCTGACCAGTGGACGCCCAGCTGCAAGCCTCCGAGTTCGCTATAGTGGCGCTTGTGAGTCACGAACTGGAACATACGTCGTGGACGCTATGAAACGAAACTTGTGACGTCATTAACAAGAACATACTAGACATTATAACGGGATAGACGCCATTAAGCTCGCGCTGCAACTAATTGTAGACGTACTGTCACTCGTACATCGCATTTGTGTCTCACAAGCACGGTTTAAGATATGGTATACACAACTATGACTCGGTCCCGCCAACAAAAGATTCTTCACAAGGAACAAAACAAGCACACATGCAGTAGAGCGAAGCTGGTCATACATGTACACACAGTAACATAGGTAAGAAGGTTGTTGTCACAAGCACTGCTGCCGTTAAGATCTCTTTCTGCTACAGAAATAATGAATGCGAAATGCACGTTCGTAGCGAGCCACGACAATAGCGCTATAATCCTTGCTTGTGGCCGTGCTTACCAGTCGTTTGTAATGTGCAACGAAAAAAAGATTAAAGTCGGTGTGATGCCACTTTCCTTACCTATATGTTTGGTCGCAGCTTTCTCTGCAGCTGGGGGAAAAAAAGGGTCATATTTGAAGCATACTTTTACAATGAGCAGCAGTTAAACAAGCGTGCTATGAAAAGTCACATGACAAGGAGGGGTGAACACGAGAACACGAATTGTCGTTTTCGGTCCTCTGTGCACAGTCTTTTCTTGAACAGTGTTTCATGACGACTTACCGACTGGCATTAAATTTTACGCTATTAAGCTATCTAACAAGCACGCTCATTTGCCAGGAACAAGCACTTCGAGAGAGCTTTTACATGCACCAGTTTTATCAAGAGAATTTTCAAAGCTCGTGGCACCGTCCTGCTCTCTGCCGCTCTCTGTAACGTTCCAATCTTTGTAACCATTCTGGTACTCTAGCAGAGCATCGCCTTTGAGTTCCGCATATAACACGCCCTGCTCTGTCCAGTTTTTCTTCTTAATAAGCTGTAATATAGTAAGCTCGTTTTATCTAATCCGCGCTGGCTCTGGTTTCTGTCAGCGCTACGCCTATTTTTCCCCTTTCCATCGCTCGCTGCCCTGTCCTTGTACACCCTCACTTCTAGCTGTTTTTAATCACTGACCTCCAAGTTTCGACGTCATATTACCAGCGCTGGCAAGGTGCGTCGGTTATAATACTTCGATGCGAATCGGTCATCGGTTACTCGTCTTAAGATGAGACAGAGGCGCTCACCCGCGATTCGCGCGATGACGGAGCGGTACGTGTAAGTGGTGCCCAGGGCGGCCACGGCCAGCAGCAGGAGGCCGGCGCAGGCGCCCAGCACCACCAGGGGCACCAGCCACCACGAGCCCACCGAGCCGCTACTGCGCGCGCTGCAGCAACACACTTCCTCGGATTCCATTCCACTCTTAGGATCGGCCTCTCCAAGTGGCGGATGCCAGATAAAGTCAGTGGTGATGTGCGACAGGATGCAAAACCGAATACAGTTGGAATGTAACCATAATTATTACTTATATTATCGAGAACAGGTGCAGCGGAAATAGAACCGTCGCGAGGAAGACTAGGCTGCTGGCTGTAAGCATGCAATGCACAACCAAAGTAGTGTCGACCTCGCAGGGATTTTTGGTCACTTCGAACCTAGTTCAGCGCTTTACAGAGTCCAGTGTGAGCAGTCGCGTGGATGAGGTCCGTCCAAGATCATCGATAGCAACGGCCAGCAGAGAAAGAAAACGGAGAGAGATCGCATATCACATAGATATAGAAAGAAGAGTGAGCGGCTCCCTACTGCCGCACGACGCTCTTACTCGGAGCCGCGAAGTATATCGGCCATATGATCCTCTCTATCCGGTTCTGTGTTTATTCGTCTCCGACCGAGCGGCTGCGGATCCCCTCTGCGGGTGGCGGGGGAAATAAAATAACAAACCGAAAAACCAGTGCGCGCGGATGGTGCAGCAGCTGCCGTGCCGCAATGCTGTGGGCGATGCGGAGGACGCTCGTCGCACTCGCGAGGTTCGACGTCGGCGTAGACAAGACTTAGTTGTGCGAGACAATGTTTTTTTTCTTTCTGTTCATCTCAATCAGGGGTTGTCTATGTGATGCGAACCATTGCACATAGCGTATGCAAATGAGGACATGAAGGGATTCGAACCCCCTCTTTTCATTCTCTGCTCCATCTGTAATTTCGTCTTCTTCAGCGATACAAGAAAGACGCAGGAGCAAGACAGAATTCGGTTAGCACAGAGAGCGGTCACACTTGTCTCGTCTTACATGAAAAAAAAATCATGTTAGCTGATCACGCGATTTTTCGCAAACGGGAACAGCTTACCTCGAGTCTGAAAAAAGAAAAGAAAAAAGAGCTAAGAAAGAGTACGCTACTGGAGTTGGACCAATCACAGCAATCAATTAAAATTTGAAAATCTAAATGAATGCGCAAACTATAGTATACTGTTTTAAGCTCTTAAAAGTTCAAACTATAAGAAAATTAGGGCGCACACAGTACTTACGCTCAAGCGAGACAGACTCTGAAAAAAAAAAATTACAGCTTTCTTAAAGCAGGTTTCCTTTTCGCCTAATCATGACACTGCATTCCGGAAAGCGAAGCTTTGCTACTTTATTTTTCACACTAATTATCGTTCTTTCACCAAGTTTCCATTTTACCGCACACATTTATCCCGTCGATTTAGAAGCTTGAAAATACCCCTATGATGGATCTCCATTCCAGCATTGTGGACGCAATGACGCAGTGCTGCAAGGATCGCTGGTGGTGTCCCGGAACTTCGACCTCGCATTTTATCGTTCTGATATCCGGAAAGGTGGAAGTCAGATGGAACGAGGTGAAGGCTCTAAGGCGGGTCCGGAAGATTTTCCAACCTCACTATGTCCAGTTTCTCCAGTGTTAAGCGAGAAGCATGAGTTTTTTTGTAGGTCACTTATCACGCCATGGGGAGTTTCTTCGGTGCTGGGACGCATTGAGCAGAATTTGTGTTTCGCCCAGGCTGAAGGAAATAAACCGAACTGAGACCTTAATTCCTGTTCCCAGAAGTCCGCGGCCATGACTTTGGCAGCTGACGGCACATTTTGTGCCTTTTTGTTGACGGACAGCTTCAGTGGCGACATTCCGTACTCTCTAGTTTCGTTCGATGCTCAAAACGGTGAAGCCGGCTTTCATCACCTGTCATAATGCATAATCTTTTTGATTTCGTTGGAAACGTTGACTGAACTGCCCGTTGAACTGAGTGAACTGACAGTTTCGCACTGAACTTTGTCAGCCATAGAAAGCCGTTGATACAAATAATTCTGGTAACCTGAGCTTTTACTCATCTCCTGAACAGCACTGTGCTCTCTTTCAAAACATTATTGATACTTCATTTATTGTTACTCGCCTCTCTTCTGGGATGTGTACATAAAATGTCTAATTGTTGGTTTTTCTGTCGCGGCTGTTCGACCACTTCGTAACTGATCTTTAATGCTTCTCCGGCCGTTTTTAAATTCTCTGTACTATCTTAAAACTGCTCGAGCTCATGCATGCAGTAAGCCTATGCAGTATGCTGTTGGATTTCATAAATTTCCGCGAATGAAATTTTCTTTTCGACGAGAAATTTTATGACCACAATTTGACGAAACGATACGTCCTGGAGTGCCATTTTGTTTAGTGTACTGCTGGACAGATCACGCAACCTGTTGATGCCAAATTGCCGGCAATCTATGATTGCACGAAGGATGGCGTCGCGCATAACCAAGCTTCCATACTCATTGACATTTCATGCGGTGAAATTTTACAGAAAATTTCAAGAATAAAAATTTTTATTTCTACGGCCGTGGCAACGCTATTAACGTTCTCTTACCCCCCCCCCCCCCAAAAAAAAAAAAAAACAACAACAGCGGTAGTGGGCTTCCTAGACCATGCTTCAGAAAGTGGCGCGAGTCCAGCATTACTGAAGTGCCCCTGTAAAGCGTGCTTTGTCTGTTAGATTGCTAAGTAATGCAGCGAAGCAAATAACTTCCGTATGGAGTATATTTGTACTCCTCTTCTTTTTTTTTTTTCAGTGTATAGTTGACCTCACGTTAGCCGTTGCTAAATGCATGACACAACTTGCATATAGTGTGTGCACTGCTGCTCACGCTGGCGTGCTGCTTTTGCTTTGTTTGCTTATGTTGGTTTTAAGGGCAACTGAAGAGGTTTATATTCCGACGAGCTTAAAGGGGTCGAATATGGAAAACTGGCAGGTAAAGAATGCGAAGCATGTTTGCGTTAACATTTTAAATAGTGACGTAATCGACAAATAAAGATGCGGAGGCGCTCAGGCTTCTTCGCAGCGCATAACTCCGGGCAGGGGCCGCAATGATGTCATGTACGGCGGCGCTACGTTTACAGCGAAGACACGGTTGCGTCAAGAAAGAAAACCAAAGCCATCGAAGGCCTTTAAAGCCTATGAAGCGTTGTTTGGTGTCGTCGGACGACGCACGGCAGCATGTGCGCTATGGCAGCGGAAACCAGAAATTTCGGCAAGAATGACATCAACATCACATCAACATCACCACGAGTTTCTCCGCACTTCTTGTAAGTAATGAGGAGAAGCCTGAACATCGCTGTTTTATTCGGAGACTACGTCACCAATTTAAATGCTTGCGCAAAACTACTTAACACGCTTCACCCTGAAGCTTGATACATTCGAATCCTTGAATCATCTGAAATTCACAAAAAGAAAACCATTCCACTTCTCTTTAAATGTATTCGCCGAAGCCAACAATACAGGATGGTGTCATGTGGGCTTTTAGGCAAGCTCAGATAAGGCGCTTTTCGTGCCTTTCCTTTTTTCTGCGCTCGTCTGTCTGAACCTTCTGTGCTTTTTGCGACACACCGAGTGCTGCCTTCGAACCTGTAACCTTAATATCGCACAAAAGATAACCTAGAGAACAATCTGCTATTGGCCGATAATAATGATAATAATAATAATAATAATAATAATAATAATAATAATAATAATAATAATAATAATAATAATAATAATAATAATAATAATAATAATTGGTTTTGGGGGAAAGGAAATGGCGCAGTATCTGTCTCATATATCGGCGGACACCTGAACCGCGCCGTAAGGGAAGGGATAACGGAAGGGGTGAAATAAGAAAGGAAGAGGTGCCGTTTTGGAGGGCTCCGGAGTAATTTCGACCACCTGGGGATCTTTAACGTGCACTGACATCGCACAGCACACGGGCGCCTTAGCGTTTATGCCGAGTTCAAATTGGAAGTGTTGCATCAGAAACAATAAAAAAATATGAAGCAGTGCTACAGGAAAAGCCAACAAAAAAACAAACGATGGTGATATTTTTAGGCAGCAAACCGGCCTCCCACGGCACGCCTGTACGCATGCCAGACCGGGATTGGTTGGAGCGACGTCATTGGAACTTCGTGATTAGTTCGAGCGACACCACGTCGCTGGTGTAGTGGTGCACAAAGTAACAGTTAATGAGGAAGGGCGAAAAAAAGGATAGAATTAAATTAAGTTAGAATCGACGAGTTATTCCGGCGCTATCATTCGTCAACGGACACTATTAATACACGCCCTCATTGGGCTACCTTGTACACGGCTGACTATCGCTTCTGTACAGTATGCCTCTTCGGAACGGCATAAAAAGCATGCGCAGTATTTTCGTTGTGTATAAATTTACGTCGAAAATTTGAAATGAACATCCTCACCCGTGGCCTCGCGGTTGCGGATGGCTCGGTCTTGCCTGTCTCCAGATCCAGGGGCTGAGGGAAAAAAAAGAGCTTTATCTCCGCCTACTCCCTGTGTAAAATGTGTCATTAAATTAAGCGTAGCAAATAGGCTATACACTTCATAAAATGTGCACACATTCGCCAAAATTAAGAAATAAAAGCTAGGACAATTCTGCGCCGAATATGTAAGACCTGGCATTTTATTAAAATTGAGAGGGAATTGAGAATTTGTTTTTGGGGAAAGGATATGGCGCAGTATCTGTCTCACATATCGGCGGACACCTGAACCGCGCCGTAAGGGAAGGAATAAAGAAGGGAGCGAAAGAAAAAAAATCAAAATTGGTTTTGATGAAAGAAAATGGCGCAGTAACTTTCTCAGTTCTCGGTGGACAACTCAACCGTGCCGTGAAGGAAGGGAGGAAGGTGATAGTGATGGAAGGAAAGAAAGAGGTGCCATAATGGAGCGCTCCGGAATAAATTATACCACCGGGGAGTCTTTAACATGCATTGACATCGCACAGCACACGGGAGCCCATTCCGTTTTGCCTCCATCAAAAAGCGCCCGCCACGGCTGGGTTCGAACACGGGTACTCCGGCTCAGTAGACGAGCGCAAAGTTGGTCGAAATTAATTCAGAGCCTTCCACTACGGCGCCTCTCTCTCCCTTCTTTCGCTCCCTCCCTTTCCTCGCGACGCGGTAGATGTGTCCATTGAGAACTGAGACAGTCACTGCGCCTTTCTTTTCCTCAAAACGGAATTGTTTTTTTTTTTGTCAAAAAAGAAACGAAAAGCAAACCTGCACAAGCCGAAAGTAAAGCGCTTTTTTAAAGGGAACCAGCAGCGGCTTCGGCGCTAAAAAAAAAGGTTTTTAAGGAAAAGAAATGACGCAGTAACTGTCGCACATATTTCGGTGCACACCCGAACCGCGACGTGAGGGAAAGGATAAACGAGAAAGTGAAAGAAGAAAGAGGTGCTGTAGTGGAGGTCTCTGGAATAATTTCGACCACCTGGGGATCTTTAACGTACACTGACATCGCACAGCACACCGGCGCCTTTTGCGTTTCGCCTTTATAGAAACGCGGTCGCCGCGGTCGGATTCGAACCCAGGTGCTCTGGCTCAGCGGACGAGCGCCTTAACCACTGAGCCACCGCGGCGGGTAACTTTGGCGCTGCATTATGCGCAAGAAGGGTTATCTGGTTTCATTTGCAGCCCCTTGGCTTGGATTTTTCGGGTGATCACAACTCCGCTGTATTTTCTTGATATACGCAGCACAGCCAATCAACTAGCTATGAATAGCAGCCCCCTTTCCAGTCGACGCGCGGTCTTGGCATCGCACAAAAAGGAACGGTAATTGCGGGCGGGCACGATGCCGTAAGATTTGTTGACAGAATAGTAGCGATTTAATTTCTTCAACAGTGCTGAAGCTAAGTCACACAAAAACATGAGAACTTTGTTTAGCACGTGATGAGCGCGCTCCAGTTTGCAGAGCTTAGTACTGATATCTCTTACTCCGGAAAACTCAGTGCGCACGCCTCAGAATTGCGTGGCGTGTAGAGGGGAAAAGCAGCATGGGGAATGGCTCCCTTGCCTTGTGCCATTTTATTTTAGGCATAGCTCTTTTGATCATATCTGCTGCGGAACTACTCATATATAAGGAATCTGGCATTGATCTAAGGCGTCCAGGTTCTCTGGCTGGCCTCCACGTGCGACATTCAGGCGAACTGCTTAACACTGCTCAAAACATGGATGTCGCGGAGGCAGATAAGTTTGAGGGCTCCACCAGCAGCCGACTCTCCATTTCGCAGATGGCGCCTGCATTTTCACACTTGTTGCTGCATGCGATAAATAATAATAATAATAATAATAATAATAATAATAATAATAATAATAATAATAATAATAATAATAATAATAATAATAATAATAATAATAATAATCGGTTTTCTGGGGAAATGAAATGGCGCAGTATGTCTCGTACATCGTTGGACACCTGAACCGCGCCGTAAGGGAAGGGATAAAGGAGGGAGTGAAAGAGCAAAGGAAGAAAGAGCTGCCGTAGTGCAGGGCTCCGGAATAATTTCTACCACCTGGTGATCTTTAACGTGCACTGACATCGCACAGCACACGGGCGCCTTAGCGTTTTGCCTCCATAAAAACGCAGCCGCCGCGGTCGGGTTCGAACCCGGGAACTCCAGATCAGTAGCCGAGTGCCCTAACCACTGAGCCACCGCGGCGGGTAGGAAGTTAGAAACGGTAGAGCATATTCTTATTCTGTGTAACGACCTCCAACTGCCAGAAGAGGACGCTGCCTAAAATGTGTAGGGTTTACAAACAGCCCAGGCGTGTCCAGTCCTCGGAAAGTGGAAACTAGTAAGAGGAAATCGGAGGGTTGACGTAAGGGAGCGAAGGAGCACAGTTTACCAAGGAGAGAATGAAATTCCCGCAATGGCTTCGAAGACGGTAAGAGTTTAATAACTCTCCGACAACGGGTATACCGCCCCGATACGAATTGTTTGCTTCAGTAAGGGATCAAATCAAACTGGCCGCCGGTAACCCTCCACGTTTACTATATCCGGAATACTGACGTAAAGACTCCAGTGTAGTAAAGCACTCACGGTGCTGCTGCTGTTGCTGCTGCTGTCCGCCTGCAGCGCCGTCAAGTGCGGAGATGCCGTACTGCGTCTGTCCCTGCGGCTGCACGTTGTCGGGCGACGCCACCCAGAAGGGGCTTTTGGCCCGAGCCTGTCCGGCGGCCACAGGTCCCGTCGCAGCTAGGTGGCTCGAGTAAGGCGTCGCCATCGCCGCCCCTGCCAGCAAAACGTGCAGAGAGAAACTGCGCTATGTGGGCGTTCCTCGTCTATGTGTAACTTTGACAATTACGGTGAAACGCTGGCTATACACGAGCATTAAGTTCATTTAGGTGCAATGTTACGCTTTGTCATGTTTTAAAACTGCGCATTCAAGCATTTCTGTCTGCGGTTAGGCCCCTCGTGTGGTGCGCATACCGGCTGCGGCTCGTCTGAGGTCTGGGACACTGTGCGAAGGCGACCAGGGACTCGGGCACCAGAAGGGCGGTGGGCTGATCACCTGGCGGACCGGAGTCTTGCTCACCGCTGCGCGAAAGGGAGAGAGCAACGAGACTCTGACGAGAACATGACGTCAAGTCTAATATGGACCCACGTGATTAACATTATACGCGTGATGAAGGCCGCTTATCGAGAATTTAACAAAAATAGTTGAAGTTGTGTTGACGCTACACGAGTTTCAGTACGTTTCAGTACTTGGGGGAGGGGGAGGTCATGTTGCGTCACCAGGGCTATGGCGGATCACTTGCAAGGGGCTCAGTAGGTCACAGCACCCACTGCCAATTCAGGGTTCACAGGCAAATAATTGGCTTCGTAGCCTATTGAAGTGACCATTTAAATTTATCACGTGACCGACTGTGTTAGGTCACATGACAACGGGTCACGCTTTTACACATGCTACCTCGCGAACGAGCACAACTTGCGACCAAGAGGCAGAATTTCGCTCACCCTCGTAAGAACGAGAGCCGCGCGAAGACGGCGTCACCGAGACCGCGGGGCTGCCCATCACCGGAGTGTCTTCCTCCTCGAGACTGTCCGGATCGATCGAGAAGGGCGTCGATGAGAGACACGTATCGTCGTATCCTGAGACGGCGCAGACACGAAAGACATAAACTGCGCAAGCGATCATCTTCGGATACGCTGCAATATGGGGCAGTATACACGTTGCAGCTGCATGCTATTTGAAACTCCCCAGTCCACTTCGCTTGTGATCTGAAACTGCACAGCCGTGCAGTAGACATATTCTGCAGCATACTTGGAGTTCTGCGTTAACAATAACAGTAAACAAAGGAAGAGTAAAAAAAGAAAAAAGAAATGCCCTCTTAACAGGTTAACGCATCCAGAGCCCGTTTGGTGGAAAGCAGCCTTGCGACTGTTAAGGTCTGAGACTAACCTGCTTGGAAAGCTTTCAGCTAACACATTCGTGAGAGCGCATTCACAAGATTATGCAAAAGTTGCTATCGTCAATGACCACTGCACCTCGAACAGAGACAGTGTCGCCCCCGGATGCGCATTTGCAAAACGTAAATGACACATATGTGGCATTGAATTTTTCAGATTTTGACAATAAAGTGTCCTTTAATGTTTTAGTGCCGAAAATATTGGTCCAAAGACAAGAAATGGCTGTTATCGTCTAAAAGGACTATCACACCGAAGAGCCTGCACAAACACTGCAGCAGATGGCAGCACGCAGTTCCTGGCTGCGACTGAAGCTTCGCGTTCAGCATGCCATGCCCAACGAGACTTTGCAGTCACAAGCCGGTTCAGCGGGTGAAACACCCTAGACGAATTTGCAGAAGCCTTCGATACACGTTATAATCAGCCGTATGTAGCTCTGCAAAGCCTTGAGATCCCGAGAACAGGGTTATTCCATCACCGCTGTATTTTGTATGGACTGCTGGGAATTCCGGCAGCTGTGGTGACACGACCAAGGTACTTAACTCGACGTGCCATGTTCTTGCATTTCTCAAAGCTTCGGTTGGAGGCCCGCCTCCTTCAGTCGATCCAGAACAGTACGCAGATTGGTGAGGTGGTCCTTGCCACAGCCGGTGTACACTCTAAGCAGAAAGGAGTAAAAATGGAGTAAATTGCCCTCTAGCGCACTCCCTTTTATAAAAGAGAGTGCGGCAGACGGCAGCTTACTCTGTTTTTACACCCGTACAGGCATATTTGTGTTTAGAGTGTACGTGAGGTTTAATGTCCCAAGCCTGTACGTCAGCTTTGAGACGCGCCGTACGTAGTGGAAGGTTCCGGATTAATTTCTACCACCGAATGTTCTTTAACGTGCTCTAACATCACCCAGCACCCTGGCATGAATGATTTCGCCTCCACCGAAATGCGGCCGCCGCAGACGCGATTCGATCCCACGGCGTTGGGAATGAGCCACCGCAATACCGTCGACGTATACCACGACATGGCGGCGCAGATCATAAACGCGGCTCTCAATATCTCGTTCGAAAATAGGCAGTTTGTGGTGCTATTCCAAATACACCGGAGCTTCAGGGCTCTCCATATACCTTGTGGCTATGCAGTTCCGCGCTACTCGATCGTATGTAGCGCAACTCGGAGCCAGCAAAGCAGGCGCGACAGCGGCGGCGGTTCCGCCGTGGAGTTGCCCCTTCGGCAGATGCCGTCGCCCTCTTACCGGCCATCTTCGAATCCTCCGAGGCGCGGTTGTGTCGGCCGGTCGAACAGAATCCAGTGTTCACGCGTGATGCGATCGCGCAACGTGCACGCGCGGCCCGTGGATAGCGTAGTGACGTCATCAGCCGGCTCCGAGACTGAGTGGCTGCTTAATGGCGATGATGATGGTAGCTCCGGTTCTCAATCACCAAGCGTGGTAATGAAGAAGCTCGTTTGACTTGGTGGTTAGAAACTGATTCATATTATTACTAGGCGTATTATTTATGGGCAGTTTCTCATTCATGTCTACAGCGCCCGTACATATTTTAACGCTTTGAAATGTCACTCGCCATTTTTATAGAAAAACTTTTGAATCCATTGGACCTTGCAGCCGCTCTTGCCCCTTTTGGTCAGCTCCTGCTGAACTTTCGGGTCGGAGCTGACAGCATTTCCTCCCACCGCTCAATCGTCAGTCAGAATAATCCCTCCCTCTTAAAACGATCGAATTGCCTTTCGGAGATTTGAAGTATACGGTAAGTACAGCTTACACTTGATAACATGTATTCGCGCCAGGCTGAGCGACGCGTGGCTGGCCCTTATGGAGTGGATATATATACTAGCGGAGTTCTCCTTTAGTTCAGCATTGTCTTACTGGCGTGGCAGCACTGTTCTGAAGACATCTCTTCATTCACTTCTTCACTCACAAGTGAAGCGTAACTGCCACACTCCATTCATCCGTTGTATTTTTTTCTACACCGTCAACATGCGGGATGGTTCTCGATCTAGGATAAAGTGTGTTGTGGGCATACTTGTCTCTCGGGCTATTGACCCCCAAATATAAATATGCGTTGCTGAGTGCAGCTATAGATGCCCAGATGTCCATTGACCGGAAGCACACATTTAGTTCATCCAAGGCGCTTTGTGCTCATCTGTGTATATGCGCAAGTTGTGGTGGTGAAAGGTTACTGCTTCCTGTTACTTGTTGGAACTCGGTGATTGGGTAATATAAAGATTTTGCAATCTTTTAAATTTTTTTGGAAGCTGCACTTAACGCTAAAAACCTTACGTAAAATGGCAAAATATGCCTTCTAGGCAGTGTTGAAGCGCGTGCTGGAAAGTTGCCATTTTTTGTGAAATAATATTTACTGAGCTAGCTACATAAAGAAAATACACCCCAGTAACAATATCAATGCTTCTAGATTCGTATGCAAAAAAACAAATCAGTGTTAGAGGCAGCACACTGTCACAAAAAACTGTGACTTTGCAATGTACACAATCGTGTACAGAACGCCTTAAAGGGCCAAAAAGAAAAGAAACAAACCTTGTACTTGCGAAATTGAAACATTGCATGCGTTGTATTCGAATTTGCACATAAAGCCATAGTCCAGTCTTCGACCTCCCAGTTAACAGAACTCCTGTCATTGCGTCGTCCAATCTGTCAGCCTATACTCTATTACTACTCCCCCCCTCCTCTAAACGCTCCTGTTTCCAGCACTTCATCGCCTGTGCGTGTCTTGGCCACTCCCCCGTTGTGCTAACCAACAATGTAGGCATGTGCGACACAAATGCGCGCATAATTTTTGTGGAATCGAATTCTGTCTATTTGGCTAGAATTGTTTTTAACTCAAGCGCCATATATTATTTCTTAACACACATAATGTTTTGTAGTGTAGCGTGCTTTGTTTAGGTTTTGAGCCGGTTGGTGGCCCAGATGAGCTTCGTTGGGCCAGTGTTGTACTCTCAGCCAATGGAAGTGTTGAGTGGACAGGGTCCTGCCTCCAGTGTATTAAAAAAAAGGAAATGAAGAAAACTAAAGGGAATGAATAAGGGTCAGGGATTGACTGAGGAATGTGCGAAGCATATGGGACGCAGAGAATATGTCTGTAGTCAAGGTAGAGAAGCTGATACCTCGTAGCCAAACTTTTTTGCTTTAATAAATCATAGCTCTGGGAATGGAAAAGGGATTGGGGAAGGGAAGGGCAGCCGGGGCCGTATCATTCTCTGACAGCGCTGCTATATAAGCAGCCCTCTTGTGTTATGCTGGTTACAGGCACACATGCATGCTGTTTTCAAATGAGATTTTAACATAGGTACGATAATATAAGGAATCTGGAAAGAGTTAGTCAGGAAAAGTGATCATTTTCTAAGCCATATGGCATCTTGTTACACGGACAGGTAAGACACTAGTCCTACTTTGCCTCACATTTTTTTTCTTTGCGCAAGAATAACCGCAACTATAGTAACTAAGGCTTGCGAGTGGAAGGACTATACTATCAGCAAACGCAGGCTTTCTTTTGCCTTTACATTGAAACGAGTTTCAAGCAAAAACTAATGTGTCGCTTAACCATATGGAATCCTTACATGGACAAATACAGACACTCTTGCAGCTGCCTGCGACTTGCCAGAGGACAGCCGAGGTAGCTTGCGACACGATTGAACCAGTGGCAGTATTGTATTGCTTTCTAAGGACATTGTCTGTAGACTCTACTGAGTGTTACCACTTTAACGAGAGGCATAACGCTCCTTTACACTTCCAAGCACACACATTCAAATAAATTATCGGGGGCACGTTAAACCTCCGCGCCTGCACGGCTGTTCGCAAATCGACTGGAAAATCTTCATACGTAAGTGGGGGGGTTTATGAACACAAGTGAGTTGGTGAAATACATTCTGACATCGTTTCGCATTTTAACGCCAAAACCAGTACATCAAACCCAATACAAACTATATATACAATATATATATATATATATATATATATATATATATATATATATATATATATATATATATATATATATATATATATATATATATATATATATATATATATATATTTGGTGAGCGCAGAGCAAGCCCAAGTTAAGCAGTGAGCCTATCCTGTTCCACCATAGAGTCGTTAGTTTAAAACAGTATATACCGACCCTTCGCAGGCCCGACAGAAAGCGCCTGGCACCAGGTTACTCTCTCAACCAATGACACAAAACCTTATGGATCTGATTAAAACAAATTTGCTTGATTGCACACGTAGTCTATGTACGAACAATGCACAATGCGGCGAGCCTCAGGCATTTAAAACTTTCTATAAAAGCGCTTTTGGCGCAAACAAATTCGCGTCACACTACGCAACTAATGACGCTGCATCGCGAAACGCACTACCTCCCGCCTCCCACTTCCAGCATATCCCCAACTGTACCAATCCCACGCGCCCTCAGAAAGTGCAAGCTTTCGCTGCAACCATGTCCGACCCCTGGGGACAGCCGAAGGCCTTGGCGAACGGCGCAAAATTGCGCAGCGGTCCATTGACGAAGAACGGTGCCGGAGACCGGATGCCGTGGTGGAGGCGCAGGTGGAAATAGGAGTCGTCGTACGACTCGCACCGGTCCAGGGCGAACTCGTAGAAGAACAGTCGGTCCGTCGAGTAGGCGCCGGTTCGGGATGCGCGGAACCTGAACCTGCGAAAGGCCGGATAACGTGAGGAGCAATTTGGTTGTGCGAATCGTCACCTGTGTATACTGGCGCCGACGGCTAACGCGCTCCGCCTGGCACATCACAGCGGCAGGAGTCACATGGAAGTGTTCTGGGGGTATGTAAACGATGCGCGTCTTGCTATTGCTCTCAACACCAACGGATACATGTTCTGCAAATGCGCCAAAGACGCTATAAGCCTCGTATTTTCCATCGAGCTGATGTATTCCTCGTGCGACCAGGAGAAACAGCAACACACGCCTTGGCTGGTCATCGAACTCAATGGCTTATGCTGCCCGTTGCTATGACCACAGCATAGATGGAGTCTGCTTCGAGGAAATTAGTGCCCAGTGTTTGCTTGCAAAAAGTGACTCTACTATGCACGTCAAGAGGACTAGCTGAAGATGACTGATTAGAAAGCAGAAGAAAAACAACCACATGCAGGCTTTGGGATGAGTTACGGCGACGGCTGCCCAAATCTCTCTCTCTCTCTCTCACACACACACACACGCACACACACGCACACGCACTCACACGCACGCGCACACACACACACACACTACCAACGGCTGCGTCGCAACAATTTTTTTTTTTCCCAGAGCACTCATCTTGTGAACTCTTGTGGCTGATGGTGTTTGACTATAGGGTCTGTCGTAAACGCTTTATTTGGCATCAAGCACATGTCTATAGGGTTTTTATACTTTTGTCTGCCGGGGAGGTGGGGAGGGGTAGGGATGATAACTGGGTAGTGCAAGCCCAACGAGAGCACTGCCAGAAGGGGTAGGATAAGGCGAAACTTGATATCGGAGAGCCCCGGGTCCCCTCGGCCCTCCCTCTCTGGCCACGTGTCTGTTCGATATGTTGCCTTTTTAGCCCTTTTTCCGGAGAACTCACTTTTGGCTGCCGTGGGCGGCGTCTTGCAGGAATACCTCCAGGGCCACCGGCAGAGCAAGCAGGTCACGGGCGTCTTCTCGCGTAGCCACTTGGCTGGAAGACGCGTTCCCGTAGAACTGCTTCTGCAGACAACTGGACAGCAACTCTAACCGAAGGTGCGCCACGTAACCTGGCGGTCCCAGCTTCGAAAGTGAGTCCAAGTCTGTCAGACGAGAGAAGGCTGCTCTCGCTAAATCTAAGCCCAGCCTGGGGATGTGACGAATGAAGAAGGCGTCCTTGGTCAAATTACTATCGACAGCCGCCGAAGGGATGGCTAAGCAACCGTTGTCAAAGTCGAGCCAGGGTGTGTCGCGAAGCGGTGATCCCTGCCAGAATGTTTCAAAACTGCCGTTGTTGAGCCTCTGGAAGTTGTTGGAAACCGAGGATGCGATGGCACCGTGAAGTGACCACAAGGACGAGTGGCTGCCTTTTTCGAGAAGGCGACGGGCATACTTGGCTCTCGAGTCTCTATCTTTGAACCAGTTCGGCACGAAGACTTGTCTTCGCAGCCTGAACAACTCGTCCCGGAACCTGTTGGCCACGGCCGACGTCAGGTTCAAGTATTCCTTGGCGCGACGCACGACCTCCCCTATCACATCTTCGGCGAGGGCGTCCGTTGATTCCCTGATGCGACGCTGGTTGCGTAGCTGCGCGTTCCAGTAAAGGTACGCGTACGGTTCGGGCATGCTCTCAGAAAGTGCCCTCAGGCAACGAAGGTCCGCAGCTTCCTTGGCCGGATCACCGTCTTCCCAACCGGGAAGTCGCGCACCGGCCAGAAGGGCAAGTTCCATGAACTCCACGAAGTTGAGAAAAGGCGAATACCGGATGTATACTCTGAAGGCCAGGTAGTTAAGGATGCTACTGGATCCGAAACGAGCAATCAGCGCAACCAGCGTCCTGTGAAAGGCGTCGCCCTTTATTGTGACCAAGGTGGTACTGTGGACGTGGAAAATTCCCTGAAACACCGTGTTGAGGTACCGAAGCCAGTTCCAGTAGCGCGTGCTGAGGAGAGCCGACACTGGTTGCACGACATAATTGTTCACCGCCATCCCTTTGCCGGCCAAGTCGACGAGCGCCTGTTCCAACTTGAGCAGATGTACCATGTCTCGGAGGCCGTGCATTCTCTCCACAGCCGAGTGAAACCAGTTGGCGTTGACATCTCGCATCCGGACAAACTCTCGGAACAGTGTCTTTGGAGGGCCTATCCTGATGACCCACTGAGCAGGCTTCCCTCTCCTGAGCGCGTACTTCGTTATCTGGACGTCTGCCAAAGCGGGAATGGCCGAATGTGCCAAGACCCTAGCAGCAGTCACGGACACGTCACGCGTGTGATTGTCTCTGAAAGGGAAGCCACCAAGACCGTGCATGCGCAGAATGCTCTGGAAGGCAGCGGTAGAGTCACGCTCTCCGTGCTTGAGCCGGCACGTCTTCCACATTTCCAGCGGTCGCCCCAGGAATACGTCATCCGTGCCACTTTTCATCTCGTCCAAGAGAACGTGTTCGTATCTTCTGAGGCGCAGCGTTCGCGTGGATACTAACGCAGACCCTTTCGATGGCTTGTGGTTCGCGAGCCATTTGCCGCACACGTGGTGGTAGAAATCGCTGCACGGGTCCACGCTGTGGTCGAGCAGTGCCTCCAGTTCTTCTGCTAGCTGCCGGCAACCGATACCGTGGCAGAAACGGGTGGAAGGTCTCGCCGATACCCAAGGTTGCGATGAGAGCTCATGGATGGTCTCGGATTCAACAGCGGGGATTGTGGCATCCGTATGCTTGAGCGATTCAGCAGTGGCTGCAGTGTCTTCTGTAGTCTCTCCAAGTGGTAGCTGAGTAGCAGCGCTGCTGGGTGTGGTTCCAGCTGGCACACGCCGTCGTGGCGTGACTCGTTTGGTGCTGGCTGTGGTGACCGTGAATAAATATTTTGGGGGAGGAGACTGGAACTTGGCGGCCAATCCCGGAAGATGCTGCGCATCGCTGTGGCCGGGCTTTTCGGGGAAGCTGCGGACGAAGGCGGCCAGCAGGAGCACGACGGTGAAGACGAACACGAAGAGGAGGACGTAGTCAACCTTTCTCGACGCGTAGTCCTCGGTTCGCTCGTAGAAGCGTCGTGGATAGTAAAAGCTCTCGTCGGTTGTGTCCCGGCTGGACAGAGTCAGGCGAAGAGGCGGGCGCATAGCGTGCACGACGTGTTTCAGGCTCTTGCGCCGAAAGCCGTCGGTCGCCTTCGTGCTTTTCTTCTTCTATTGCCAACGTGTCGCGTGCAGCACGTGCCTCAGTATCTTGGCAATGGTGGTGGTGCTCGCTAGCCACGCGTAAATTTCACAGGGAACACTTTTCGAGCATAGTTCTTTTTTGAATTCACACTTTCCATGAGGCATAGTTTGGGCTGCCTGTATATGCTATATTAAGTTGTGTAGGTAACTATCTTGCAGGAACCTGAGCAAACTTCTGCGCTTTTGAAATCCGGCGTCGTCGGCGTCGTGGACCGTTAGCGAAAAATCCACGAAAATCCCCAAAGAAACAACCTAGGAGGCAGGTGGGCCGCCTAGGTCGCGTAACATTGCGGCGTCATAACCTGGCCACCGGATTGTGAGAAAACCGCCCACCGTGACAGGTTGCAGTTAAATTCATAATTGATCTCTCAGGAAGAGCAACCTGGGCCGTACAAGTCCCACTGATGTCAGCGTCTGCCATCGCAGGACAGTGGCGCATCGTTTAACCCTTGCACCACTGCACCAGGAATGGTTAGTCCTCAGCAATGTATGAAAGTTAAGTAGAGAATGACCATTGAATTCTGCATATATGGGCATTAACCCATTAGGCTGGTGTCTTCTGGTGTCTCGTACTTTCGCCGGTGAATTATGTCTGAAATACACCAACTAGCCCACATGGTTACCTTGTTAACCATTAAGATATCGCGTCATATACCCTTAAGACGCGGGTTCGATCCCGGCCGCGGCTGTCGAATTTCGATGGAGGCGAAATTCTAGAGGCCCGTGTACTGTGCGATGTCAGTGCACGTTAAAGAACCCCAGGTGGTCGAAATTATTCCGGAGCCCTCCACTACGGTACCTCTTTCTTCTTTCACTCCCTCCTTTATCCCTTCCCTTACGGCGCGCTTCAGGTGTCCAACGATATATGAGGCAGATACTGCGCCATTTCCTTTCCCCAAAAAACCAATTATTATCATTCTCCACCGACCCACGGAGCCGGTTGTGCGCCTTTCCTTTCGTGAAAATGAATGGCCTTTGCAAAGTTGTCAACGCAAATGAGCTCAATGAACGCCGGCGGCTCGCTTGTCTTGTTTGGTTTTGAAGAAAGGAGATGGCACAGTAAGTAGTAGTAAGTGGTTTTTTTTAATTAAAATAATAAAAAAGGAAGGAAAAGATTTTTGCTAGCCCCGGCATATCCCATCGATACTGAAGCACCTGAGCTGGGGCAGCGGAAATAAAGGATAGCAGGCAGAATGGAGAAATGAAATGAAAGAGGTGAGGGGACAGGAAGAGAGGATAGCGGGGCAGTAACCGTCTCAAATATCTCGGTGGACACCCGAACCGCGCCGTAAAGGAAAGGATAAAGGAGGGAGGGAAAGAATAATAATAATAATCGTTTTTAAAGAAAATGGCGCGCAGTATCTCTCATATTTCGTTGGACACCTGAACCGCGCCGTAAGGGAAGGGATAAAGGAGGAAGTTAAAGAAGAAAGGAAGAAAGAGGTGCCGTAGTGGAGGTCTCCGGAAGTTTCGACCACCTGAGGATCTTTAACGTGCACTGACATCGCACAGCACACGGGTGCCTTAGCGTTTTGCCTTCATAAAAACGCAGCCGCCGCGGTCGGATTCGAACCCGGGAACTGAAATAAAAAATAATAATGACAATTGGTTCTTGGGGAAGGAAGTGGTGCAGTATCTGTCTCATATATCGTTGGACACCTGAAGTCGTGTTAAGGAAAATGATAAAGGAGGGAGGGAAAGAATATTAATAATAATGTTTTTTAAAGGAAATGGCGCAGTATCTCTCATATATCGTTGGACACCTGAACCGCGCCTTAAAGGAGGGGATAAAGGAGGGAGTGAAAGAAGAAAGGGAGAGAGAGGTGCCGTAGTGGAGGGCTCCGGAATATTTTCGACCACATGGGGATCTTTAACGTGCACTGACATCGCACAGCACATGGGCGCCTTAGCGTTTTGCCTCCATAAAAACGCAGCCGCCGCGTTCGGGTTCGAACCCGGGAACTCCGGATCAGTAGCCGAGCGTCCTAACCACTCAGCCACCGCTGCGGGTTGAAAGAAGAAATAATAATTGAAATAATAATTGGGTTGAAAGAAGAAAAAACTGAAAATTGAAAGTTGGATTAAATTTTGAGGAAAGGCACGGCGCTGCGCAGCGGTGGAACACCTGTGGCTCTATGCTACTAGTGGCGCATGCGCAGTAGTGACTAGGGAGCAAGAGAGAGAGAGAGAGCAATATCCGCTGCGATTCACGCGTTGTGACGTCATGTGCCTCCTCGGATCACCGCGACGGCGAAATAGCAAGTTCGCGGCCAGTAAAGCTTTCGCTTGAAAAAGGCGGGACAAAGGGAAGGATTCAACGTTTGTCACTTACAGAGCTTCCAGACCATAATTCGCACTGATGATGATAGTTGCTGCGCCTGTGTACCGAGCGCCGTTCGCCGAAAGCCAGTGCTGCCACAAGAGTGGACGTGAAGGAAAACAAGACTCCTGAGCGTGGGCAAACAGGCAGGTGAAATTTTACAACTGCATCAGTTCGCTGTAAACACGCTGCCCGATACTATTAACCGTGTCTAGGTAACTTTGACGAGCTACGCGCGATCTTCTATAGAATGAAGCCGAGGGCGGCGTGTAGCGGCGACAAGCAAGTGATCGGGAAAATGTAATCATCTGTTCTTTCCTCTTTCATTTCAGTGTTCCATTCTGCCTGCTATCCTTTATTTCCGCTGCCCCAGCTCAGGTGCTTCAGTATCGATTGCAGATGTCGGGGCTAGCAAAAATCTTTTCCTTCCTTTTTATTACTATTTTAATAAACCACTACTACTCTGTTTCTTCCAGTGTTCCCTGAGGGTGCAGGTTGTCTCAAGACTGGTGCTTTGGTAGCAGGAAGCAAGTGTGGTTCGCGAAATGAGACTCTCGCTTTATTCTGATACAAATATATTACTCACGGCTTAAAAGTGTTTTGATACGGAAGTGTCCGTGAAATAACGGCACATTTCGGATAAAATCTGGACAACTGGACAAAATCTGTAATTTTGTGGGACACGCAGTGCAAAGTTGGAAGCTCTCTAGGTGTCCGATGGTACCTAAAATTACGATCGGGACACTTTTCATAATCGGGCCATGTCCCGAAAATCCCAGTTCTATACTATATGAGGGAAGGAGAAAATGCACGGGGAAATGAGGGCACAGTTATACGGCCATTGAAAGAGTGCTAATCGTATATACACATTTATTCGGTCTCGGCCAGATTGTACGTACGTGTTTGGGACGGCGTTACTCCAGGCTGGCACGTTTACACTGGCGTGAAGCGAAGGCTGCGCGACCTGTTTTGGTCGGCTCGCTACGGGCCCCGAGTACGCGCCTTATTCGTCTGCATTTGGCTGCTGTTGCCTATATTGAAGTCCGAAGTCCGTTCGGTCTCCTCCTCCGTCACTGCTGCGCTGCAAACGCTGAGCCTGTGCAGCCGCCGATATTCCATCTTCTGCGACGTGCTTCCGTGGTCTCCGTTTACGGGGATTTTCCACCACCTAGACACACGCAGCGTTGATTCAGGCTTCATTTAATACTGGTACTCGGAGCTTCCTAGGGGCGTCTGTACGCAACCGAGCTCACCTGCCAACAGACACCGAGCCACTGCGCTCGGCCATGTCACGAGGCCAGCACACCTGCCATCTGCCTTCTTCCAACTGCCAGTGAACCTGTCAACTCGGCATGTCACGTCTCATGAAGTCATACACCTCACCCACTAATCAGCGAATTTAATTATTGACGACACCGGACGGCGCCGAGTTTTTTCTTCGATGAGACTTTTAATGCTGTCACATTAAGAACTTAAAGACCACTAAGACCCATGGCAAGGAAAACAGGGTTGCGTCATCAAGAGGCCGTATGACGCACACAGCAAGTCGAGCACCTCCACCTCAGTCAGACAATCCTATACATGTCATTCGTGTATATATACTTGCCACTGGCCGACCTCCATGTGTCGCCAGTGTCCTCGACATTCGTACCAAAACTGTGACACATCCGTCTGTCTTACATCGTTCCGGGTGGTGTCATACGATTTCTAGTTGTATACAGGGTGTTTCTTCTAAGTCTTCGCACAATTTTAAAAACAGACTTTTTGAGTTACAAGAGCGCTTTTTTCTGCATAGCATTGTCAGTGGTGTAGTACATCTGAATACTGCTAAGACGTGCTAGCTAGCTGGCTGGTTAAATAGTAACCTTTTAGCTATTACTTTTAGGCTTCTGAATTATTGATAGGCGTGTAGACCGCCGTAAGTAATATCCATATCAGTTTTTCTAATTTCGGAATTTAACTAGTTTTTGGGGAAAGGAAATGGCGCAGTATCTATCTGACACCTGAACCGCACCGTAAGAGAACGGATAAAGGAGGGAGTGAAAGAGGAACCTAACCTAACCCAGGCTGTCCATTCCTTCGCTCTTACTGTGACAGCTGGTGTTCCGCTCTGCTACTGCCAGCCAAAACGACACCTGTCACACACAGTAGCACGCCACCTTGTTTACGCCGACGAGCCCGACTACAACGCGGAACGAGGGTTGGCTTTTGGAGAAAGGAAATGGCGCAGTGTCCATCTCACATATCGGCGCCGCGGACGCCTGAACCGCTCCGTAAGTGGAGGGATAAAGGAGCGACTGAGAGAAGAAAGGAAGAAAGAGCTGCCGTAGTGGGTGTGTTGTGTTGGGTTTTATAATAATTGGTTTTCTGGGGAAAGGAAATGGCGCAGTATCTGTCTCGTATATCGACACCTGAACCGCGCCGTAAGGGAACGGATAAAGGAGGGAGTGAAAGAAGAAAGGAAGAAAGTGGTGCCGTAGTGGAGGGCTCCGGAATAATTTCGACCACCTGGAGATTTTTAACGTGCACTGACATCGCACAGCGCACAGGCGCCTTAGCGTTTCACCTCCATCAAAACGCGGACGCCGCGGTCGAGTTCGCACTCGGGTACTCCGGATCAGTATATAGCGGTCGGGTTCGAAAGGCGGTGGACAGACCTGTACAGGTCTGACCGTCGCATTGGTCAGTTGCTCCGCAGCCGCTGGGGACTGAGGGCCGATGGTTAGTTGGTTTGTTAACCCTTCCCAATAACCGCACGGTTTAGGTGTCCGCCGAGATGTGGAAGCTACTGCCGCCATTTCCTCCCCCCCCCCCAAATAAAAAACAAATCGACCAACCTTCTTTCACTGCCACCGTTCTCCCTTCCCTTATGGCGCGAGTTTGGGAGCCCACCGAGATGTGAGACAGTTACTGCGCTATTTCCTTTCCTGAAAAACCAATTTTCAGAACAACTCTAATTATTCTCAGTTAAAATTTATTCTCTGGCTCCTCCTATCTATGCTGACGTATGTCGGGCAGCATATCTATTGGGGAGAACATTGAATTTAAATATCTTCCCGCCAGTTCATTTAAACTTGTCTAAAAACTAAACATTTTGACAGATTTGCCTGTCTGGTTGGGTTTGAAGACATAATAAACTGCACGTCTCCAACCAAAAACTAATTTTAACCTGTTTCGAAGCTGACTTGGCTCCTTCATCAGGGGTGACTGAGGGCAGTAGCTAGCGTCTTTTAAGTATGGAGGGGAGAAGGGGGTCAAAGGAACAAAAGCTGTGATGCGAAAGGCGTGGGGGAGGGGGTTAAGGCTGTTAGTCACTTTTTCGCACTGTGGGGAGGCGGTCAATGACTTTTTTTCATTGAGGTGAAGAGCGAAGTCCCTGGGCATATATACCGGGGGCAGGTTTCCTTTTGTGTGGTTGATGTTCGGGGTGGTTTGGATATGTCAGGATTCCAGAAGGAGCCTTTTGTGGTAATTTGTTTCGGTTCCGAGGATGCGGGTTACTTCGAAGTTGATTCTATGGTCTGATCGAGTCCTCAGAATGTTCGGCTACAGGATTGCGCTCTCTTGCGAAGTTGCGGACGTCATTTTTATGCTGCCAAATTCTTTCTTTGAGATTTTTGGTCTCGCCGATGTAGCTTGCGTCGCAGTCGGCGCATGGAATTTTGTAGACAATGCCTTGGGCTCTTTCTCTCCGGGGCCGGTCTTTGGGAACAGGTAGGCAAAGCGTAACAGTGTTTGTGGGCTTGTGCGCAACCTGGAGACCCCCCCCCCCCCCCTTTCTTTAGGATTTGGGCGATGGTTTCGCTGACACCTCCGACATAAGGTAAAGTGACGTATTTTGGTGGTGGCGTTGGTCTTTGCGCGTTGATTTCTTGGCGCATGTTGTCGTGCTGTTGCCGTCGAATGGTTTTTTCAATAAAGTCTTTTGGGTAGCCGTTCATGATGAGTTCTTCGAATATCGTGCGTTGTTCTTTTTTTCTGTCAAGTTCTGTGCTGCAGTGTGTCTCAACTCTTCTGAACGTCTTCACCACTGATGCTTTATGGACTGTCGGGTGGTTCGAAGAGAAGTGGCCGGTACCTCCACTCTCCACACTCAAGCCAGTATCTGAGTCACCCCTGATGAAGGAGCCGAGTCGGCTTGGGTTAAAGGATGAAGGAACCGAGTCGAGTTGGGTTAAAATTAATGTTTTTGAATGGAGAAGTGCAGGTACCAAAAAGAACGGGTTCCCACTGTTTTCAAGTCAATGGCGATGTAGCGTTGACTCTATTATCCGCACACAAAAAAATGGCTGGAGTTCAACGTGGCTTGAACGTAGTTATACGAGCGAAAGCGCCTGTTAAGCATGGTCTCCAGTGTCTCAAATCAAATGTCAATTTGTCGAGGTCAGGTACCCAATGGTCATAGGCATATGATCACGTGGTCATACTATAGCTTTGGCCATATACCACCAGGCAGTTAAGCTCGGTTTGACCTTTTGAGGCACTGAATGTCATTTTCTCATCCACATCAAAATCAGAAGTTGTACCCCGAGGAGTTGAGCTCCCACGCATGCCTTCTTTTAACATTTTTGCAGGACACTGTGTGTGCAGGAATGTGTGTCTGGATTGTGGCACTGCAATGGACTATGTTCTACTGTGACTGAATGTATGCATAGATGGTGACTTCTGGAGTGGACTGTGGTGTGGACTGTGAGGAGTGAATGTGTGCATAGATGATGACTGCGGGAGTGGAATATGTGCTATTACAAGTGACTGTGCGCATATATAGCGGGGTAGATCCGACAGGCTTTAGGTCATTATTAACATATAAGTGATGCTATGGTGGAACAGTTGCCGGCAGAACAAGCAAGGCTAATCTCACCTGTAGCATACAACTCAAATCTAAAAATGGTGTAGACACACCGTAGCTACCTTGCGAAATCAGCCGCCAATGACGACTCCTGTCCGTTTTCTGCCTTTTATAGCTTTTAAAAGCTCTGTTGTCAGTCAAGGTGGTCTCTGCGATTAGAACAGTGTACTTTATCCATACAGGTGAAACGATG
Organism: Amblyomma americanum; assembly: GCF_052857255.1. Classification (NCBI taxonomy): domain Eukaryota; kingdom Metazoa; phylum Arthropoda; class Arachnida; order Ixodida; family Ixodidae; genus Amblyomma; species Amblyomma americanum. The sequence continues at coordinate 155,968,334 of NC_135499.1, read as the reverse complement.
TTGCACGTCTGGCAGGTTTGGCTTTGCAGGCGAATTATGATCCGACGCCGCTGAACGCCTCATGAGCTCAGAATGGCGAGCTCGCAGATGCAGTCCCAGCATAGCATTACGGAGCGTGCTTCAGCGATCAAACTCTTGTCGCGCCTTGCCCAATGAAAATTCATGAAGTACTTTATACATATGCCAGCGCATTCTGCTGGTGTGCTCACGCATGAATATTAGGAACCATCATATTTTCTCAACAGAACGCGTGAGAAAAAATTGGAGGACGCTTAAGCTTCCCCTTTAAGAGTGGAATGCGACAGCATGTTGCGCTGCCAGGGAGTCCACATTGCCCGTTCGGCGAGACGCCTTGCCTGTTGGAAACACCTTCATTGTTTCAATTCATTGATCAATTACACATTCTAAATTTCTTAATTGCCATCATCAAGCATTGGCTTTTTCATTGAGCATTTTGACACCATTTAACCCCCTTTTTCCAATTTTTTCATTTAATTAATCAATTAACTACAATGATTTCATTAACTCATCATTTCTTATCACACAATTCAATCATCAGTCATTAGAACCATAAATTACCCTATGATTTTTTTACGCAGCCCCAGTTTATTTCCGACACGCGATGCAGACTACTACTGCGCCAACGGCTTTTCGACCGAATGAGCTGTATATGCTGTCGCGCAAAACTTCAAGCGCCAAAACGTGCTCCACAATATTCTGGCCGCACTGACGTAGGTTTCCCTTGCCGCTGACGTAGTCAGCATGCTTCGGGCGACCCATCTACGACATGGTAGCGAGTGACTGAGTGACGACACGCTTTTGAGCCATTGCATGCCATGAGCATGTGACGTCAGAGTAACTCAGACGCCGCTAGGAGCGCTGCGAAACCGACTCGCCTCCGAGTATGCACTCAGTTGCCACCCTGGCCGCCATTCTGACGTGGAAGGCTGGGCGCATATCTTACCGGCTTATCGCTAGTTGCTCCAGCCTGTATCCCTGAAGCTAGACTGTACAACAAAATGGTGCCCAGGATGTCATGTGAATAACGCCTATACAGCTAGCGCTACAAGATTTTAATTATGCAAGGTTTGGCAGCATCGGGATCAAGAAACCATATATGGTGGACTTTCCTTTTCCTGAGTGAAAGTGCGCGAAACTCGAAGTGTTCAGGCAAGAGCACCGTTTTGAACTTCACCGAACGTGGCAGCGCTTTCATATTGGGCGCTGAAATGGCACCATGGTTCGTGTAGCTGCAGTTGCTATCAGTGCATGTGCACTGTTGAAACCTTTGAGCTCTACCTACATAGAACATAAAATTTAGCATCCAATAATCCGCTTTCATATACTATAGCATTCAGCATAGCAATAAAACATTTATTTGTCACATGCGGACAAATCTGTCCACAAAAGAAACTAAATGCCAACCAGAAATAACCAAAACTAGCATAGGTGACGCCAACTTGCTTTATTATAAAGCAGGGTGACTAACTTGTCTTCAATTTAAATCGTTCTAACTGTACACAGGCCACCGCACTTCTTGAGAAGCCTTCCTTGTGGCATGGCAACATGTTCCGTGAAACTAAAAGAAAACAATTTACAAAATGAACAGCTTGAAAGGACACTGCTGCGATGGTGGCACCTGAACACTTTCTCTTGTGTCTCATGCGCACAGTTTGGGCATCCAGCGGTATGCCTCCAAAGTGCAGAGTGAGCAGCACAGTCTGTACACTGATGTGGTGGTGTGCAATAGTCTACGACACCACCGGTCTGTCATTCTGTGTTTCCCGTTGTGCCTCTTCTGCTATCACCTTTGCACAATTTGCCGCACTTTGCAGTGGCCACATGCATGCACATAAAGCCGAGAAACGCATTTCTTTTCTTCTCATGGCACCGTTGAGTCTCAGTTGAAGACAAACTTGTAGGTGAAGCCACCACCCGATCCACTTCCGAAGGGGTTGAAGCCCTGGAAAGGGTTGAAGCCCTGGCCTTGCTGGGACTCGGGATCCAGAGGATCCTCGCCATTGTCGAACTTTTGCCTTTTCTCTGCAGTGCAATAAGATCGAAAGAAAACTCGTCATTTCTGTTTCAGTAGAGGTTGCAAGTAACATGCATGAATTTCTTAACAAAGGTTCGTAAAGACACACAGAAAATGACATATTTTCAGTTCTCTAAATAGTGTAAGTATATACTCATGTATTAAAAAATACACACATGCTCATGAGCTGCTTCACCCGCAGTGGTAGCTCAGTGGTTAGGGCACTCCACTGATCCCAAGTTCTGGAATTCAGGGGTTTGACCGCGGTGGCTGCCTTTCAGGTTTTGAAGGAGGGGAAACGCTAAGGCGCCCCTGTGCTGTGCAGTGCATGTTAAAGATCCCAGTGGCACCTCTTTCTTCCTTTCTTCTCTCACTCTCTCCTTTATCTCTTACCTTACAGGGAAGTTCAGGTGTCCCGGACATGTGAGACAGATACTGCGCCATTTCCTTTCCCCGAAAACCAATTTTCAATTTCTCATGAGCTGCCATTATGAGCTTGCGTACAAAGCACATGCTTTTACAACTACAAAATCTGCTAGAATTATCTGGACTGCACTCACACCCATATTAAGAGCATTAGCTGGCATGCTAATGCACAAAACTGCATTTGTGTCTGTGTCTATACGTACTTGGCTCTATGGGGTTTTAAAACAAGCACCCACACAGGCAATGCTTAGCACAGGCGACAAATAAAGGGGGGAAGCTTTCTTTCATCTTTTCCTACAGCACAGCCCAAGAGATGTTATCACAGCACATCCGACTCTTCTTTATTTTTTTTTTTTGGCAGCAGGGAACGGATTAGGAAATGGACTGCACTGCAGTCAGCGCACATCAGCATGATCACTTTGACAAGAAAGCTATGAAAGCAAGCAAATGTACATGGAGCCAGGGAAGCGAAGGAAGAGAGCACTGACCAGGGTCACTAAGCACTTCCTTGGCAGCAGCAATGTCGATGAACTTCTTCTCGGCCTCCTTCTTAGAGTCACCCTGGTAGTTGTCTGGATGCCACTTCTGGGCCAACTTGCGGTATGCCTTGAGGATTTCCTTCTTGGCAGCTGTGCGCTTTACACCGAGAATCTTGTAGTAGTCACGCTTGTGTGACTGCTTTTCCAGCCGCTGAGCCCGCTTCAGGCCCTCGTGCCCACATGAGTGCTCATCGAGGTTGGCAGCTCGCTGGAAGTCTTGAGATGCTGCAAGGAACAGAGGAGCGGCAATTCACGCTCAAGGCCTGTGCTTAGATGCACACATCTGCAGGGTACACAAGCGATGGTGAAGAAGAGGTCTACGCTGCAGACTGATGAAACATCACTTTAGTGACTTTAAAAATCTGCTGTACCACCATACAATGACAAAAAGTATGGTGGGGCAGCCAGAAAAAGAATGTAAACCAATAGGCCCCTGCCTGTGCCACTACGTATAACAGGCTTAAACCATACAATGACAGTCAGGTCCTTGCAGAATTGTTTCTAGAATGTCTTCACAAAACACGCGACCCACTTCAATATACATACAGTGATTGTTAGCTACTGCCATGTAAAAACTGCAGAATTTGCAGGAGGGCATAAAATTTGAATCCTGCTGATCACCTTGGCATCCAAGAAGTGAATCGTACACCTGGTGTTGTACAGTTGAGAATGCCGTACCATTTAATTCAAGAGTGAACGTGTTGAATAGCACATCATTTTTCCTACGTGCATGAGTCCTGATCTAAAAGGGCATTTTCTGCACCTTGCAGTCATTTCTGTTTGCCATCACAAACAACACTGTACCTGTAAGATACAGTGTTCCGAAATACTTCTATCAAGTATGAGCAGTCAGCTTTCCCAGCTCCATCAGTGACAATGCACAGAAGTATGCAGGGGCACCTGGCGATTGAATCCCAGCTCTTCAAGTGTGTGGCATGCGCAGTGCATTGCTGACACAAAATATGCACAGTCTTACTCTCACATGCTTAGTATACGACTGAATTATAATGTGATGGTGTCTGCTACGCAGTTTTATGAAAACAGCCACCACACGTGGCTCAGTGGTTATGGCGCTCGGCTGCTGACCCGAAAGACGTGGGTCCAATTCTGGCCGCGGTGGTCGAATCTTGATGGAGGCGAAATTCTACAGGCCCGTGTACTGTGTGATTCAGCGCACATTAAAGAACCCCAGGTAGTCGAAATTTCTGGAGCCCTTCACTATGGCGTCCCTCACAGCCCGAGTTGCTTTGGGACGTTAAACTCGAATAATCCATAAATTATTGGTTCCTAGCACTTTCTCCAAGCTCACTATACAAGAGAAAGCTTTGGCTGATGAACACTAACTGGGTGGTCTTGTCACTGCGCTATCAATCCAGAATGCAGTGCAAATGCACAGAATGAAAAGAACATGCCAACAAATGCCAATAAACTACATGCATTACCATTAGAGTCTGTAAGCAGAGCAATGGTCTACTAGTACGACACCTGTCTTATGTGTGAGAGGTATGGGTTCGAATGTCTCCCATATAGGTGGTGAACTTTACCAGAGATGAATACGCTTGCAAAACAGTGCCACCCTACCCTCTCTAACAAAGTGATGAATGGCCAGTAGCTGGAAGTGTATTAGGCCTGTCACAGCAGATCCACGCTAGGGCAAATGCATTCATGGCAGTCCTCCAAAGTGGGGAAGACTTCAAGCAAGGCAAAGCGACACTGTAAGCAACCATACCAGCAAAGCCATAAGGCTACAAAGAAAAGCTCAATAACTTTCCCAAACCACAGCAGAAAAATGTGTCCAGGTCCGGGGTTTGAACCTGGCACCAGACACCATAGCAGGACAGTTGCCCTACTGGCTGATCTAATCAGGAAGGGTATCTGACGCTGGGGTGGGGCAGAATGGAAAAGGTGTGCATCTTCCCTTCGTAGCCTAGTAGCTGTGCTCAAGTGGACAGCAACTAATTATTTCCTTCACGCGGGTGACTACAGAAGTGCTCGCCTTTGGCTCCAGGCCTAGCCATAGGACATTAATACCAAAACCAAACTAGCCCCACACCATCACAAAAAAGAAGACGAATGAGAATGTCGGACCGACCTCGTTCGTACTGGCCGTCTGTGAGGTAGGCCTCGGCCCGGTCGCAAAGGACACGCACGTCGTCCTGGTTGAGGCGCAGGGCCTCGGAGCAGACTTCAACTGCCTCATTGATGTGGCCTGCCTTGCTGTGGCAGTGGCACAGGCGTCCCTTGACGTGCTGCACCATCTGGGGCAAGTCGGGCTCTGTGCGCAGGGCCGCCTTGCCCTTCTCCACACACTCGTCAAAGCTGCCCTTGCCGATGAGCTCCTGGATGCTGCGCAGCTGTGCCGCCAGCTTCTTCACCTTCTTGTAGTGTGCAAAGCAGTCCTTATGGTCTGGGTCCAGCTTCAGGCACTCCCTGATGACACTGCGTTAGTCAAGGGAATGGCAGAGGATATTAGCAAGAGCAAAAAAGGAAAAATCTGCAATCATATCTGAAAACGAGGGAAAACGTTTCAGCAGGAATGCATGTGCCTTTCCTCTCCTCATAATTTACTCCTCCTCCCAACATCTCAGTGGCTAAGGCATTTGGCTGCTCAGCTCAGCTTATGACCTCTGTACTGTAGGTCAACATGGACCTACAGTTGCTGCTGTGCTCAGACAAAAAAAAAAAAAAGCCATGGACGCGAAATATAGACATTTAATGCAGAAATATTGTAGTAGGTGAAAAAGGCTACATTTACAAGGGGGAAAGGGCACTGCGAGCTGGGAACGGTATGTACTGCTAAACGGACTGTTTCACATTTTTCCACATCCAGGAAAAACGGTGTTGCAAAGATGGTGAAACACAGCAGTAAGTGCGACTCTGCCGGGGTTGAAATGGTCGAAACATGGTAACTCAGTCAATCCACTCCCTAGCCTTACCGAGCAGACAGGTTGGCCTTGTGAGAGCTCAAAACGCCTATTTATTCAAGCAGCATTTTCAGAACATGGTAAGAAAAGTTGTCATGTTTCACAGTTTGCCGAATCAGTTTTCGAAAGGTTTTGTGGAGCGAAGAAAACCTACTCCTATACTCCACCTCACAATTTGTTGGTCACTGGGCTGGAAGCTATGAGTGTAAGGTGGTGGTTTAAACAAGTGTGTTGATCTCACACACTCCCAAGCCAGCCACACACGCTTGCACCCACAGTTCTTACTGAGGACAAGAAATAGGACAGGCAAATATGAAAAAAAAAAGAGGAGAACAAGACAGAGATCTGCTCACTTGAGAGACTCATCAGCCTCTCCCAGCTTGTAGTAGAGCTTGCTAAGTTTCAGGAAGCCAACGGTGTTGTCTGGCACCATCTTTGTTGTGGGCCGCAGATCGGTGATGGCGTTCATCAGGTCCCCAAGTTTTTCATAGCACAGTGCACGCATCTCACGCAAAGACACATCCCATGGGCATTCCTGAAAGGTGCCAATGAGCAAATACATCACTATTAGAGGCAGACATGTGCTATGTGCACAACAGGATGGGGCATGACCAGTTCTAAATTTATATTTTTAACATCCAAAAACTTCACAGTCAAGACCTGCGGAGAATTTCATTTTTGTAGCTTCACTATTAAGTGACCTGTTGAGCAAGCACAATACAAAGTGTAATAAGTCAAACTACATTTTCAATATAGCCAAATGTTACCATAGCTCGTGGGAGCCATGAATAATTCTATTCAAATTCATGTGGCCACTTGTGTCGGAATCGTTACATGCACCTAAAGTCGAAAAATACACAAAACTGGGTTTCCTAACTATATCGCAGCTAGATTAAATTTCCATGGTGTCAACTTGCAAGGGCCAACAACTGACCAAAATGTGTCATGAGATTTTGATGGAAATTAAAAGATCCTGCCACATAATGTAAGAATCAAGCGTTGTAACTGAAGAAAAAAACTGGAATTTATAATTTTAAATGGGCACTGAAAATTGCCTAAAACAAACTGAAGTGACATATTGTGGTCAAACGTTCCTAATATCAGTGCATCCCACCATCTCAGTAAAATACTACTTATACGTTGTTAAGTGCATCATGTTCTTTTCTTTCCGATGTGTTCGTCATATTAGTTTCCACTCTCTTCAGTGCTCCCTTCGATAAAAAGCAACAGTCGTTTCAAATCAAACGAAGTGTTGAGTTTTTGTTGATAGACGACACCACAGTGCATTGCAGTTCTTGTCTGAAAGGGTAACCACAAAACCTGTGCCTTAACAGGCTTTGGTAAAAAAATTAAAATGAATGCTATGCTATACTAAAATTTTCTAATCATTGTCTGGTGGCCGGGACTGCATTAGTTTACTTTTGTTCATTACTTTTGCCAGCCTGCAATCATTATCACACTTGCTGATCATGGTTTCCAGCACAGGGATGCATAAAAATAGGTGCATACATTGATAAAAAATTATCTGTAAAAATATTCAGTGTTTGTACAAAACCGCTGCAGAATCGAGCACCTAGGACCGAAGGCTTCCCACTGTGCCAAAAAAAAAACTGGGTGCTTAAAATTCAGTTGTTGATCCATTACTTAAAGTTATTAGAAAACCAAACACAATTAACTCCAGGCATTAGGAACTTCATCCTTGTGGAACAGCCTAGAGCTAAAGCAGATAGGGCAAATGAGAACAGAGAGTAACTTAAGACAGAGACTGATGAAGAAAAGTAGCTACTTACGGCAATAATCCTGGTGAGAGTGTCAATAGCTTCCACATAGTTTTGATCTTCAATCATAGCCTGTGCGACCTGGATGTCACGCTTCAGAGGCTCTATGAGCGTGTATGCCCGGTGTGCCTCACCGTTGGTTGGGTCTAGCCGCAACTGCAGCAAAAACAACACCAGCTCGTCAGCACGCAACCACAAGCTTGATCAACATTTCAGTCTGCTGCTCTACACTGTCTGTCACTATGCTTTTGGATATCACACATGGCATGCCTTGATAAAGCTCTCAAGAGGCCAATAATTCAAAGTGCAGTGCTGTTTTTCACAACTCAGTGTAGACTGCGACCACAAACACATACACAATACTGTTTTTGTTTGCAGCTGACATATCAACACATTGGACACATTGACAAAAATATATGAGCAGTGGCCGTTAGCTGTAACTCCACGCAAGCGAACATAAAGGGATGCCAACATGCTACACATAAATAAAGTTCATGCATTTGACCAAAGAACGTACAAAATGCCATGCAAAGCACTATGATAACAGTGTCTGCAATCTCTCAGCACTGTGAACATCATAAGAAAAGAAATGAAAATGAAATGGGACTGGTTTCCACCAGTCATCTTCATCACACTTTTCATCACATAAAGAATGAACACATAGATCATGCCCTTCATGTCATGCAGTAAGCTCCTGCAACCACCTGGTGTTTGCAGCAAACAACTTTAGTTGCTGAAACCACACAAACACAGCTGTCACTGCACTACCCATATTGTAGGTAATGCTGCAGACATCAGTTGTTAGAGAGTTGAATTTCTGTGTGTGCGTGCATGCACGTGCACTTCCTGTGTTTCACAAATTTTGCAGCCAACTGTATGTTTTCTGCAGAATGCTTTCAAGAAGAAAAGTGGAAAAAACAATACTCACCACCCACTCAAAGTCGATGTGAGCTTCATCTAAGTTTCCTTGCTTGAGGAGCACTGTGCCCCTCTGATGCCTTGCCTACATAAAAAAAAAGAGAAATTGTTCTTCTTATACAATGTAGCATATAGTTTCTGCAGGGCACCTAGTTTCTTATTTCTGGATGCAAAAGGTTAACATAATGCACAGAGGACTTACAGCGAGGAAGTCTGGCTTCAGGGCAATGACCTCATTTAGGTCTTCGAGTGCTGACTTGGACTTCCCCAGGCCCAGGTAAGCAGTAGCGCGTTTGTAATAAGTTAGGTAGTTTTCAGGGTCTGCATCTGCAACAAAAATAGAGAAACAGAGCATCTGTAGCTATAAAAAAATAAAGGACCATATGGTTTTCTTAACAATACAGCTTTGCAAATGGGACTATGTCTACGACTCTAAGTAGCTAGAACTGCTACTTGCAACCTTTATTTTTGTTGAAGGAATCTGTGGCCAACGACCACAATGGAGCACGCAGGAAAATCCTTTATAAGAAAGCGTAGAGAGGTTAGCCAGATCAGCATTTCTGCAGCCTACCGCAGTACGCACAGGAAGATGGAGCATGGCAGGAAAAGAGGGAGAGGGCATGACAAAGGCACAGCTGTTCAGCTGGCAAAATGTCATGAGTCGGGCTCTCGCTATTACACATCATCTTTACTGTGAACTGCACACAAGCAGATTTCATCACTGAAAGATCAGTAAACAAACAGCATGGAACCACTCTTGACTTTTATACAAAGCACTCCAAGGCTGACTGATACAGTCATCAACAATTATCTGAATAAAAGCTCATTCCGATTCTGAAAATCACCTATAAGCTGAACTTAAGGCAGAGCAATGAGCACTGTAGTTCACTAGACCATGCATAGATACGTACAGTATGGGCCACAGCAAGAGGGGATCGCTAATTAGTATTTCATCATTGATTACACTGCTGGTTCCACGTGAAGTCCTGGAGACTGATCTCATTTCAACAGATGTCTGCTGACTGTATCGCATCTGCCACATATTCCCGATCAAGTAGAGTACAAATTAGGTGTCAAGATCATATTGTACTTCAATACAAGTACCATGCATTGCTGTTCAATGTAAAGCAAAGAATTGCATAATACCTCAGCAGACTGCAAAAGTACACATTTCACACATGGAAAGTTTTTTGGGTAGCATTTTAAATAAACTACTTTCATTGTAACAAATGGTATAACGAGCAGTGAACCAATCTATGCGAAAAAAAAAATGCTACGTGCGGTCAGAAGTTTCTAACATTGAAGGCGTGTTGGTGAACACACCTCTAGAGCATACAAAGAAGAATCTCGCGCGCCTACTATACATTCAGGCAGCTCTTGTCACAGCTTGCAGCGCTGGTCGCCTTTCCAGCTGACCATGCGCCAGATAAGATGTGCCGACCAGTGAGACGATCGAGAAACCGCCATACCCCAAAGTGACGTGTAATTTCCGCGGCCAATGTTAAGCAAAATAGCAAAACTAGCCCAAACTCCGCTGCCAACTGACCGCACCAGCAGCGGGGGCAGAACCATATAGCGCTGCCGCCACATTATCATATATAATATTTCAGACGCAACAACTTACCAATGGCAGCGTGGTAGTGAGACAAGGCGTCCGCGTACTGGCCTTTGGACATGAGCTGTCGGCCCATCTCAAGATGCCCCTCAATCTCCGCCTGACTGATGCCTGCAACACCTGTGCGGTAACGGGGAGAGCGAACCGTCAAGAGTGAGTAGTGGATGCGCTGGGGGCAAACCCACACGCGTTCACGCGGCAAGCCACCCGGTTTCGCTCGTGACAGATGTAGGGTAGCATTAAACACACTCGCGCACAGCGCAACTGTTTTCCAAGGCGATCGGGTCCGGCAAAATCTGCCGGACGTCCTAATTCGAGGCGCACGCGGTGATGCAACTCCACCGCGTCTTGTCACACTGCAAGTTGCACGATGCACGTAACCTTACAAACCATTCTTCGTTTGGACCGGTAGTTGATTGCACTGCGATCTATGATTAGTAGACGTGCATGATGCTACGGTCACTGAAAAGAGCGTGAAAAAAGTTTAGCACGCAAGCGAGCTTCCTTCCAAGGCAAGCACCGGCCCGCAACGCACGCGACACGGTCGAAAGATGGTCGGGACAGTGTTAAATGAAAGCCAGCGCTTACCGATCAGTCGCCTCGTTGCGCAGGCGAGGACGTACAAGTAGGAGACGAGCTGGTACGCCGAAGGGTAGCCTGTCATTTTGTCAGCAGTGCGCGAAAGGTTTAATTTGAAATAAATACTAGACCATAATTTCTATCCCGCTGCCCAAGCTGCACAAGCGCAAGTACACCTCATCGCCAAGTCGATGTCGACTGCTTGTACACAAAAATATCGTGTTCTTAGCTGATTGGTTGCCGGTATGACCTCTATGTAGCCCATCTTGAAGCTAATGCAAGCGTAGTTTGAGTAACACAATTTTTAAAGTTGATTTACATTTACAGCAGCCCTATCGGAATAATCATTGGTAGGTTGTATTATAAATGACATTTTTTTCCCAAAGACTGCCGAAACAAAACGTGCATGGTAGCGTGCGCTCCCACGCGGTCGTCGCTCGCACCAGCGTATCGGATGTGCGGCCTGCGCGAGTTTAGTTTTCACATTGCGCTTGATCGTCTGCTGGCCAAAGTGTTATTGATCAAGCGTTGCGAATCTTGGTTCGTCCGCGCGCTCTCGGATGGGCCGATGAATTAGCCGAGTACGCGTAGAGGTTTGCGTTTTGCCCGACCGACGCACAGAGGTAAGCTGCGACGGGAGCCGTAACGCGCTCCTGCGTCTGCGGATGACAAAAGCGTTTTGGGGACCCCCGAACCCCCACCTCCTCGGCATGCTATCTGGTTACTAAAATAGCCCGCCAAATATCTGTTTATAGATGATGCAGGCGGCGGCAGTTTGCGGGGGATCCCCGGTCCTTCCAACAAGCACGGTGGATCCAGCCACTAACGATGCCCCGCTCGAATTTGCGGCACGAATCAAGACAAGTGTGGCCCCAGAGACGCTCGGTGAGTTGTGTGTCAGTTTATGTGTGCGGTGCGACAGATGTATAATAATATTCTTAACAACGGCAGGCGCTTTCCGTCGTCGTTAAGCGCAGTTGGCGAACGCGGTAATTCCTTCCTTCTTTCTTTTTTATCTCCTCAGATTCATGTGAGAAAGAGCTCATTTATACACCTCTGTCACGGCCCTAACGTCACGCACTGCAGCCTCTGTGGGGGTTTGCCGGCTCTGCGCTATCTGCGCCTGGCGCAGGGGCTTCGATCGCTTTGCGCCGTAGTAGATTTTCGCTCTCTCGAGCCGTTCCACCGCGTGTTGTTTACACGGTCGCCAGGTGCACGGTGTCTGTACGCATTAATTTTCTTTTTCGTGACTGCTTCCCGCCTTCGTTGCTATTGCTCTCGTTGCTTTGCGTGAGTGTGTGCTACGTTTGCGGTTTCACATGGTTTGTTTGCGCGGTTGGATTTAGAATGCTGCTTTGTGATTCGGGTGTCAACTAACAGATTTTGCTCATAATATTCTTGCATTTATTTTAGTTCCAGGTATTTAAGGTCTGACTGCATTTTAAGGTCATTTATTAGTTTTAGATGGCGAAGAAATAAATTGATTTCCATGCATGATGTTTAATTGACAGTGAGAACATATGCCATGCAGGCTCAAAAGTTGATTCCCTATTTTAATTACAAGACTTATTTTCATCTTTCTAACTTGCAGTTTTCTTCCTGCATTCGGCCCATTCATCTGCATTTAGGTGTGACACATAAAAAAAATTGTTTGATCACAGGTATCACCTTGGGCAGTCACCATTGCATGAAGTCTCCAACTGTAAATACCTGTGTGTAGCATTAACTAATAATGTATCCTTGAATTCACGTGTGGAAAATATTTGCTTGTTCGCCTTTTGAAAGCCCCCGCCCATGCATGCGTTGTGTGCGATCCATATTCTAAAACCAATATTAAAAAGCTTGGAAGAGTCCTGAGCAAAGCCATTCCATTTTTTCACTCTTTGATTCTTCATCTGAGCTAATGAAATCTGACAGTATCCAACCCCTTGAAACAAGAAGAAAAATATTTGTTAAAAATTTCTTTCTTTGCTTGTAAGCAACAAATTGGCACTTGATCCTGTACCCTATTTTTAGTTGCAAGCTTCGCACATCACCATCATCCCGGTTCACTTGCCCCATACGTTTCTCAATCTGGCAGATTTAAATTTTCCTTCATCCCACATACCCTAACAGTGAAATTCACCGACACAGTGATTGGCAGTGCATAGTGATGGTATACATGTTTGCTTTTAGTTGTTCATTTTTTGCTTGTTACTCATGGATCTGTAATATGATTTGCAGTATGAAATAAATAAAAGAAGCCGTCTAGCTGGCATTTTCGTGTTTAATTTCTGAAGCAGATAGCCATAATTTTGTCCGTCTTTTCATGCTAGTGTATCAATTGAGTGAAGCATCAACATCTCTCATCTACAGGCCTAAATTACCACACTCAAACACTGAGCATGTACCAATATTGGGACTGTGCAACACGTAGAGGGCTCAGTGCACTGTGGTTGAAGCACCACCAGTGGCAGCATCCGCGTTCGCATGGGTGCTTGACTGCAGACCACTGCTGGCTGTTATATTCATTGTCAAATGTGATGGCAGCAACCGTTGCTGGTTTTCAAAGTGTCAGCTGCACTTTGTCTTGATGTGATCACAGATGAAAAAACAAATCTGTGTGGAAGTAAACATGTTTTCGGCGTGTCATAAGTGAGCCAAAGCTAGTAGCGCAGAGTGGTAAAGCTACGGTGCTTGTGGTATACGAATGTGATTGGACTGAAGTGCGCTCTTAAACTTTAGATTTGAGAGCATTATTTTTTTATGTAGAGCTAATTCAGTCAACGTAAGTGCTAGCACTTGAAGATTAGCTACCTGGACAGAGTTCGATGTGTGGAGAGTCAAAAGAAAAGGCATTGTACTGCTGAAATGAGACTAGCATTGTATCTGCTGCAACTACATGATTATGTCTAACAATGAGTGAATAAATGGTAATTTTAACTGTACCTACTTGCGGTGCTTAATAACTGCACAATCGTGTAGTCTGTCCATGCGATCCTGCTACCATCTGTCAGTTGGCGCTTTGCAATGATGTACTCAGTTCATCAAAAACTCTCAGATATCACGCTTGATGCAAGCAAGCTGTGAACTGGCTTAATTTACGTGACATGTTTATGTGAATTTTATGCAACTTTTTGTATTTAGTTTTGCTTTCTCATTTTATTATCTTGATTGTAATTACCTAAGCCTGTTACCCCCAACATAGGGCCCTTTAAGTGTTAATAAGTGAAAATAATGTGATGATTGTAATTACCTAAGCCTGTTACCCCCAACATAGGGCCCTTTAAGTGTTAATAAGTGAAAATAATGTGATGTACTGTGCAGAGACAGCTGCTCAGGGTTGCTTGACACTTTAGTCTGCCCCGCTATAACATTATGCTTGTGTGTTTCTGGCCCCTGTGCTCTGTACAGCATTTGGTGCATAAAATGCTATGGATAACTGAAGCAGTTTACATGAATAACTGTATAACTGAAGCAGTTAACGTGACTGTGTACAAGTGACGTCATCAGCTGCAGTACTAATGAAGGGGCACATCATGCAGGGATAAATTCGTAACTTATGTCTTTGAGTAGAATGGCCACAGTGTATGTCAACACGTTCGCTAGAGTTAACTTATCATCATTATTGTCATCATCAACCAGGCTGTGTCCACTGCAAAATGAGTCTTTCTCAATGATCTCCAGTTAGCAGCTGATGTGCAAGAGACAAGAAGATAGCAAGGTGGGTTAGATAACAAATGCAAGGTAATGGTATCCTAGCTGAACTCTAGAAGAGGAAATGGACATGGGCCTGGTATGTAATGGGAAGAGCAGATAACTGCTAGTCCCTTGAAAAGACACAGAGGGCAAATTGAAGTTGCCTGTATAAATAGGTTACCACATTTTAATCACAAAGACAATGCTTTCACTAAAACAGAGCTTTTATAAGCTAGATACGGTCAAAAAATGAAATACAGCTGTTATGGCAGTGTGATGCGTCATGTAGATATTTGTGCATAGATCTCTGGGGCTGGGCGATGCTGCCATTTGTTTCTAAACTGGCACAATGGAGTCGTTTTATGCTATGGACATCACAGGTTTGAAAGAAGTGGCGGAAAATTTTTTAAATCCAATTTTTTTGGCAATAAATATGTCTTCAGCTACTGGACAGGCATCCACATTGCCAGAAAAGGCCAGAGAATCAAATTTAATGCGATAGCATTAGACCGCTCATGTGGGGAAAAACTGTCTGGCGTCGGGTGTTCTCTGAAGCCTCCGAGAACCACCTGCCAAGGTTGGCATGTGACAGAAGTGGAGAGGGGGAAATCCCCCTCTCCGCCTGTACGGGAGAGGAGAGAGATGCTATAAGGTGACTGCCATGGGAAGAATCCAGAGAGTGGCTACCATGGGCAGAGGAGGCTCTGACGTAGGTGGACAAATTCGCAGCCTGAGGGTGCTTGCCACGGGAACAACCCAGAAGGTGGCTAACGTGGAAGGTGTGAAGGGTGAGGTGGAAAGTGAGCTGAGAAGAGAAGCAGAGATAGCAGAGTGGCGCACGTGCATCGGATGTCGCTCTTCTGTTGAAATGGTTGTGTGCATGTCACCTACAGAAACGAGTGTCAATGGATATTGCCTTAAGCCTGTTTCACATGCAAGAGAAAATGCTAGCGAATCCTACCGCTGTGGCGGAAAAACTTATTTTGAGTCGTCGCGGTGATGAGCGGCAAGGCTCTAACAAGTTGGAAATTTCCGCTGTGGCGCGCCGCTCAGTCGCTTATTCGCTTGCATGTGAAACAAAGCAATTTGATGGATTACATACAGAGTACCTCCTGTTGTAATTGATTGGTTTGGCCAAGGATTGAGAGGGCCTGGTGTGGGGGAGTGTATGCATTTTCTTCAATTCCTTTTCAGACCCTTGTGTCTGTGCACCTATTGGATGGGGACATGGTAGTAGTGGTGTTTGTACAGGCCCTGCTGCTGGAGAGAATGAATAACGTATATATAACATTGGGGAGTTCTTTGGGGTTGGCAGCTGGCGCCTTAGGTTATGTGGGATATAAGGGAGCTAGGTGTGCTGTAAGGGAGTTAGGTGGGATATAAGGGAGCCTTTGTGCGTCTTCCTGTAGGGCGTCCAGTGGGTGCGTCATTTGGAAGCTTTGCTGCTGGGCTGGCTGAAGGTGCGGCTGGCCTTCCCTCCCTGGCTGGCCTCATGGGTAGTCCTACCCCATGGGGTGTGCCCCCATTCATTGGACTGCCTGGTGATCCTGCTCTCATGGGTGTTGTTTCCAGCTACAGCCAGGTACAAACTGAAACCTTGGGTTTTTGATGTCTTTTTCAGAACTGCAAGGGCCCACGCTGCTTGTTTTCTGGTACTTGTTTTTGTGCGTGCAGGTACACCTGACTACAAAAGTTTATGACATGTGGTAGCCTTAAAGAAACTGAACTTCCTTGTAGGGAATGCTCTCATCCTGAAATTGAAAGGCATTTGCATGTGCAACCTTAAGGGTGTGCATGCACCTCAGTTACAGGCTAGCCTTTCTTCTTAACCTGTGCCTCCTTTCAGGCTATGCTCTAAGACCACCAGAAATTTGAATCTTTCAATGCGTTGTGCCCTGTATAAACTTTTCTGGCCACAATATATCTGTATTGGTGTGATATAACAGCCTCCTGTTTACCAGTGCACAAGCAATTTGAACATACTAGAGGGATAAATATTACATAGCTAAGAGTTCGGTGAAATTTCGTCTGATCAGGTGTTATATTGGAAATGAAAAAAAATGCAGTCCGAGTCGTAGGATAATGGAATTGATGCTTCGGAGCCTGCACATGTTTCTTCAGTATTCATGCATGACTGCATCCCTTCATGTCCAGCAATTTTATTGTTGTGGGCAGCCAGCAGGCGTGGCTTACTTATGTTAATTTTTTCATTTGGTGTCACCAAGAGGAAGGTTTCAAGTGTTAGTAATCATTGAAACCTGGTCGTTGCCGCATTTTCTGGTTTGCTGGTTTGTGAGTCCTTCATTATGTGTATGATCATCATAACAGCTGCCTGTGGCTGTGTCATTAAGCCACTGTTGGCTTTGTAAGATCTCCATCTTTGTTCCTCAATTGTCTGTGGAGTACGGTTAACGGGGCCTAGAAAGAATTTTGCTGTGGGTGCTGTGAGTGAGTCCTATTCCTGGCACTCCTCTGGAGTATTCTGTATATCATGTTTCTGCAAATGAATTTAATTAGTGAGAATTTTTATGCATCACACTTGTGCCTACACTTACTTTTTGACTTCTATTTCTCTGAGAAACATGCAACATTAAAATCAGTGTTGAGCATTAACAGTGCCTAAAAGCAGTGAAACACAGTGTTATACCACATGTGATTAAATACCTTATGCCAAAAGCAGAATGAATACATGCGTCATACAAAATATAAATTTCGCACAGTGTCCACAATTTGGTTTTCTGGGGCCACCCCCTGACATTGGGCCTGGAATACTTCCAACAAGCATTCTGACTGCCAACACGCCCGTAAAGGAACTCCTGCGGTTTCCAAACTGTGTCCTTTATCCCCCAAAACCAAGTGAGTGCACGTTTTGACGCATGCGACAAATGCCTTGTTGAGATTCCTCACTAACATGAGACTTGTACGAACTTTGTAAAAATACGATAGTCAATAATGCGAAATTTTAGCGCTGCTGTTCACACGCCGCCTGCCACTGCTGGCAGGTGGTGTGCTACACTGTTAGCCACATTCTGGTATCTTCTTGTGGCAGCCGCCTTCTGGGTGTCCACTCCTCCACTCTCGCCGTGGCAGGGGGCGTCTCGCTCTGCTACTAACTGCCAATACGCCACCTGTCACACGCCTACACATGTAACCTGTCAGGTGTCGTGTTACGCCGACTGCGCCGCGAAACGCAGAAACAGGTGCCTAAGAGCTTCACTCTAAAATGTTATGTTTGTATACATGTCTTTGTTCATGAGCTGTGTACAAATGCCTTTCATATCATGTTAATTGTCCTCACCTGGAGTAGCCTGACAGTTCGGTTTCCAAGCCAACATCCCCAGTGACCAGTAGTGAGCACCGCTTCCCCCTCTCTTCTGAACTGTTAGTCTTCAAGAGCAGAGTTCCATTTTACTTGCAGGCAGTAGCGGTAAGGTGCACAGTGTTTGAGTCTATTATCTATTTGAGTAGCGTTGGTGATACCCAAAATATGGCCTAAAAACGTGCCTATGCAGCTTTTTTGCTCCTCCGAAACCCAATAGCAGCCCCCCAGAGATAAAAGATATAGGCTTTGCTCTAGATTCCAATTTGTTCTGTAGCTTACATGGCCATGTTGAAATGCCTGTTTTTGTTTGGTCCTAGTGTAACCAGTCAGGCTTTACAAATACCAGGGTAGAGATTCTGTTTATATGGGAGCTCTGTATATGGTAGCTCTTTAGAAAGAAATGGTTTATCAGAATGGCTGTAACTTTGTATTTTATCGTGTATTTATTTGAGAACTGTGCGGAATGTACAGTTGGGGACAAAAGTCTGGAGACCACGTGTTCCTGAAACGAAGCCGATAGTTCTGTTATTAGCCAGCGGCTAGAGACCGCACTTGTGGAGATGAAAGAACAAAATTTTGACATTCACCTCCACAAGTGGGGTCTCCAGCCGCCGGCTAATAGCAGAGCTATTGGCTTCGTTTGAGGAACATGGGGTCTCCAGACTTTTGTCCCCGACTGTATATCATCTGGTTTTGTAGGTACCGGTATGGATCCACACACCAGTACTATTAGCACTGTGTATTATTAGCATGTTCACTGTGGCACCCAACAAGTTGTCAAAGCCAATGCCTTTTTTATTTAAATGCAAGCCACATCGTTTGCTCTGCAAAAAATTCTTTTTGGACAGCTCTTTCTGTTTTCTTGCTGCGATGTGATGCTACTAATGAGGAGCTATGGCTTGTGTCTGTGCATGAGCTGCTAGTGTGGCTGGTGATAGCTCTTGTATAAAGTGCCGCATTGTGGAGGAAAAGAGAACAAAAAATGGCTGCGGTCTAGCTCTGGTTAAATCTGGAGTGATGCGATAGCTACAGCTGGCAGAGTGGAACTCGCTCAGTCAAATTGCAAAGTCACTCTTTTGCCACCCCATTTCGCTGGGCGTTCCTTCTTCATCTTCGTCCCTGGACGTGGATTCACTCTCTCTCCCTCTCCATTCACCCCCCCACTCGGTTTCGCCGCCAGCAGCTACTCCGCACCACGTGACCAACCACGTGACCAGCCACAGCGCTGCCACAGTGCTCAAGGGCGGCCACGCAGCTCAAGAGGTGCCACACTGAAGGCTCGAAGTGCTAGCGTAATGTAGTTATCGCTACAAAATTTGCCTATTTCCCGTGCCATGCCATTGCATTGGGTGGCATCATTGGGTCATTGGGTGCTGTCACCCTCTCACTACACATGCAGAGGAGATACGAAGGCTGGCAGATGCGAGAGCGTAAGAAGGGGTAGTAGGGGAGTGTTCGATTTGCCAAAACAGACTGACGTGGCTTGCATTTAAATCGAGAAGGCATTGTTTAAATCAACTTACTTGTCATATAACATACACCATCGATACCTTGGGTCATAATTTTATGCACGCCTTGTGTCCGCTTATCTACTACTTTGCGATCATTGTTGCTGTCACACTAATTCATTGGTGTGCACACCATGCTGCAGACATGCCACCGCCAGCCACCCGAGAACGGCCACCTGGTTGTCGCACCGTGTTTGTGGGTGGCCTCCCTGAGAGCGTCACTGAGGACCTGGTGCGGGAGGTGTTCCAGCACTGTGGCACCCTCACTGCTGTTCGCATGGGCAAGAAGAACTTTTGCCATATTCGTTTTGAGACGGAGGAGCAGGTGGATCGTGCCATAGGCCTGTCCGGTCAGTGACATCCACACGTCTGCATTGTGTTTCCTTTCCCAGCCTGAGAGGTAGCCTGTGAGATAGCCAAGCTGTTGAAGTTGGTAAAAGACCTTCACAAACTGTCTTTTGTGTATAGTAGCCACAAAATTCAGCAGTTAACGTCAGCATGAGGAGTGTAAAATGAAATCAAACTTCGTGCTTCAATATTTCACTAGTAGTAAGTAGAACCTTTGCATAATTACTGATTTGCAGCAGTCACTGCCAGAACCTGTATCAGCCTCTTACTCATTACTTGGCTTTAGGGTTAGTCTAGAGTGACTTAGTGATGCTGTAATCTTTTACCGCACTAAGGCACGTGGTACCGTGCACGAAGTGTTAATTATAACTGGTTACAACTTGCTTCCTGCGTGCATGCAGGAAGCAGAAAAGTGAATATGATAGCAGAGCAGTCAGTAGTTGCAAGCCAACCTCTGCTGAAGCCCTTTTATGCACTATGCTCTTTTATTTGCTGCCAAAGCTGCTAGTTGGTTGGTTCCCAGGATTTGCCTCTGAAATAGATTTCATGAGGTGCAGCATGCTTGTTCATCTGCATGGTTCCAGGCATTGCACAATGGCGCACGACTGTCATGTGCGCAGCCAACTTTTTTTTCTTCAGTTATTGTGACTTTGCTTATATGTAGCCTACCAGTGGGCACTTGCTTATAGTTTCTTTTCCTTCGTTGTTGTGTAAGTTTCTGTAAGTTTCTTATAACATTGCTTACTTGCGTAGTGCTGTGGTGAGTACAACTGTGTTCTTTTCTATTAAGTGTTGCACTATTTTTAATGCTCCTGGCATATTTTTGTAGTTTTGTGGCATTTGACAATTTTAGGTAACATGACATGAAAGGTAAATGTGGTTGGAGTAATGCCTTCATATACATTGGGGTCACAAATATGTGTGCTGCGAGCAAGTTTTTTCTTTTGGAGCCCATCGGCCAGGCAAATTTCACCATAGTCAGTTCTAAATATATTGTGAATTTTTTGTGTTGGTGGGATAGAAAGAAAGGAAGGGCCGTTAATGACATTGTGCCTGTACATACTGGCTAGTAAGCCAACACATTGCTTCACAGTCGTGACATGAAACCTGGAGCATGTGACTGGAACATGCTGTAAGTTTGAGCTTATGATTACTTAGTGCGGAGTTCTGTGCATGAGCAGTAATTCCAGCTTAGGCTGCTGTTTTATGTTAGATGTTGCTAAGGGCTGCACAAGAACCTTGATATGTATGTTTGCTGTGAATAGACTGTCAGTTAAGCGAACAGAGGATTCTTCCTTGTAAATTCTGGACTGACTGGCTACAGTAAAGTTAGTCTAGCTGGCTTGTAAGACAGATATTTCGTAAATGGATGGCAGTCGTTGAGTTGGTGAAACTCGGGCCCCGGTAAAGTGAAGCTTGCTGTGGCAACTTGGCACACAAAATATGAAGGGCAAATGAGCAGCTCCTTAACTGAACTCTTTACCAGAATGACTTCTGGAGCAATGTTGGTTAACTCTTTCGAGGATAAGTTGTATGCTGTTACGCACATAGGTACCTATAAGTGTAACAATAATCCACCACTGCTGTTCATTTCATACTTTCTTTACAGAATGGCATGCTCTAAATAGCTCTTTAAATTTTGCCTTCTTTTCCTGTGCATTCTTTTTATCTCTCTCTCTCTTGATCGTTTTCCTGTTTTGACCCACAGTTGTAACTCAGTGTCTACAGTGTTTGGATGCTGACCACATACTTGTGGGATCAAATCTCGGCATCCCGGCCACGGTCGCCACATTTCAGTGAAGGTGAAATGCAAAAATTCCCCTGTGCTGTACAATGTTAGTGCAGCTTAAAAAACCCCAGGTGGTCAAAATAAATCCAGAACCCTCTTCATGGTGTCTTTCGTAGCCCATATGCAGCTTCAGGATGTTAAACTACATATGCCACGCTTACCCACTCTTTCGGCAAGGAGAGTGGGGAACACCTTCCACTTGCTGGCTTATGTTTAGATGCTAGCCCAGAGATAGGCAGTTATGGTATGGCTAACACACTTCCTTTTTTTTTTCCCAATAATAGCACCACAGATGTGCGTCATCCTGTTAACTTGCTTATCTTGTCTTGCACTGCCTCACATTCTAAATAATCAGGAATCAACATGATGAGCTAGTGTCGTTGGTCCTTGCAGAATAGTAGCACAGTTTTTTCTCTTTCTTTCGATTCCTGATGCTCAAACCTTAAAGGGCCACAGAGAGGGGTGTTTGAGCTTGGCTTTCAAATGCTTGCACTATGTAGAGTACAGGCCACCGAGCATCCATGTCACGTACGAGACCTCAAAAATGAGCGGGAAATTTACGTTGCATTTTTTAAAATTCCTGCTTTCGCACCTCGTGGCGACGCGCGGTGCCGCGCTCTCACGCTAAAGCCAGCGGAGGTAGGAGGGGCCAAATGGGTGAGGCCGGTGGAGGAGCGCCGCCGTTTCGGCGTGCGAGAGGAGAGGGAAAGGCGCGAAGAGCAGAAGTTCAAATTTTGTCTCCATGTAACTCAGCTTCCACAAAACGCATTAAAAAAATTCTTGCTGGAGGATAATTATGAAGCAGCGTCCTTTAACATCCCAGGCATATCGCAGCTTTATTGACAGCCCCTTTCTGGGGCCCTTTAACGTAAGCATTTTTCTGCTGTTGCAGTACCCAGTGTGCTTTCCTTGGTTTAAAGGACTGTTTGTTTTCTGATTGTGGTACTGTGATACTGCTTTCTGGTAGCATGTGCTGTGGGACTTGCCGCGAGTCTTGGAGCATTTGGGAGAATAGGTTAACAAGCTCTTACATGCCAGAACAGCACTTCAGGCCTTGAGGCATGCCATTGTGGAGAGCTTCGGGTTAATTTAAACTTTGTAGGGTTTTCTAACATGCATTAAATTGTTAGCACAGCAGTGTTCTTGAATTTAATCTTCACTGAAATGCAGTTGCTGTAACTGGAGCTGAACCCATAAACATGCTCTCACTAGCCATATGTGGTCATGGTAGAACTGTGCCTGCTGGCTCTACCAGGACTTAAATGCGGGCTGCTGACTGTGCTGACCCTATGTTTGTGTGCTCCCCTCTTGTAGCCCTCTTGTTTGTGTTACCTGTTGTTTCTTTTGTTTCTGTGCTGCTTGGCTTGAGTGCCCTCTTGTTTCATTTGTTTATGTGTTACCTTGTTTGGGTTTCCTCCTGTCTGTGTGTCACCTTCTTTGTGTGCCACCTTGTTTGTGCTCCCTCTTGTTTTTCATGCTTGTGTGTCCTCGTTTCTTTTGTTTATGTGACCTCTTTCTTGTCTTGTTTGTGCGATTCCCTTTTGTATGTTCTACCTTGTCTGTGAGCCTTCTTCTTTCTTTTGTTTGTTGCCCCCTTTGTTTGTGTGCCCTATTGTTTGTTTGCCCCCATGCCCAGGGTACCGCATGAAGATCCGGGACCAGGAGGAAGCGAGCCAGACAGGGAGGCTGCACGTGGATTTTGCACAGGCCCGGGATGACCAGTACGAGTGGGAGTGCCGCCAGAGGGCCATGCAGCGTGAGCTGCGCCATCGTGAGCGGCTTGACCGTGAACGACTGCGGCCACCCTCTCCACCACCTGTTGTCCACTACTCAGACCATGAGGCCCAACAGCTCACCGAACGTCTGAAGGGTAAGGCACTGCCTTTATTAGTTTTGGTACCTGGAGTTTAAATCAAGTTGGGAAGAAAAAATTGTTTATTTTTAAATGCAAGTTTGTCAATAATGAATGCAAATTTTGCTACTGAACAAACAACATAACCGTAAAAGAGTCATAGAATCGATTTTTACTGAGAAATGGGAAGACAGCAATCGAACCTCTATATGACGAACATGGATATATGAATTATTGGCCGTATCAAACTGTTCCTAAATGTTTTCAACTAACACGTGCATTTCTTAATTTATATATTGAAGGCGGCTTGCCATAATATGGATATACCGAACTGCCGAGTGCCAAGTTGTGCCCACTGGGTTGATAGTGCCCCGGAACCAGCGATGGGGTCAATTGCTGTAGCTTTCCAGTCGCCATGCAGTGCTCACGCCGACTGCTAACTTGTTTCCTGACATGGTGGAATTCTGCCAAACTCCTGATTATGAACATCCGTTTGTGCCCTGCCAGTGCAGATGGAGAGCTGGAAAAATTTAGTAACGCATTTTTCTACTTGAAACCCTTGAATAAAAAAGCCAGGATTTCAGCTGCAAAAGAGCTTGCATTGATGACATGCTTTGAAGCCTCTGGTGTAGCGTCATTTCGTCTTCTGCTAAGAGGCTTTGCTATTTTATATCTGATGCCATTGTTGTCTTTTTACTAGAAATTCATTAGCTATGCTTCTTCATGCCTAAACAAAATGCATCACTCTTCTACTGTGCAGGCTATTGGCCCTGCAGCGCTGCTTAAAACCTTAATTTCTTGCAACTGACGGCCTCAGGAACAGACTTCAGAGTTTGCTTGCCTTCGTTTGAAATTTGTTTCCTGACGTCGCTAGCATTTCAGGTTTTCAGGTGTTGCGTAAAGATCAGCTGTTGGTAATCAAGCATATTTGATGCAATACAGCAGACAGCGCAAGTGCTGTTCTGCAGTTGTGGTGTCGCTTCTCACTGCTGACCTCTGTCTTGCACTTTTCCAAAGGTGACAGCCCTTCTTGAAGCCCAGCAGGCAAACAGCTTCCTGCGCTTGCTGTGTGCAGGGGACGAATCCTTTCAGAAGGCGGTGCAAGTGCTGACAGTGTGGCTGGACCGAGGGGAGTGCACCAAGCGCAATGCGGGCCACTTCTACTCGATGCTGCAGACAGCCAATGGCCACATCCGCCGCCTGCTCCAGGAGAAGAAGGATCACCAAGAGGCCCTGGACAAGGCCCGCATCTTGTTTGCCCAGAGGCTGCAGGGAATCCTCGTCCAATGTGAGTATGCCACCTTGTTTGTTTCTCGATGTTCGTTGGCTCATGGCATCCACCCGAGGGGCCTTTGGCCGTGGTCTGGAACCGTCACTTATGGGGACATTACCTTCCGTGTGCACCCGTTGGCTGGAACAGAGAACCAAATGAAGTGGGAGAAATCCAAGTGCATGCACTTCTAAACAGTGTTTGCTTGACACCAGGCAGATTTCAAATGTTAGTTATTTGCACCTTGAGATAATATTTGCTTTTAATGTCAAACACCTAGTTTCTTATGAAGCATGAGTGCTTCATCAGCTGGCATGCCCAGATCGGAAAATGTTCTAACATCACTTCTGGGGCAAAATATGGATGTGCTGTTAAGCTTACTGGACACGTTGCATTTGGTAACATTCACCAGCAGTGCTTTTCGTAGGCTCTATTCTCTTACCAAAGCCGTATTTTTTGGTTTGTTCAATTTCAGTTGTGCAAATTTTCAGTGTGCACCTGCTGGCAGAAGTACTAGTGTAAGCCTGTGGGCCATGATTTAATCTCTAGGAAAGCACCCTTCACGGTCATGTCAGCTTATGATTTCTTTGTTAATTGTTGTTGACAGGTGTAAAAAAAAAAACAAATCCCGTAGGAATAATTGTTTGGGGTGCTGGGGAGCATGAATGGAGCATGCTGACCTCCCAAAAAAAGACTGATTTGTTTACCATTACCACAGCTCGTTTGACATTGCAGGTGGAGTATACTGCAGGTTTGAAAATTGGCTTGGGATAGGGTTTGCCCTGAAGCTAGAATATTTTTAATTGTGCACTTACCCATGGCTTTGCCATTCTAAAACAGCATTTAATTTTATCATGTTCCTGATGAGGCGAGGTAAGAGTGTGAAGTGTCTCTGAAAGTTTATCGCAGTGCTTAAGAATGTCGTTGCTTAAAGGGGCACTGAGGACATATAGAAGTTGGCCTGTATCAATAGGTTACCGCATTCTAATCACAAAGAGACCACTCTAAATGAAAATTGAGCTTTTATAAGCCGGAAAAGACCGCAAACGAAACACGCTGTGCATCACTGTGCCATCACTAGTTGATTTCACAAGTAAAATGCATGGCCGACACCAGTCTTAACACGCTAGCCTTAAGGAGCTCGTGTCGCAGAAAATCCGATGTCGGCGTCGTTGACTGCGAGTGAAAAATTCATGAAAAATCCCCAGAGAAGCAACCTAGGAGGCAGGTGAGCCACCTAGGTCACGCAATCCTGTGGCTTCATCACAACCTGCCCACCGGATTGTGAGCAAACTGCGCACCATGGCAGGTGGCAGTTAAATTAATGACTAGTTGCGAGACGTTGCCCAGGAAGAGTGACCTGGATTGCGCAAGTCCTACCATTGGGAGCACCTTCCATCGCAGGGCAATGGTGCATCGCTTAACCGCTGCGCCACTACGCCAGGAGTGGTACGAGGACTCCCAGAGATCTATGAATGTTAAGCAGAGAATGACCAATTCTGCATATATGGGGATTAAACTTAGCTCTCGTGCCACACCCTTAAGGCGGAGCTTGTGTCCCCTGCAACTTTTTTCCGGGAGGCTTTACTCTTATCTTTCGCCTTTTCCTAAAGATTACCATGGGGAGGGACACCCCAATGAGCCTATAGGCCAGTTTTTGAGAGGCTCTGCCCATTTGTTTAAGTTAAAAAAGTTTTAAAAAATGGCGGCGACCCGTCTTTTTTGGTAAGGGCATTACGAGCTTGAATCGATTGGTGGGAAGGTTTCTAAATAAAATTTTCTCAGTGATAATTGGGAATTTTGCTGCCGGTCAAGTGTCAACATAGCCAGAGTGAGCCAGCAAGAGAGTCAATTTTTACAGAGGACAATAATTCGATGGAGCTGTCTTCAGTGTTCCTTTAAACTGCATCGCATGCGTTCAGTTCTGCCCAGGTCCGTTTGTAAGTAAGTCAAATGACAATACGTTACTCAGTAGCACAGCTCGGCGGCATGTCTCCAGGCCACAGCTCAAGGTAAGTGCCGATGTGTGTGTGTGTGCAGCACTTTGTCGTACGAGATAACACTAGTGGAGGAGGAAGTGGCCCAAGCACATGCATTTTGCAGCCATAGATCTTGTGCATACTTCTGGGTACATGTGCTGTACTTAGTCAGGTCACCTGCTTATGGGGAAAGTGCACCATTTTTTCAGTGCTATAAGACTGCGAGAAGAAGAGCTTACAAGAAGAAAGGCTTGGTAGCGTTTGGGCACCAGAGCTCAGAAGCCCTTAGCATTGTGAGGAGGAGGGTAGTAGGACAGGAAAGATGTATACATTCCTGCGCTAGTCTGGTATAGCAGTCGAGAAGACACACTCCCACTCCCCTTTTGGAGTCATTGAATGTCGTCCCGGGACTGGGAACAGTGAGCTCGATGCACCGAGCAGAGGACTTGCAGTGACGCAGCAGCACGAGAACCACGTCTGAAAAACACCTCTCAGAAGCACAACTTAAGAGCCTCTCTCAAAACCAAATGTCAAGGCAGAGCTGCTGCTCTCATTCGCACCTCATATCAGCTGATTGTCTGCAGTTTTCTCTCTATTTTATAAATTACTTTTTCCTGTTTAATCAAGGATCCATGTGACTTCAGAGCTGCTGAGGTTGTGAACATGTTACCACTGCAAACATTGCTCATCATTCTGCAGCAAATTGCAGTATTGGCAGTTGTTGCTGGCAGCAATGGCAGATTTACTGCAGTTACTCTGAAACAATAGTCTGTGCCTTGTACTCGTTGGTGTTTCCAACTCGCTTCAATTCTGAGGTCTAAAAAATAAAGTTTTTGCTTTCAAGTATGCATCCTTGCCTACTTTCATTCATCATACGTTGTATCTAGAGGTTAGGTTTTCTGGCTTAAACTGAAAAACATAGGTGAAAATATGTGCATTTAATTTTTTGCAATTTGGTTTAACTGAAAAGGTCCACATCCTTGAAACATATGGCACATTTGGCTGGCTATGGAGGGGAGATACATTTGGTCACAGGGGAAAATTAAGTGCAGAAACCAGGGGTATAATGAGAGAATAGTATAGTTGGCATTGCTTTGTGACCTTCGATATGCTGGTGCAGAGTGAGAGGCTCCACGTCCTTGTCAAACACAGTTTGTTATTTGTATAGCATAACACTGTCTGCTAACAGACTGTCCCCACCCACATGGCACTGTTGTTTGTTAATGCGGGTTTTTCCACTTAATGTAACAACACTGACAAAGTTGGTAACTTTAAGAAGCCATCGTCAACGTGAATTCATGCACAAGTGCCTTGAAAAATTTTATGTTCTGACTTCCGCAACGGCTCGGGAGCAGTTCCATGCCTGCTGTCATCACGCACATCACATTGATGTGCTGGTCTTGTTCATCCTGCAGCGCAACCAGGACCTGACTAGCAAGTTTTAGCACTCAACTTCCAGTTGCGCTTTTCTCCCACAGTCTAATTATTTTGCAGCGCTTGAAGCACTAGTTGCTTGAGCAGATAGGGGAGCAAGCATGTCAAAGCACCAGCAGAACTTCATTCGTTACCATGTTTCAAGCGAATACAGGCGATTAAGTTAATCACATTCCTCTCATTCTATTACTCTTACCGGCCTTGACAAACACAATATCATCAAAAAAAGAGTGTGTGGATATTAACGCACATTTCCGTGAAAAATGCTAAAATCCGTGACTTTTCAGGGTGTCTCGGAATTGCTGGAAACTAGGGGCCTTATTCATAGCCCTCTTTTCTGGAGACTGTCTCACCAGTTCAGTTTAAGATGCATGTGCACACACACACGTGGCCAACAGATCATATAAGTTTACTGTGGCCTATGCGATGGCCTTGAATCTCTTATCAGTAGTTATTTTAATTTTATTTTTGACTAAAAGTCCATTCTAGAAAAGTTTCTTGGTGCACTTTCCCTTTAGGTTCAAGCAAAATGTAACGCATCTGACACGTGCAGGTGCGAATTTCGGAGAACTACAGGGTGTTTCACCTAAGACTTTACACCACATTTAAAAATAGGCTTTTTGAGTTTTATAAGAGCGCTTTTTTCGTGATTGCATTGTCAGCGTAGTGTAGCACATCAGAATACAGCTAAGACGTGCTAGCTAGAAGGCATGGTTAACTAGTATTGAATAGTTAACTTTTTAACTATTACTATTAGGCTCCTTAATTATATAGAGGCGTGTAACCCACAGTAAATAATATCCATATCAGTTTTTAGAGTTTTGAAAACGCAGTTACCCTCAGTGCTGTGGCCCAACGAATTTTCGCTACTACATCGCGCCAAAATACATGCGCTTTTGAGAAGCTTGCAGCCAAAGCAACCTCTCCAGTGCACGTAACTCCTCTGAATAGACAAAATTTGTTGGGCCTCAGCGTTGAGGGTAACCATGTTTTTGAAATTCTAAAAGCTGATCTGGATAATGCTTACCATGGACTACACGCCTCTCAATAATTAATAAGCATAACAGTAATAGTTAAAAGTTAACTATTCGATATTAGTTAACCAGCCTGCTAGTTTGAGCGTCTTAGCTGTATTCTGATGTACTACACCGCTGATAATGCTATGCCGAAAAATGCGCACTTCTAACTCAAAAAGCCTATTTTTAAAAATTGTGTAAAGTCTTAAGTGAAACACCCTGTATATTGACCAGCATTTGTGCCTGTTCTGCACTTCCATAGCTTGTGTGGTACCATTTGGTAAGTGACACCCTCCTGTCATCCTCTCATGCTTGGTCTATTTCTTTCTTTCTCTCTCTCTCTGATCCACTGGATACCTCTTCTTTCTTCCCTCTCACACTATTTTCCCCCCATCTCCACCGCTCATGGTGTAATCCCCACCCCCCATTCCACATACCTACCTTCCTTTCCGACTGTGGTCGCCACTATCAAACCTGCCCCATCACATGACCGGCTGGTGCTTAGTGGGCCAGATTGAGAAGGTATTTGCTGTGGCCAGTCACCAGAAGGTCTGGGACCATTTCACCAAGGCCCAGCGCAAGAACATTGAGTCCTGGCGCAAGCAGTCCGAGGTAAGCTGCATGTGAACAGCTGTGTCGCAAATGTGAAAACACTGTTGCTTGTGTTGGTGGGGCGGTGATATGCGGTTGAAGGGCATTGGAGTGTGCTTTAAAAGAGAGCAGAAAAAAAAAAAACGGTTTCAGGACTGAGAGTTGAAGGGAAACAGAGAGGATATTTGAAATCAAGTCAGTCAGGAGATGCTTGCATGACCTGCTTAGGCATATGCACTTGCATGAGTATGCATGCATGTGCGCACGCATGCAGCATGTAATCTGCACTTTTCCTTGTTTACCATAGTATTTCACTCATATCAAGTGTATTGTAGTCAAATACAACTAAAGAGTGAAGTTGCTTTTCCCCATCAAAGGTACCCCTTCCGGCCTGTGGCGTCGGCCGATTCTTATGCCCCTGCTAGCGTGACTATGCAGGGAGTGGCAGATGAAAAGAGACAGTCCCCTCCTTGAATTGTCGTGTCACTCCCTCCATCGTCACGCTAGCAGGGTCATGAGAATCGGCTGACACTGTTGGCTGGAAAGGGGTCCTTTGATGGGAAAAAGCTGCTTCGTCCCTGAGTTGTATCTCACTACAGTATTACTGTACTGTTCACACCAAGCCACGCTGTCTGGGATTCTCATGTGGCCACTTTACTGCTTTTAAACCAAACACTAGTGTTGCATTTGAAGATTAGGAACAGTGCGATTTCATTGCAGATACTTAAGGTTGGAAAACACTGCCCTGTCATGCCATCTTTGGCAGCTGAATTCAGATTGGCGTTCATCTTAATGAATGTGTACTGTCACGCCTCCGTTCACATGCTTAAGTAGCTTCAGAGTGATGTTTGCATACTTTTCCTCTCACTCATTGGTTCTTTTTGTTTTTCTGACGCTAACTGAGGGCTGGCTGTACAGCTGAAATCTGAGGGACTTTCAGACTGAAGTACTTTTACTTCTAACTTCCTAATGAGATTGGTTTTAGGGGGTTTAGCGTCCCAAAGTTACTTGGGCTATGAGAGATGCCGTAGTGAAGGGCTCCGGAATTTTCGACCACTTGAGGTTCTTTAACGTGCACTGACATCGCACAGTACATGGGCCTCTAGAATTTCGCCTTCATTGAAATTCGACCGCCGCGGAAATGAGATTGTTTCCTTGTGATTGGCAAAGAAAAAGTTTGAGGTGCAGCCTATGCGTTCAGGATAATATGAAAGCATTCACATTAAATGGCATGTTCAGTAACTTTCTCTCAAAAGGTTGTTGTGCCCTTGAAGAAGGGACCTTGAAGAAGCACATTTTGATCAGAATTGAGCTGTATGATCCCCTATTTGTGTTATTTGTTAAATAAATCTGTTTTTTAGACTCAAGGAAATTTTCATGACATAGCCTGCTCAGTAGTGTGCTGAACGAAACTAAGATGCATGCCAGCATGGTAATTACAAATCATGGAAACTTGTAAAGGGATTAACTCGTTACAAGGTTTTGTTTGTTAAGAAGTTTAAATAGTTATAGTCTTTGCAATATAATAGCTGTAGTCCTTGCAATATAATAGCTGAGATAGCCATATTGAGCTGTGAGCCCATGTTCTTGAGGCACCATACTCGCTTTCTTGGCCTGACAAAGCACTGTCGAAATGCTGAGGTGTATGGTCTATGCTTTAATGATCTCCGTGGCATAAAGTGGTCTGCTGATGTGCAGACAACGTGGTGCTTATCTGAAATATATTAACCCTTATGGTGTTGCAAATCATGTCTTTAATGCTAAGCGTAATGGGCTTGAGATATGCTTTTCTTTTTATTCATCCCTGCTTGCTGACATGTTGCTGTCTGGCTTTGAGGGCTTTGTGTCTGTTTCTGTTCATACGTCTGCACTAAGTGCAAAAGCCTGACGTCCTAACTTCTTCGCCATTGCCTTAACACTTAGCAATGTCAGGTAAGTTTCAACCGTTTGCCTTTTGCACATCTCTGCTTTAATGTACATAAATGGATATCTTCTGCACTGCTCAACATCGCACATCGGTTTGACTCTCAGGTCTACACGAGAGGCTTGTTTCTTGTTCACTTGGTGTTTATGCATGGGAGCATGGCAAACTCAGTAAGCTGTGCAGTGGTTTTAACAGTTCTTTCTAACCTCACTGCGTGCAAGTAATTGAAGGCTGCCTGGCTTGTTAGTTGTAAAGGCCGTTTTGCAGTGCCAGACAGCATGGTGGGCTCCGAGCGGTTCACGTGTAGGTCTAGTATAATTGACTTAGTATTAATGTCTTTTTTTTTTTTTTCGAGAGCTCCAGGTTTTTTCCCACAAACCTTTGAAGGTGTGCCTTAAAGTGAGAATATCATACGAGTCATGTTGCCGTACCGGAAGATGCGAGTGTACTCAAAATTATTAGGATGTGTTTACCCAAATAATTTCCTCTTTTGTGTCTAAATTTTGCAAAGCAAGTACGTGCGTCACTTTTGATTGGATCTAGTACCATGGCTGAGCTGTTTGCTGAGTTTATTTTCCATGAGTAGTTGTCTGCTGCTATTTGCAACTGTAGATGGATGAAAGAAGTTAGCGCCCTCATGTGAAGACATGGGAATATATCCTGTTAGTGAGTTGACTCTGAGAAGCCAAAGCAATACACTGGCCTAGTTCACAGTTCAGTCTGCTTGTTGTCCGGGGACACTGTTGCCCGTCGTTGTCTTCAGAGATTTTTGTTGAACCGCTAATTTAGTGCTGAAGGTGGCTTTGGATTGCAGAAGAATTAGGCAGCTATGGTCATCAGGTTTGTTGTTAGTGAAATCAAACTATCAGCTCTAGCCTGCGCTTGAATTAGCTGTGTTCTGGATAGTACTGAAGTTTGCTCTGTGCATGTTAGAATTTTTTGCAGTATAGTATCTTCAGCACGATTGTGCTACATATCATGACAGCCAGTTTGTAAAAGCATGAGCTGTCATGATGGTGGTGCTAAAACTTGGTTTAGTAATGTGAATTGAAGCAACCTGCACTTTTTAGCACCACTATGTCTTGGTGATCACATACCACAAAGAAAAACTAAAGCACTTTTGTAAACACGTTTTGATTCTCAGCATGAGCACAAGTCTGCATTGGTGAGGCAAGTTCTGTTGTAGCTGAATGTGTTCAAGCTCAGGTAATTCTTCTTATGTAGTATATTATGTCAATTTGAAGAGAATGAAAGGTGCTTATGAAGAGAAGTTTATTGTATAACATGATTGTTGTCAACCATTGTTAACAAATTTTTTTTTTAGGGGCCCCTGTTACATGCATCTTAGGGAAACTTCATGACTTGTGGTTTTTCTGATGCGTGCAGATACTTTGTCATAGTGTAGAAGGTATTGCGCTTAGTTTAAAAGTATGCTGCTAGGTCAATTTGTGTGAGAAAAGTGGCCATGGTGTTGAAAATGGCATGGTCCTAAATTATTCGTGGCTCTGCCTTTGCAGGAGATCAAGTCTGCCCACCTGGCTGATGTGTTAGACAAGCGCCAGGAAGACGAAATGGATCTGAGTGATGAGGATGAACCACCTCCTGCTAAAGTCTCCAAGATTTCGGAGACTGGCCTGGGTGAGACGTGTTTTTGAAACTTCTTTTCTTTCAATTTCGCCTGCACAACTGAGATGCAGAGTTGTGCTTCCAGTTTTCTTGTAGTGACTCAGACTTTTGTAATTTGCACTTCCTCTCAATTCTGGTAAATCTTAATATCTTGCCCAGTCCTCCTTGTATACAGTTCATCATCATGAGAGTGATTAATTGAAATCGACTACGCAGTCGGTTAACGTGTTTTGCTTTCTTTTGCGAGGATGAAAAACCTGCACCTGCAGGTACCTGCTTGTGCCATGAGGGTGACTGGAGCTATGTATCTGCATAATTTTGGCTTGTCTAAATATGGTTAAGTTAGATACTGAAGCGTGAAGAGCAATTCCCTGCTACGGAACTAACCGGCAACTCCAAGCTTACAGTCTTGAAGTCATAAGAGGTAATGGCCAGTTGTCGCACGGTAGCATTTTATGTCGTGACTAAGACGTCATTGCGTTCGATGACTTTTACTTTCTTCCTGTCACTATGTCAGGCAGGAAAATCTTGAAATGCTGTGTGGGAAGAAAAAAGTTGAGTACAATAGCCAAAACTAAGTCACTTGTGAAGATTACGTTGTTGTTGAAATGTTTAAGGAAGGAAGCGGGAATTTTTGTTATTTATGCATGAAATGTATGTAACCAAATTTGGCACAGTTATGTGACTTTTTACGTAGATTTCAGAATAGCATTTTATTTTAAGCTAGTTTTTATAGTTGTAGTGCAATTACAATTCACACCTTCAAAATGCCATCTGCAGGGCTTGAAGTAATGAACCTTTTAAAGGCTGTACTAAGAAGCAATGTTTCAAAGGTGAAAATTCCTATTGAGAATTCACATACGCTTTTTAATATAACCATGAAAAAAAAAAAAACCTTATTTACCATGAGTAAGCATGTTTTTATCATGTTCCATTTTTAGAACATTGTGGTTTTTCATATACAGAATTCTTATCTCATCTGAAACAGCTTTTATGTCCTTTGCAGTGCAGATTTTTTCTTCTTTTTGTTATCTAAACACAACCCAATAAGCTGTCTGCATTGTCTTCGCAAATTATAGATAGCACACTATAACCAAAACCTTGAATAATATTTTCTTTCACCATGCGAGCTGCATTGCATTCAGTGCTTCAAAAGCTGGGTAGGCAGGAAAGCATTTCGTGACCAATAGTTGTTAGAGCATAGCTATGATACGCACGTCTCATGACAACCCACGCATGGCTCCGTTCCTTGATCATGGGACCGCCACCTTCTGCACGTGCCTCGTGCTGCCTTGATTGTCTTCAGGTGGGGTGTGTGTGACCAGGGGGGTGCCATCAGGTTGGGACAAGTGGTTGGGAGAACACGTTTTTTTGAGATCATACCCCAAAACGTTTCAAACCTCTCGGACGCCACACCTAGCCATGAGGTGAGAGCCTGAAGACCCAAAAACGTGCGGCAGGTCCAACATATGTAACATGTGCTCGGGACACTGCCTAGGAACGTGCTGCCCGATAGCATCCTCAAATCTGTGCCGGCACATCTGGTAGACAGAATGGGACTGTGTTTACGCCAGGCGGCATAATGTGGGAGACTAGAATAGTAGTATTGCCAGTCTTTAAATTTTTCTGCTGTCAAATGCCAATGTTCCAAAAAAGGAACGTTTGCATTAAATTCACTGCCAGGGAAAGACACATGGGCTTTTGTTGTTTATTTTTCTTTAAGAAAATTGCTGTTTGTCGTTACTTTTGTTGTTTTGTTCAACATTTTTTTTTCTTGCAAAAGGGCTCCATGAACACTCATCTGTGAGGATGCCCAATATATCTCCTTTTACTAGTAACAATTCAAAGTTTTTAAATGAGTCGATAATAAATATTATAGTTGCGATGTTTTCAGCAATCACCATGCAGTATGTGAAAACAAAAAAATGGCCTGGCTTAGCTTATGGTTAAGCCTAGGATGCGAAGCAGACGTCGCTTGGCAAGCTGTACTTCTCGTTCTTCTCCCGTTTCCGTGGCTCTTTGTAACTTGCGCTTTGCGGTCTGGCCAGCCGCCCTCTCCCTGGCCGACATCTCGCTGCTCAACTGACTCAACGAGTGCGTCGCCTTTTATACAATTGCGTGACGTCAGTATCTCCTAGCGGTAGGAGCGGGAGTTAGGCCACCGGCGGAGGCTGCGCATCCGCAAGCGAGCGCACGAGTTGAGCCCCAGCTTTCACAGCTGTTGTGACGTCATATCACGTGGTGCGCCGATGTAGGTCAAGTGGTAGTTACGGGGCCGCGCGCGGCGCAGCAAGGAAGAGCTCGGTTGTGCGGCTAGTATGCTTTGCATAAAATTCCAAAGATGGGTGTAATTTGAAGGGAAGTTAGAAAAATTGAGTTTCATATGTTCCAATTTGGGACAAGTGAAAGGTTAAGGAGAAAGTGCACAACTTATGCATGTCAGCATATTTACAAAGCTGCCTTCTGTTCTTTTTCAGCTATCAGTTCTTTTCTTACGTGCCCAGTTACTTATGAAAATAAAAGTTAAACTCCAGCGTGCATATCTACACAAAAACATTTTTTAAAATCTCTTCCTAAAACTATTCCACGTATACATAAAAGAAACTGAGAGCTTTATTGCAGTTCTATTTAGTGCACTGTCATTCGTTATAAAATGCCAAACGAATGTGTGCTGGCAGTTAAGAAAAAGTGAAAGCTGGGAAAATCAACCTTAAAGTTTATTCCCTCGTTTTACTCGTTTAGCGCCTCAATTGTTTTTCTTTTGGCCAGAGAAAAGTGTTACTGTGACCAGCGGAAGCTCTGATCTTTCCTCTTTATGCTGACACATAACCGGAACGCCACAAAATTCGCGATATGCTGGGACCATCAGAAGCATGATTCGCTCGCAGTTTCCTGTCACCACACATAAAGAAAACTTTTTTCTCTATTTAATTTATACATCATATTTCACTCATTTTTTTTTGCTGCGAGACGATTGAAGACCCAAGGATTATTGGCCATTTTATTTTCAACGCCACCCTTCAAGGTTTTTATGTGTCGAAAAGGTCAGTCGCAGGTTAAAGAGTACAGAGTGATGTTAGACTTCAGAGAGCAAACGTCTGGGAGGCAGCTGAAGAGCGTTATACTTTAGCTTCCTTGCCTCATGGTCGCGTGCACTTGTGGTCTGTGCAAAATGCTGACGGATGCATGTGTCAATATTAGATGTTGGATAATTTAAACCTCTAATACAGTCAAACCCAAATATATCGAACTCGAAGGGGTCCGCGAAATAGTTCAATGCAATGATAAGTCTATATACAAAAAATGGCCTATAGGTAAGCTTGTCTGTAACCTAGAAGCAATGATACATTGCACCCATGCATTGACTTGCCGCCCGCCAGTGCATTGGCAGCGCACCGCTTGCTAGGTACAGCTAGGCCTAACTTGCTTCCCATCGCAGTTACAGAGAATGATACTTTAAAGCTAGCTGCTATCTACTATAATGCACTTATCCTGCCACCACTGCACTATAAAATATAACAAATATAACAAAAGCTTATTAACATTGAGGTGTAGTTGGCTTCTGCAGCGTGGCAGCGAAGCACGTATGTGCCACGTAAGGCGGTCAAGTTATGTTGGCTTCACCGCAAGACAACAATGTTGTGAGAAAAATGAGTACAATAGATCGAAAACTACCCTCAGGCACGCCTCACGTTCACCCCGTCTCACGGTTTCACAGCCCTAGCATGGCCATCAGGGGCCCAAGGCCGCGCAGTTGAGTAAACTCTGCGCTCGAAAAGTCATCGAAAAGCACTGTTAGGAGAAGCGCTACTTGGAAAGGTGTCTGATATATCGAACGACAGGTGAAATTAAGGTTCGGTATGCTGCGCGACTTTCCTGTACTTTTACACAGCATTTTCAAGGGGATAATCTGTGTTGGATATAGCCGATAATTTGAAATATCCGGGTTCGATATAACCGGGCTGCACTGTAGTTTAAATGAAAATCTATGGCTCTGAGGAGTTCGAATATGTGCAGGTTGACTGTTGTGTTGGAACAAATAAATAGATTGTGAGGAATGAAAGAGGTTCAGTAACTGTCTCAATGTTGGTGGACACTTCAGCTTCTTGAGGGAAGGGACGAAAGAAGAGAGAGAGAAAGAGGCTCCTTAGTGGTGGGCTCCAGATTAATTTTCTCCACCTGGGGTTCTTTAAAACATGTGCTGATATGACACAGTACACTCGTGTCTTTGCATCATGCCTCCGTCAGATTGCAGCTGCTGTGGCCGGGATTTTATCTCTCGTGCTCAGGATCAGCAGTAGTATTAGGAGCTGCATATGGCAGATTAGGGTGTTCGCATGATGAGATTGTGCAGGATTAGCCTGTGGGCTTGCGTTATAATTCTTGTTGTCTTGATAAAAGTGGCACACCTGCGCCATCTTGCTCCCTCGCGGAAGTTGCAGCAAGAACTATGCTATGCATACAGACGTTGACACAAATGGGGCTTGTTTCACCAAGACGTTGGCGCCCGAAGCTCCTCATTCCCTGGACTGATAACGGGTTGTGGTCAGACGTTGCGAGAACTCGGTTTCATCATTCATAGGGAAAAACTCCCACATTTTACCTACCCTTGGTACAGATCACGGATAGCAATAGCCATACCCTCCCTCCCCCTTTTCATTACAGTGCCCCCTTGCCAGCCCACCTCGTAACACTTATTGGCCAGAAGGTGAATGAGGGTGTCTTCAATTACGACACCAATGCCGTTGACTGTAGAGCAAGTCCCCCTTTTACAGCCCTTGCTATAAAGAAAAACAGAAAGGAGGAGATGATGTGCAGTTTTTCGGTTATATTATTTTTGCTAAAATCTTTACTTGTAGTTCTGGCACTGGATGGCTGTGTCTGTTGTCAAGCACAGTTCCACAGGTTTAGATCAAGCATAAAATTCTTCCTTAAAATAACTGCAACTCTGATCTGGCCCGAGCTTTAGCCAGAGTTGTTGTGACGTTTAAATCAAGAGAGCCCTAATTGCTCAATTTGCTTTGCCTATCTTAGATTGAGATGCCAAATTCAGTGTGTACTGCAGCTGGAAGTCCTAGATCAACGCAGGGAACTCTTCCGATGCATTTGACCGTGATGATTTATATGCTCCAAAGCATGTAATCAATTCTTTGAGGGCCATCCAAATGCTTCTATGTGTATATGCTATGTGATCTGTTAAGCTATTGCTTCCACAAGGAAGCACAACCTAGCAGGGTCTGTGTTCCATGCCACTGGGTGCATTCTGTGCTTCTGTAATGCCGTGTTTTTACATGGCATTATTATATAGTTGCCCGGCCGTGATCTTCTGTGATCCTTGCTCTACGAGCAGGGCTATCTTGTGATGAGGCTGCCATGGTGGACATTTCACACCTTCCACCTGCTTGCAGAGGGTGACGGTGGAGGTGCTGGTGGAGTGCTGTGCACTGAAGACGAGGCAGCAGCAGCACGGCTGGCTTTGCAAGAAGAGTGCGACTCGCTTCGGTGTCAGTTGGAGGCGTACCGCAACGAGGCGCAGCTCCTCAAGGCTGAGCAAGAGCAGCGAGACCAGCAGCTGCGATTGCTGCAACAGGCCTTGCAGGGCCTGCAGCAGCAGCGGGCCAGGGACATCCAGGAGATGGAGAAAGTGAGTGCTCTCACAGACATGTGAAAGCTTGTGTTGGATCGGTGTCATAGTATCTTATAGGCTATGCCACTGGAAAACAAAATTCAGTCTGAGAGCGTACTAAATACGCGCATTGACCTTTCAGAACCAGGAGAGCTTGCAGCTGGATCAAGTTGGGCTGGTTGGTTTTTACTTGCAGTACGACCAGCAAATAGGAAATAGCAGCTGGTTCGGACTAGAAGTCATGGAAACTGTGGGTCATTATTACCTTTTTACTGCATGTTTGTCTGAAGAGATAACAGCATATCTGTTGATGGGTTACTTGACACAGATATGATCTGCAGAAAGTTTACTCTATAAATGACGTGGCAAATATAATAACTGTCAGTTCCTAGCCAGCAGTTACCCATCTTTCTTATCCTTGTGTGTGTTCAGTGTTTCTTGTCATCTGTATCTCTGCAAAGTCTCCTTCCAGAAGTACATATACATTAATTTTGTTGTGAGCATGGCTCCAGCACAAGCTCTGCAAAGGAAAAGAAAAAAGGAAAAAGAAAAAGGAGGGACACTGGTTCTTTGTCTGTGTGGTGCCTTGGGCTGCAGATTAATTGCACTCTCGGGCATTATGATCTTTATTATCTAAATTGTGCATCCACATTGCTGTAAATAATACATTGGCTGTCTGAATTTTGGACACAAAACGACTGGTGCAACAAAAGCCCAATGCTTCACACACAGTTTTTTTTTTTTATTTATCCTCATTGCTGGTTGCAAAAATATTCACTGCTTGGAAGGCCACCCACCCTTTCACCCATGAAGAGCAGTGTGTTCAGATTTGTTTTTGCTGTGCAGGGCTGCTTTATATCACGTTAACTCGCAATATGTCTGCGTCTTCATGAGCAGCTGCTATTATGGAGCTTTTTCCCATTCAACATGAGAACGTGTTCAAGAGTTCCATTTCATATCTGCCATCGGGGCACTTCAAGCTTGGACAGCATCACAGCGTGTGCACATAACTTTGCTCATAATGCAAGTGGTTATCAGCAGACATTTTAACATGTGTCACAGGCTGCCTGCTTGCGCATTTTTGAGAGAATTGAGATTTGTACTCAGAAAAAAAAATTGTGAGTGCTTCCCCTTGCTAACTAAGACAGAGCTCAGTGAAAGCTGTTGGTCACTGCTGCTGCTGTTGGTGTGTCGGGAGGGGGAAACACAAGAGGCTATGGCATGACTGTTGTGTCACGTGACTGGGTTTTCTCGCTCTGCAGAGATATTCTCCTGCCAGATTTGTGATGTCACATCTATGTGATATGTCACATGACTAAACCTGATGAGATGGCATTGCTGCAGTTCTAGAATGCCCTAGAAAGAGCTCTTGCTGTAAAAATTTCAACTCCTTGTGTACATGCTCTTCTCATTGCACAGCTGCGGTCATCTAAGAGTAGCTCAACACCGAGCCCAGAGAGGGAGCTGTGCTCGGCATCTGGCTCCCGGAATGAGGTTTCCTCGTCGACCCAAGTGGCAGGAATTAAAATCACTGAAAAGGATGCTAAGCTCATTGGTATGTGTCACCCTTGGCTCCCTTGAGTTATATTTTTTCTTCTTTTTTTTTCACTGTGGTCATGCAGTTGTGACTGCGTTGCAATGTGTGAATGTCCCACTATTCTTGACACCTTGTGTGTTTTGACTTGTCGGGAAGTTCAGAAATTTGATAAGTTGTAGCGTGCCACAAAGTTCTTGACAGTAATGCTACCACGACTCATTAATGAGGGAACGTTTGGAACTAATTTCCTCATCGGTTTTGTCAAACGGCTGCAGATGGAATTTGTGGAGCTTTCTGAAATATTAATAGTTGAAGGAAAGTTTGGCCTTAGTTCGAAACCAGAAATGTTTTTAATATTCTTTGCAGCTCCTTGCAAACAGAAGAAATGGCACAAAGTACCTATTACCACTTGCATATACACCCTGTCAATAGGCGTGCACAGAAAAAGTAAAACATTGCTTTAACGAGCTCCTAATATACTAAACTCCTTGGGAGTAGTTCTCAGCACATAAGGAGACACACTATGAAAATGAACATGCTGGGATCGTGTAAATCCGTTCATCCTAGCTAAGTGCTAAATGTAATGTTGTGACGAGCATACTACAAGCAATGATAGTAAACCAAGCATTAATGAAACATAAATGGAAGAGGATTTTGCCAACAAAGCTGAATTAAGCTGTGTGAATCGAAAAGTATATATATATATATATATATATATATATATATATATATATATATATATATATATATATATATATATATATATATATATATATATATATATATATATATATATATATATCCCCAGGGTTCCCATGTATGGCCTGCTGTCGCCCATCCAACTGGTGTGGGTGTTAGCGACCTCTCGTGACCTGTGTGTCAATTGTCCTTTGTCATATAAAAGAAGGACATACTCCCATAGTTTGCAAAGGCCTGCTGACAACCTTCACACTTCTGAAATAATTTGTCATGCTTATTGTTTACCAGTTTATTGGGGTTTAACGTCCCAAAGCGACTTAGACTATGAGGGATGCCATAGTGATGGGCTCTGGAAATTCCGACCACCTGTGTTCTTTAACGTGCACTGACATCGCACAGTACACGGGCCTCTAAAATTTCTCCTCCATCGAAATGCGACCGCCGTGGCCGGGATCGAACCCGAGTATTTCGGGTGTGTGTAGAAGCTGAGGGGTTTGTGCAGCTAGAATTCTTTTAAATTGTGCTAATGACAAACTGTGGTCTCTAAACTGGTCAGCATGTTTGCAATTCTGTTCAGATTTATAATTAATAATTCAGTTTATCTTAAGTTCAGTGTAGAGGGTAGTCATTGTGGCCAATTAAAATATAAATTGGGTCTCAGTCGGTTTCCTGCGAGTGATTTACGTGTTTTAGTACCACCCCCTTGCGGCATGGCATCTTGCTAAGATGTGACCACCAGGTGCACTTTTATCATCGTCTTGGCATGCTTTTGTGTTTTACATGCCTAGAAGCGTAAAAATAGAATTTGTGGGACAGCTATTTAGTGCAGCTGGTTTCTTTTCACTGTACTCGCACCTTAACTTCTCAGGTGTGACTGGGTGTCCCACTTTGGGAATGTGCTTGTGCTCATAACATTGCTCTTGCTGCGGTCACTTCTCAGACTGATGTTGCCTCTGTGGTGCTGTCCTCCTCCTGCCCAGGATTAGTGTCCATGTTCCTGCATCTGCACCCGGATGGTGCCAGTCTGGACTACCTGTGGTCGTACGTGCACACCCGCGAGCCTGCCCTGCAGCCGTGTGATGTCGAGGTGCTCCTCTCCAAGTTCCCCACCCTGTTCCCACTCGAGGTCACTGGTGTTGGTGCCACTCTGGAAAGACGGTGGAAGTTCGGCGGGTTTGCACCGTCTCTTTGAATTACTGTTCTCAACTTGCATCCTCAGCTCTTCTTTTCATTGTTTTTTGCCTCTCTTTCACACTGTGACATTGTTCTTAGACCTTTCGTTGCCTTTTCATTTGATGGCCCTCTTTGTTCCCATCCCCTTGGACTGTTCCTATCATGTTAGCTACGACACGGAAAAATAGAGCCTCGGCCGGTTCTATTATATACATGCTTTGGCACTGCAGCACCATCCGGATGTTGCTTGAGAAGTTTGTTGGAACTTGAGTGCCACATTGTGACTGAGGTATGCACAATTTGCGTGTGAAGCAATCAGATTTCATGCAAATGCTCATGCAGAAGAATACGTGACGGACATTGAGGTTATGGCATATGCCTTGGTGGTGATTTAAACATCTGCGCTTTTCAGTGTATGTTTTGGCTACCTTGCGTAAAGGCACAAGTTGGTGACACTCCAACAATTTGGCTGCAGTGTGCCACATTCAGGGTGCGTACTTATTTGGGCAGCATACAGGAGTAGTCTTTGATCTCCTGCACCGAAGTTGATTCTTTATGTTGCCGTTAAATATGTTATAATAAGGTAGATTTGCATGGCTAGAGTGATAGCGGCTAGGCAAGTACTTCTTGTGAGTTGCCCTAGCTTTTTTGTTTTCTTTGTGTAGTGGCACTTAGCTAACTGTTTAGCCATGATGCCTGTCAGTGGTAGCCAGGCAACGAACGTTACCAAAGGGGTTCATAATGCGTGTGGTATAAATGGCGACATTGTGTTATCAAATGTTGTGCTGCGTGAAGACAGCAAACTCATCTTAGTGCCAGAACAGGAAGTGATCTACCCAGCTGGTCATGTGAAAAGCAGATCTATTGCACCAGAATGCTAATAGGTTCTCTTGTGCCACACAGTGCCAACGAGCAACTGGTGAAGGCATGACGCCATTAGCCCAAATGAGTCTTTTCATGCATGGCTGTACCCTTGACAGGT
The DNA here is from genome assembly GCF_052857255.1 of Amblyomma americanum. NCBI lineage: Eukaryota > Metazoa > Arthropoda > Arachnida > Ixodida > Ixodidae > Amblyomma > Amblyomma americanum. The sequence goes on along the minus strand of NC_135499.1, from coordinate 155,925,166 downwards.
TCGGCGTGATTTTAGTAATGCAACTACTACTAAGGGAGACCTTGTGCATTGAGACGTTCCTGTTTTATTTTTTCTAGTTGTTGAAAGTAAATTAAACCAACATGAAGCAGAACATGTGTTATTCACCTTGAGTGCATTCAATTTGCTGCAGATGTTTTGTGACATTGAGGCTGTCATTCCATTTTTTTTAGTATATATATGGTGAAGATGTTCAAGCAGCGTGAATTTTTTATCAGACAGGACTTTGCATTATATTTTTTTCTTGCTTGAGGCGTATTTTGCCTTTCTCTGGCGATTACTTTACTGTATGCAATTTTGCATTTTATTAATGTTGCCAACACATACCTAACTACTGCCAGTCTTGACTCAAAAACTGGATGTATGCACATCGACATCTAACTCATAGCACAGGGTCTGTATAGTTTGAAGAACTGTGGCAGTGATTCTTTCGAGATCACTTTAAATACATGTGAGCATCACATTTGCTTGCAGTTTTTTCTTGAAGTGGTGCACTTCTGGTGATGTATTAGTAGGTGCTTCACTTCATTAGAATACTCGTTATATGCCAAAGAGATGGTGATGCTGCATGCTCATGTCTATAGCATGCTTAAGTTTTAACGGGAATGTTAATGTTTTTCGTGCATATAAACGTGTGGAGTTTGATCGGTGTGAGGTCATCACAGAGGGAGATGGATACGTGGTTGCAACTATGCACGTCACTGTGACTATTTTACAGTGCGACACATTGTGATTACAAGGCAGCTACTGTGCAGCACTTTTGACGGTTTTTCAACATTTGATGCGGGCTTTGAATGTTTTGATAATAGAATCATGCTATGCTGTCGAGCTGTTTCTGACACATGTAGAAAACAAGCTGTAAAGATGCAGATAGTTTTCTGCTCAGGTAATTTAATGATTGTAGTTAGTTTTAACTGTCGATTTTGTAGCATAACAGCGGGCTCGCCATCAGTAAACATGAGCAGCATAGTATGCTTGCTTGGCTCCCGCATTTGTGCATTGTCATATTTAAGCTGGCCTGCTTTTTGCTTTTTACATCCGGTAGTGTTACTCAGATAGTTATTGCTAGCATTTATTCTTCATATAACCAGCACTTTCATGGTGAAATCGATATTTTCAGTGCAATGTTTTTCAAAAAGGTTTTTCATCACATGCTATTATAGTCTTAGCTTTTAATTTTTTAAATGAAAATTGGCACCATGAAATATTTCCATTGCTGTGCAGAATTCAGATTGGCAGGAATGTGTTGTATGATACTTGTTTGTCTTGCTGGCTCAGGTCTTGTTCCTTTTTTTTTGGCTTAGCATGTTGTATGCCTTTCACTACTCTTGTGTTAAATAAATATAAGGGAATGGAAAGAGGCGCTCGTTATGACGTACAAGACGGAAGTCAACAGCCCACGAAACACAAGAAGGGCTACGCAGCGTGTAACAAACGTCTACAAAAGTATACGGTAATGTCTAGAAGAAATCTATTTTCAGATGTTATGCAGACAATGGGGCATAAAGAGGTGTTATATGCCTGCTAATGATCTGCCAAAAAAGATCTAGAAAACTTCTTCGCAAGAACTCGTTAAGATCATATTTAGACATTTTTATTTTTTGGAAATGGCTGCTTATATGAAGCCTATAGACTCAAGATCAGTATGCTAAATATTTAGAACGCTCTAAAACAACCAGTGGGATTTCATTAGGTTTAGTGCTCATGCTTTTTTTAGAGCATTAACTCTTACTCGTCACGTTTTGAGATTTCGTGGGGTCTGCTACCACTCTGATATCACACTGTCATGTGGCAGCAACTACTCATTACATTTTGCGATTTCGTGGGGTCCGCTGTCACCCCGAGATCACAGCGCCATCAGCAACTACAAAACAGCACATCTTGCATTGAAACTTGTAGAACCAACTATGATCTGTACATTCGTTCCGCTATATATATATATATTCAGACAAGGGGCACCCATCCCGGTAACAGTTGCGTACCTAATTTGGTAGGCAAATAAAACCCTATGGGTGTTGGTATGGAAATAAAACCACAATTAAATAATAGGTCAACATTGTATACACGCAATTACTAATTCAAGCGTTACCATATCGGACCGCAAGCCGAATTCTAGGCCCACCTTGACCCCCCGAACGAAGCAGATTCCGTTTGAGACGTATCCTGATGGGGTGTAGCTCGACAATGGGCAGACGTGCATCGTAATTTCTCAAATAGATGGCGCTACGCTGTGTGTGGTAAATCTGTAGAAACAATAGAACACCTCACACTGAAATGTGATGGTATCCATCCCGATGTCGATGCTGGCACAGTCACTGTTCCTGAGGCCCTAGGGTTTAGAGATAACAATAGTAATGTAAATAAATCTGCGGTGGAAATTAGCAAAAAGCGATTGGAAGATTGGTGGCTCAAAAGCAGAGAGGTGACATAAGGTTAAAAGTGTAGGAAGACGTGTTTAAAGAAAATGTCGAGTTTTAATAACTTACAACACAGTTAAACAAAAACAAAGAAAAAAAAGCTGAGCATGGTGGCAACTGCCATCACCTCGTTTCAAAGGGGACGCTCCTACCTTCCATCCATCCATCCATTCCATTCGAAACAAATTGCTGTTAAAAAACCTCGCTAAAACGTTCCCGAGTAAACTTCTCGTCAGAGAAATTTTTAAAATGTTGCGTGGAAAGCATACATTTAGAGAAGTTTTTAAAGCGTTTGTGAATAAACCTCTTTTGTCAGTACGTTTTAAAATGTTTGTGGATAAACCTCTATTGCTGAGATGTTTTTTAAACGTTTCAATCTAGAGTTAGACGTTGCTAGATGTTTGGAGTTGTTTGAAGACGTTTTATAGAAGTTATGTGATTCATGGGAGTCACTGAAACCAAGAAGCATAGGGGATGTTTCTTGTATTAATTTCCCATTGATGAAAACCACAAATTATATAAAAAAAATCCCTATGCTTCTTGGTTTCGGTGACTGTTGGCTTCAGTCTTGCATGTCGCAACGAGCACCTCTTTCCATTTCCTCATCGGCTGAATGGTTTGACGAGGGCCTCGAGTCTGGCAGTCATGATGCCAGATAGCATAACAGGGTTCTCACACAGCTGCCACCCTCACCGTTCGATTATGTTCCTACGTGGCACTCACGGCAATAAAGGGCGTGCTACGTCCACCACTATGGACAAGGGTGGCGCTGGTGAACACTCTCAAGGTTAGCTTACACTACACATAAATACCCACGAAAGCAGCACATCGAACAGCCATTGCCATAGCTCAGTTGGTAGAGCACTGGACGTGAAATTCAGAAGTCATGGGTTCGGATCCCACCGGCATGATGTGGTTGTTTTTCTTCTGCTTTTATTAATCTCTCAGTGATGAAAACCACAAATTATATATATATATATATATATATATATATATATATATATATATATATATATATATATATATATATATATATATATATATATATATATATATATATATATATATAAAACATCCCCTTATGCTTCTTGGTTTTGGTGACTGTTGGCTTTGCTGAGAGCTCCTAACCTCACAGGCTATATATAGTCATATCTCCATCTGGTCTTTGGTATAATGGAAAATCTGTTGTTTTCTGAACATAGTCGCCTAGCTTGGCCAGTTTTTGTCGACTGTATAAAGCTAAACAATAACGGTTCATATACTGTATGCACTAATGTCGTATTCAGCCAATGATAACCTGTGAAACGATGGCATGATGTTCTGCCTGTGAGCTAGTGAAACTAGTACGGTGTAAATTTCAGTGTAATCATCCACTATATCCTGCCAAAACTCCTTCCAAGCTCGAGTCGTTAACTGGATTTTGTTGTGTGCTCTCTCGTGACTTGTGGCATTGCAAAGAGCAACAAACACAAGATTACGTGGAAAGACTGCACAGCAGGATAGTGCATAGATGAGTGCTTCATTTGAATAAAAACAGCAAGTGACAGGGGTTAAGCAGTTCGCCTTGTCATACAGTGGAAGGCAGTTCATTAAATACTGTATATACTCGCATAATGAACCCACTCGCCCAATGAACCCGCCCCCCACTTTTGTCTGCCAGAATTCACTTTTTTTTCAGCCTTTAGCTTTTTGTAGCAGGTTCCTCAGTTTTTGCGCCATCTGCAGTGCAGATCTTGGGCGCGGCGCGCTTGGCGAACTTGGCAGAGCGCCAAGGCGTTGCGTGCTATAAGCCAAGGCTTAAATTCACATTACACACTTGTCACCGTCCTGTGTGTTTTATTAACCTCGCATGAAAAACACGTGCCTGACCTTCAGGGCCGGTGTTCAGCATGTTCGCGTCATTCCGTCATGATTGGCCGGCGACGCCAGCTTCCACAAAATTGCCAGATCGCGTCAAAATGAGCGATGCTAAACACCAGCGGCACGAACGCGTCTGACCGTGTGCGTTTGTTGATGACGGAAGGACGGACGGAGGTATGGTACGAAATTTCGACCCTTTGAAAAGAATTTGTTGAAACTTTGTTTTTCCCGCATAATGAACCCTCCTCCCAAACTGACGTCAACTTTTCTGGAAAAAAAGTGGGTTCATTACACGAGTATATACAGTAATTCACAGAAAATTCTATAAATTCCACAAGACTGCCGAGGTGAACAGAAAAGTTTCATTTGTCTCTTTTCAAGTTCCTTGGAATACGCTGAGGAAAGTGGTGCATTTCTAGCTCACCGAGCCAGCTTTTCCACCTGTCTTCGAGCTCAGCTAAAGTAGTGTTCCTCTGAACTTAACTGTCTAACGCCCAGTCATCGCCGTCACTTGTCAGTGAAAATTCTGGGCGTGCCTTTTTTGTTCTGTCGGTTCGTTGTGCTTTCTTATTCTGACTTAAATTGTCTCAGTGAATAGAGAAGCTTGCTCCTGTACTTAGCCCCGCGAGCGACAGATTAGTGATACTCTGCATCTCTTGTTCGCTCAGACTTTTCAGTGTAGTGATGTAAGATAGCCAACCGAGCACTGCCTAGTCAACCCAGATCTGCCTTTTCTTTCTTCTGTCTCTCTCTTTGTCAGTGTAGTGATGGCAGTGAACCACACTATGGTTTATATTAGGTGCCAGAGAGATTATTTCTCTTTCTTTCCTAGATTGGACAGTGCTAAAGCATGTTTGCCCAGTTTGCTGTGATACTGCCGGAACAAGTTTGCAGTTAGTGAGAAAGTGAAATCGAGCTGTGGAAAAAATATGTGTGTGGAAGGAGTTTTTGGATGTCGTGTAACTGTGTTGCTGTCGCTATGCTTTAGCACTGGTGAACTCATAAAGATGCTCTGGTTGTGTCGGGACTATGAAATGAGGCTAACGTTTTCTAGTGAGGACGCATGCAGTTGCTGTGCCTCTCTGAAAGAATACAATGTCCATGATGTGTGTGAAGGCAGCTGATGTTGAGGCCACAGAATAGTTTGCATGGCATATGGTGTTTTTCTTTTTTGTTTTGGTTACCCGAGTCATTTTGGGACGTCAAACCCCATAAACCATTTTTGTTTCTCTAGCAGTTTCCTTATGCATGCTTATTTACCTTAAGTCTAAAATGTGCTATGTTTCTTTAAATATGAGTTGATCTGAAAACCTTTAGGTTAATAACCGAACGGCAGTAGCTGCATTAATTTTTACTGTCTTAAAAGCCATCCAATTCTTGCTGCTAAATGTTCTGTCATCTCAGCATGTATGATCTAAAATTCCTTTGACACATTTGTGTTTTGTACTTGAAATGGTTGCTTGCTATGACTTTTTCATGTAGTATTTTCCTTTTTTCAGACATGTAATTCATGTGCCATTTCCATGCTCAAATGATGTGGCATATCTTCATTCTTCACTGCGTAGACGTATATAGAGATGGAATAGACAAAATCGTTCACACTTTCCAGTCAAGGATGGGAGCATCCGTCCGTTTCATAGCTTTATGCCCATTTTAGATCACACTTGCATGAATTTTTGGGCATCGTTGAAGGGTAGGTATTACAAGCACTAATGGAGTTCTTGTCAAGGAACTTGTATAATGCTGCAACAAGTGGTAACAAGTCTGTGATGTGCTAGTTAGTTATATAGCTAACAGTATGTCAACAATGCCACTGAGTATTAGTCCTCGTATTGCTCATCACCTTACAACTTTCTGCAGCAGTCTTTTTACATCTGTGTTGTTCACGATAAACGCTTTTGTGTAGAGTGTCTGTGCCTGCTAATAAAGAGTGCTGTATGTATATATTGTCTACAGCTTTGCAATGCTTCTTTCACTTTAATTTGCGATTGCGTTCCATTCTCTGTGTAGTTGTAAGCTTTTGTATGTCAAACTTTTGAACTGTAGTAGATTCATAGTGTGTACATATTTGTGAGGGAAGGAATAGATTGCTACGCATGGTTGTGATGGCACTGTACGTGGTGTGCACTGCTGGCTCGGTGTCCTGAGGTTCCTGTAGCCTCTGAAGACCTTTTATTTATTGCTTTTAAATAGGTACCTTGCAACATGCTGCTTAAGTGATCAAGTCATATCTTGTACATCATCAGTCTTTTTTTATGCGACGTGCTTTATGGATGTGCATTAACATTTTGAGGTTTTGATGTGAATTGCAAATCTGTTTCCTGCATTTCAAGGAAAACAAAAAAACAAACATCATCAACAATTAAGTGTTAAAAGCACCTGCTTTGCTTTTGTGATACTCCTAATGTGGAGTTTTAGTGTGATTTGCATACTGAAACTGAAGCTACATTGAACGAGAGTTGTCGGTTATTTTTTCCTTTATTCAGATCTGTATTGTTGTGCATGACCTTGGCTATGCGGTGCTGATTTAGAGTGTATACCAGCGAAAATGCAACGATTGTGACTGTTCTGATCCACCGTGTGTGCTTTTTATAAGCACACACGGTTTGGTTGGTTCCCTTATACCCAACACTGGTCAATGCGCAATGCTGTATGAAGAACTGCAAATAAAGGAAGAAAAATGCTGCATCAGCCTAAATTCTATCATTATATACAGTGTTAGCCTACAAACGACATTCTACTGTTTGAGTGTTGCACACTAATTTCTGCTGCATTTTTTTAATACACTTTTTATGATGGTCTTCAATTCCTTTTAGGCTAGAATTTTACTAGCATTACACAGGTAGTTTTATGCAACACCATTTTGAAAACATGTCAAGCTGCTGTGCCAGCAGCTGTATACAGCTTCATCATTTCGACTGAAACAAAATGTAAAACATATCTGCGTGTTGCGCTGCGCAACATCAGTGCATAATAAAGAATTGCAGCTGGAGGAAATTAATCGAGAGCCCTCCAGCCTGGCGGCTCTTTCTCTGTATCTTTCTCTCTTTCTTTCACTCCCACCTTCCTCCCCTCCCTTACAGCCCAGCTTAGGTGTCCACCCAGAGGAGACCTTGCCCAAAATCAATTCTCCCCGTCTCTACCCTTCCCTCCATTTCCTTCTTCCTTAGTATAGTTCAGGTATACACCCTGAGTGAGCTGGTTGCTGTGCCATTCTTTTGCTCAGGAAACGATTGCATTTTTGAAACATTTTAGTAGTCACAGTGAGCCTGCAAATGAGGATCACTCATATTGTCAATCGGAAATGTGCCAGCGATGATCTGTTGCTGCTGGAAAGTTTGCAGTTCATGCCAATGAGAGGCAGTGATGCTACTGCAGAAGAAAAAGCCACGAATAGAAAACCAAGGCATAAAAGAAACACATTTTCAGATCCAGCACTTTTTTGAATGTGGTAAAAATGTCATTTGTCATTTACATAACTGTGACATCAAGACAGACAGATTGCAGCTATGAGATGGGTGAATTCGTTGAGAGTCATACGGCACATGCAATGCAGCAGCAGAGAAAGCAGGCTGAAATAGCTTGCCAGGTCAGGTGCCTAAGCCACAGTAATCAAATTACGTGTAGTCGAAAAGAAAAATCAAATGAAGCTAACAGGCAGGGGCAGAATAGTATATGCACTTTGCATTGCTGGATGGCAGGGCTAGCTAAAAAATGTTTGCAGTAGGCAATTCCACAAGTGATAGCCGATTCTACCACACATGCTTTACAACTTAAAGGAAATATGTTTCAGATTCCCTTTAACACTACTGTAGTAGGACACAACTTAAAAAGCAGGAGTTGTTGACAATGGGCCATGGTCCGCGGTGTGCTGTATTACTCCGCTAGCCAGTCACAATAATAGCTTTTTAGTGTTTGACTTTATTAAACAAGCCCGCTATCAAAATTCTAGAGCTTATAACTTTTTTTCTTGTGATTAGCTTCTTGTTTAGGTGACAAGAGAAGTTTTAACAACAAATTACGTTTTGTTGTGCAGGAATTCTGCGTGCCGGTCCTTAATGTGGGCGGAGCTTGCCATGGAGTGTGATTGTCGCTGTTGATCATGCACCTTTAAAAGCATATGTACTGGTGTGGACAAAAGTAAATGGAGCACGCAATTATAGCTTCTAATATTTTTTATGCATTGCCTAATTGAAATGCCAGCTATGGTATGTGCATGATGGTAGTGGATGCTAGTGCACTTTTTCTAGGAGAACAATGTTTCTGTATTTTTGATAGGAAAAGGCAGGATTGCACTTGGGACGGACTACCGTGCTCAGTTTTCTTATGTCCGCACATGTAGTACATGCACTGAAGGAGAAAAAGAATGGAAGGCACCAGATTTGTTCCCGTTTCAAAAATATACTTCCAAGAACAAACCGCAAACTCTGCACAAACAACTTATTAATTATTTTTAAGATAAAACCACCACCACATATTGTAACGTTTCGATATTGATAATGATATGTTTTCATGAACGCTGTTTCAGTGAGCTGGTGCACTTTGCGCAAACGCCTTCACCATTGACAGAATGATTTTTTGAAAGCCATATTTTTGATAATGGAGATGAAAAGTTATTTTGAGCCTACATTGCACCGTGAACTTTGCAATAACACAGTGAAGCCAGTAAGGCTGTTTAAAACGCAGCTTTACTTCCAAGCATTGAATACGTGCATTCAGTGAAGCGCTGAGGCAAGTGAGAACGTGCGCACCAAGTGCAAACGCGCGAGATCAGCACCGCGGTGTCTAGTTGGTCCTGAAACCCAAGTCTCTGCGCACGACATCGTGAGCTCCAGCCGGAACAGGTATATGAGCACGACGCGACCTTATCGATCGGGCCGGGGACTCGCGAAACCTGCCGGGAGCGCACAAATGTGCGGAAGAGATTACCGACAAGTCCATTGTGTCAGATAACTATGAGGTCACGCGGAAATTTGGTGCAAGTTTTCGGAAATGGAGATGCACCGAAGCATCCTGACCAATCCTCACCGTTAATGACAGGGATTATATGCGAGAGATAGAGAGACGCGGTTACGCAATTTCAAGTACAAAACTAAAACCACGTCATGTTAGCTGCGGAGTAATATGTCGTAATCTAAGACTACTGCGGCAGGGGTGGGCAGCAATTCGCCTGCATCAGGGCTATCCGTTACCGAGCAGGCAGCAGCAAAACCCAGATCCAAACACCGAGTTTAGCAGGAGTGGATCGCGGGGGCGAGCAAATTCAAGCACACTCCATGACTAAAATATTCTAGTACACTCTACCATGACTATCACAACGTCGTCACTGGTCATGTCGTTGACGTCGTGCAGCGCCTGCGCGCGCACTACACGTTCGCTCTACGCGCGTCCAGTCACGAAAAAAGGAGAGGGGGCGCGGTGGTGGCAAGGCGGATTTAAAGCCAAGGTGGTGGTCGGTCGGTCGTACCTTGGTGGTGGTCGGTCGTGTCGTGCGCACACCTATTCCGGTTAGGGCACACGACGCCGTGCGCAGAGACTCGAACGACTCCGACTCTATGAGCTCGGTCCTCCAACGTACTGGCCTCCCGCACGAAAGTAGCCCGTCTGCTCATTGTTTATGCGCGTTTATTAGCTAAAGGATAGCACGAGCGTTTCAGACTGGTTTCAAACCGCGTGCACAAACTCGTCGTGGAGAGTCTTCTCGCGCGGGCATCATGAGCATCAAGCTCGGTGCGACGTTCGATACTTTCGGAGAGTTTGAAAATGAATTCCGGAAGTTTCAAGCGCAAAACAACGTTCTCTTTGTGAGTAAATCGACAAGATCAATAGCAGGCCCCAACGCTCACCTCAGCCCTGGCTTGGAAAGATTTAAACAGGAGCTCAAGTACTCCCACGCAGTGTATGTGTGCAAGCACGCAGGCAGCGCAAGAGTCTCGGGGACGGGGATGCGCCCCCAACAAAGGCAAGTAGTATTCATGCAAATCGCAGGACGCTACTTTCGTGCCACATGAATATGAGGGAAAAGAACAATAAGCGTGACCATTTGTTGCTTGCAAGTGTTCTCTGGGACAACGTGTGACTCGTGTATTGCGCGCAGTCTACACTAAAGTGGGGAGTGCATTCGGTAAGAGCTTCAGCACAGCACGATGCGTTTCTGCGATCCGCTGTCCCGAGGTGGCGCACCTGCCACTGCGCAAGCGCAGGTGGCTTCGCGCGCAGCGAAGAAGATTTGTTAGATATTCCACCCAAGATATTCGCTGTTCATAGGATGTTAGTGCATGTCAGCAATTTGTGCTAGTGAACTTGTGTATAGTGATATTTGGTAGAGGTGGTTGGATTGTACCATATGATTATAATGAAATCAGTCCAGGTTGAAAAGGTTATCCTTTGGTTCATTTTTCCCCTTAACATTCAATTACAGGGAAACCATTTTAGGACAGCAGCAAATAATAATTTGAGGAATGTTCAATATATTTTGCCTCTTGGTCTCTAAGGTTTTTTTTTAACTGATCAATACGAAAGTTGTTACAGTCAAAAGAAGGTTTGATATTCCTGCTTTCAGTGGATGTTTTTGTTTAGGAGGTAGTACCGCTGATATCGAAGCAGTGTCACAAGCAAAGTGTCGGCCTACATGGACATACGGTTAAGTCAGCTTGTTGCAATTGAATTTCTGATGGCGGATGGAGTTCCACCTATTGACGTTCGTTGTCGAATGATTGTTGTTTATGGGGAGGCTTGTATTGATGTCAGCACATTCAAGAGATGGGTATGGACTGTATGCATGAAAGACAAGGACCACAATGGACACCTGCTGTCTGCATCCACTTCGGAGCTCGAGGGGCGTGTTGATAAAATGACTTGCAGTGATTGTCGCATTAAGTGGAGGGTTATAGCGGGCGTTCTTGGTGCATCGCTTGGAACAGTGAATTGGACCATAAACGACAAACTTGGGTTCAAGAAAGTATGTTCAAGTTGGGCGCCATGTCAGTTGACAGTCGACATGAAACAAGTCTGACTGAACCCGTGTCAGTAAAAATTTGGCCTGTTAGGAAGCAGGCCTCAATCAAATCGTCACTGGGGGGAAGTCAAGGACTCATCGCTAAGGCTCTGAGACTAAATGCTGGAGCATGCAGTAAAGGCATCAGAGCTGCCTTTGACCCAAGAAGTTCAAGGCACAGCCATCAGCTGGCAAACTCATGGTTACCATATTTTGGGACAGTGATGGTGGGGTTCTGATTGAAATTCTGGAATGTGGTGCAACTGTCAACTCCTCGTGCTATGTACAGATGCTGAAGAACTTGTGTGCATGTCTGTGGCGTTCATCTGCAAAACATGCGATCATTCAGCATGACAACACTCAGCCACACACTAGTAGGTAGACAACTACCACGTTGGAGAAGCTGCATTTCTGGGATTTCTGCTTCACCCACCCTATAGAACAGACCTGGCGCCATGCGGCTTGTACAGACCTAGCGCCGTGCAACTTCAGGCTGTTGCAAAAGCTGGATGAACATCTGAAGGAAACACACTTTGTGTCCTACAAAGAGGTCACCAATGCAGTGTGTAATTGGTGTCATCAGATTCCTGACTTGTTTTTCTCCAGTGCCATGCAAACAGTAGTGCATTGATAAAGGAAGTATATCAGCGTCATTGAGGACTATACTGAAAAATGAGTTGCTCCTCCGAAATAATATGTTTCAAGCTTTCTTTTGGTTGTAACATCTTTCATTTCCATCATTTAATAAATACGCTACAGACCAGGAGGCAAAATATATGAAAACTCCTTGGGATAATAATAATAATAATAAAAACTGTGCTTTATTTTCTCTCGCTTATTATAACAGAGAGCATGCCACTCTGTTTAAGCATGTGAATATAAATTTGGTATTCAATTCACTAATGCTGTTCTGTCAAAGGAATCATAACAGCAAACCATTGAAGTGAATTTTTTGGTTATCGTTAATCTTATAAAGCTGTTCCTCTTTGACTACTATAACAGAGAAACAACTGACAGTAACACAGAGTGAGATGTGAACGAAGGTTTAAATGTTACTTGTCTAGCTGGCTGCTGTTGGCTGAAAGTGTTCAGGATTATTTACCAATAAGTGTACATAATGTAAGGGAAATTGCAGCAAATATTTGCACACAGGACTTGCCCAGAAAACATGCAGGCATTGTCTGCTAGCAAGTGAGGAAGGCTAGTGAAAAGGAATATCTGTAAATGTGTCTGGTGAAAAATGAAAGAAAGATAAAGCTAATTACAAACAGGAATAAAGAGTCTTGACTGAGGGAAAGAAACAATGGTATACCCAGAGAGGAACAAAACACTGTTTAGAAAAACTAATTCTGTAGACTAATATTTCATAACCATTATCAGCATAACTACATCCACCGTAGGCCAAAAGCGTATTCAATATTCCACCAATTAACCCTGAACTATTTAGTTATGTGGAACAAAATGTTAAAAAATTTCTTAGCATCTGACAGCCACATAGCTAGGTTAACAAATCCACTTGCTACTCAAGCCGATAATAAAATATTTCCAATCCAAATAGCATCTGACAAAACCTTAGAAGGGCAAAGGAGGTTCTGGAAGGCAGCAGTGCTGCATTTGCTCACATAGAGGTTGACCTGGTTGTACTGAAATGCCCCTCTCCAAACTTGCGAGTCAACCAGTATGTGAATCATGGGGTAAGGTGCAAACCTGGCTATAAGGTCAAAAATGGAAGCGGTAATGATGAAAGCGACAAAACTGCTGAAAGCTTAGCTTTGTACCCTCCCGCAAGCCTTTACAAGCCATGCAATGGCTGACATCGTTAATGCAGAAAGGTTCATGTGGAATAACTGTGCTTTCATGATCTGCACTAGAGATTCTGAGAAAAAGCAGATCAAAGATGTGGAGCCGCACCACTCCATTACTATGCCGACAGTATGCTTCAGAAGAATCATGAAAATTAAATTTCTTTCTGTTGCACAGCTACATGGTGCCTCATGCCACCCATACATGTGTGACCATTGTTAGCAGCATTTAAGCGATCCATCATCTCAAGTGCGGAGGCACCAAGGAATTTAGTGATAGCAAGAAACTTTGATGTCATTGAAAAGTGCATCGTATAGAGTACAAAGCTGCGGGAGCGCCTTTCTAGTGATGAGTTTCGCGTAGTGCCTTTGCTGCTCCAGTATGCGATGCACTGTGCACGTTGCATTAATTTCACATTGGCGGCTTGGAGCTTCGATTGGTCAGCCAATACAACATTCAAACTTTTTTTCCTTCACGAGTTCCCGAAGTTACGGTGTCAACCTATATGACTTATCAGCATATACACGAATAAATACAGTGGTCCATATTATGGTAATGTGGCATCATAATGTACTGCATTATACCGAGATTTTCTGTTGAACATTATAACAGATATATATCGCATATGTATGTGCATTACGAGTTCTTCTGTGCGTGACCAATCTAAGCTTGGTTCAAATTTCTTGTTTTCAGGACAATGAAGAAACAGTGTCCTGCGTTGCTTGTGCTTGTAGCACGCCGTAAAAAGCAGATTCTTGAAATCACCAAGTTGGATCTGAGCCACAATCATGAAGTTAGTGCTGAAATATACCAGTCCTACCCAGAGCGCCGGCGTCTGACAGAAGAAGAAAGAAACTATGTGCAACACCTGCTGGAACTCCACGTGCCTCCCAGGACGATAATTGAAAAACTCTACGAAAAGTACGGTAAGCACTCACTGTGATACTGCGGCCTGTTTGTATATCCTCCCCAGATATGGAGTGTAAATTGTCACTTTTCTTTTTTTTCTAATGTTTAGGTTTGGGTTATATTGGTGCAAAAGCAATCTTGAGTTATTTTTTACTGCATGTTGAACTTTTGACTATGAGCTAGGTGATGTCTAGTACATAAGTAATTGTGACATTTCTGAGGAACATGGTAAAATTGGAACCCTAATTTATGCATTTCTGCGTATCACTGCTTAAGAGTGTTGTCTTGCACTTTAAAATGAACTTGGATTCGCGTAGCTTTTTTGTAGCGATAGCTACATTACGGTAGCATTTCGAGCCTTCAGCGTGGCGGCCCCGTGGCGGTGGCGGTGCCGCCACGTTGTCACGTGGTTGGTCACGTGGTGCGGAGCAGCTGCCGTCGGCGCGGTTCCGTGGCTGATCACGTGGTTCGTCACATGGTTGGTCACGTGACCAAGTTCCACTCGGTCAGCTGTAGCTATCGCATCACTCCAGGTGTAAGGAGAGCTAAACCACAGCCAATTTTTGGCTGCCACTGCGTGCTTGCACTGACTCCCACTTTGAAAGTTCCTCAAGAAGCGGGGAAACAATGTCACTTCAAGCATACTTGATGACAGCACATGCTAAAAGTACCTTGGAAAACAGCCTTCTACAGGAGCCTACCTCCTTAAATGGCTGCTGCTTCTGTGATCCCATTGTCCAATATGTCGAACAAATTTTTCATTGCCTGATCACTAAGAAAATAAGTTTCTTGGAAAAGTACAGGGTTATAGCATAGTGCTATATGCTTGCTACTGTGTTTCATTTTGATTTGGTGTGGTGGCTGTGCATGTGTGTTGCTGGCACAATGCAGGCATAGTTGGAAGCAAGTGTAAATGGATTTCACACTCTGATAAAAGGCTCGTTTGGGCATTTTAGCCAGATTGGCATACTGGTGCTTCCACATGGTGCCAAATGTGCTTATACTATGGCAGGAATGTGCGTGCATATTTGTTGCATTGAGGCAGTAGATTCTGGTTGTGCAGAGTGTGACTGTCACTCTATGTGACCTGATTGTACTACCATTTGTCTTAAAAGTATGCATTCAGTGTGTCAATATTACATGTGTGTAGGTGACAACATTTAGTGGTTACAGCAGATTGATTAGCAGTGTGTCATTGCTCTGACACTTTTACTGAATGCTGATTGCATTTTTTTGAAAGTCACAAACAACATTATTTTCTAGTTATTTTGACAAAAGTCATTTGGGTGACGTGCAGAAGACATTCTTGTCAATAATTACATCTTGCATCTTTTGTAGCCAGAGTGTTGAATCACTAGCTTGAAGTTACATATTGCATCATCCTGTTGAGTTTTGCGTGGACAAATGCATTTTCAGTCTTTATGTAGAGAGAGGAAATGAATCAATTGTGGAAAACTTGGGGTGCCATAAATCAAGATCCTTGCATTGGTTGGCTGGAAACACAAATATGCATTCATAAACTGCATTCATTCATGTGTGTACATGAACTCCATGAACTCATGCAGTCACTTCAAGGTGTCGGCTAAAGGTTAGAACATAACTGAGATTGGCACTGACTATTGCACATATTGTTTTTGATGACCACTGATATTGCTTACTTTATCTTCATTAAGCAATTCCACACTGTACTTGTCTACTTGCAGGGAAGAAAGTGATGGCAAAGGACATTCATAACTTAAAACGTGACAGAAATGGCACAGTTGAAGCTTGTCCATTGGAAGAAGCAGTCCAAAAATGCAAAGACAAGTTTCATGCAAAAATTGTTCAAGTCATCAGTGAAGGCCAGGAGCTACAGATGCTTCTAATGCAAACTCCATACATGCAGAAAGCTCTTATATCATTCCCCGAAGTGCTCCTGCTGGATACAACACACTGGAAAAACAGCATGGGCATGCCTCTTTTTGTCTTCATTGTTCTGGATGGTAGCGGCACCCATCAAGTTGTCACCTATGCTTTTGTCTCTTCAGAGGAGCACCATCTTGTGACTAAGCTTGTAGAAATATTTGCTGAAGAAAACCCCTGCACGGCAAAAACAAAGGTGGTAGTTGTTGATATAGACTTCCCAGAAGTGAGTGCAATCAAGCGCACATTTAAAGGCTCGCCAACTGTTCAGCTTAGTCCGTCTCAAGTTATGAAGGCTTTTCGTACCACTGCATGTCAGCTCTCAAAAGGAGAAAAAGAGCGCGAGCGCCTTTTTTCTTGCTTTGCTGGCATGGTGCATGCTCCTACTGCCAGCCAGTTTGATCAAGCAAGATCTAAGTTCACCAGCTGCGCAAGTGAGGCTGCACTGAGTTATTTTGAAAGTAATTGGGCAAATGTTCAAGACATGTGGGCACGACACCTTTGCAACCTCCACTCCATGGGTGGATACAATGTAGTAAAACGTATGGAATCTCACAACTTCATGGTAAAAAATGTTTTGAAATCTTGTACTCAGTTTCATGAGGTGTTGTACAAACTTCTGACTGTGGCAGATGACTTGCGAAAGCAAGCACAACAAAAGCTCATGCAGCTAACAACCTTTGAGTTCTACTCCTACGGTGCAACCGTTGTGGAACGTCTGTGTGCCAAAGTGCTCACCCCATATGCTTGTAATATAATTGGAGAAGAAGTTAAAAAGGCAAAAGGTGCCAGCGCTGTAGTGAGGCAGATTTCAGCCCAGGAGTACACTGTTTCGTGCAGCGAGGAGGGAAGGTACAGCATCTCGCTGGAACGACAGCGGTGCAGCTGCGCAGTGTCTTCAACGATGGGCTTTCTGTGCTGGCACTTTCTTGCTGTTTGCGCAAAGCACAACGTTCAGCCAAACCTAAAGAAAGCTGTGAGCCAGCGATGGTTTAAGTCCTTCCAGGCAACCTTACTCACCCCATATGAAGAGGTTGTTGTAGTGTGTGACGCTGACACTGAACAAGGGATGCAGCATCCGTCGACTTCGACTGCTGTTGAAGAGTGTGAAATTGACACTAAAGAAACCATGCAGGATCTGTCGACTTCAACTGCTGCTGAAGGGTGTGACACCAACAGCGAACAAGTCATGCCGGATCCGTCAACTTCAACTCCTGACATTGGAGCAATGAACAGAGATCAACGGTACATTTATGTGATGGAGTCTCTAAAATCTCTCGCCGACTGCCTAGCTGATTGCCAGCCTGACGTGCTCAATAGCCGGCTCTCGCTTCTTGAGAACATCAAATCATCATGGGAAAGAGGTGATAATGCAGCTGAAGAAGAGCCCACCATGGGCAGCCTTAATTGCAGCACTTCGCCAATGTCCAGTTTAAACTCCACGACGCCGTATGTCTCACTATTATGTTCAAGTGAACAGAGAAAGGAAGTAGACAAGGAGCAGCATGCACAGCCAGATCCCAACACATCAACTGTTGACAGTAACAAAGCATGCTGGTTATCTTCGCTGCCTGCAGTAAACTTCCAAAACCCACCAAAACATGTTTATATGCCGCGAAAAAGGAAACGAGACTTAATTTAAGGCCATCTGGTGCCTTTCAAGCAAGCTGCACGAAAATCCCAAAACAAATGCCAGCCTTTCTGGGTCTCCTAAGTCTTGGAATGCTTTTTGCAGAAATTTCTTAATCATCTCATCAACTGCATCTTAAGTGGGAACTCCATCACGAAATATGTGCACACCCATTTTATCCACAAAAACTTGGATGCACCAAAGCTCATCTCTTGCTGTGGAGTGATGTGCTAGAGTATTCCTATACTACTGGAGTACTTTCCGCCTGCAGTAGAAGCACTTCCAATCCTAGTGGGAACCAGAGACATCTGAACTGGAGTCAGCTACTGCAGTGACTTATTTAAGACAACCTGTGAAGAGTAAACAGCTCGTACGAATGAGGATAGAAGCTGCATAATCAGAATTTGTCAGTGCCTTGAACCCTGGGCTGTTGACACTGGGGCTTCAATCAGTGTTTCATGCTGTGGTATCATTGTGAAGTGGAGCAGTTCATTGACCAATTTTGCGGCTACATCACTGCCGAATGCTCGAGTGAAATGTGTTCTGTGCAAAGGAAGGTCTCCAATTTCTTATGCTGTGGAGACTTTTGGCTGGTGATGGCCTACATACAAGTTTACATGTCATGGGGTTACTCGCCTAGCACTTCAAGCTACAAATGCACCGTATACTGGCATGTGGTGACTCTGGAGGATCCACGTGATGATTGCCATTGGGTCTACCTACCTTTCTGTCACCACCAGTTTCATCGGGCCGCTATGCGACATGGAGGGCTTACACTGAAGCAGCATGGCAAACACCACCAACTACAGGTGATAGACTACATTGAAAAGAAGGTAAAGGCCTGCTTCTAACGCACTAAATGCTTCCTATCATTCCTTTCAATAAGGAAATGTGTAGAGAAGATATAGTATGAGGTTGTTGCTTTAATACCATCCACCTATCTCTCTTGCTACATTCCACTGAAGAGGCCACCTTCAACGATACTTAGAAAAACTAGCGGGAAGAAATCCAGTTCTGAGCTTTCTCAAGGTTTACTTGGGTGGTTGTGAACCACATGACACAAAATGTGGCCAAAACTAAATAGCCTCATACAGTAGAGCCCCGCTATAGTAAACTCTGATATGGGAAAATGAAACTGCAGTACCATTTTGCCTTCCATAGATGACTGTACATTTTTTTTTCGTTTATAGTAAAGGTTTTTCTACAAGAAACTGCTGTAGTAAAGAGTGTCTGGCTGTGATGATGTACTTCCCACAGAATGATGACATCACGGCATGTGTGAAGTCTAGGATCACAAGGCCAGTATTTGGAGGCAAATGGATACTGGCGCTTTTTAATATGGTTTTCACGACCAAGCTCAAGCATGTGAGGAGAAGCCAACTTTTTGAAGGCCTTGGGGCCGTGAGGCAAAGTGTGCGGAGTGGAAAAAAAAAAAGTAAAGCTGGCTACGAACGAACGTAGAAAGAAGGCGGAGCGGTTCACTGAGAAAGGAAAGCTAGTAAAAGTGCAGTGATGAGTTGAGAAGGGTAGAAAAAGCGATCATTCGCAGCTGGGCCACAGCGATACTGCATGGGCGGTTTTGCTGTGCTTAACTGTGTTGCGCGTTTTTTAACTGTTGCGTCTTAAATGACGCTGAGTCTGCGGCAGATGATGCCGTGTTCACGCAAAGCTTTGTTTTTTATGTGGAATCAAACGCATTATATTCTTAGCTGCATTGTATTCGTGCAAATGCGGTACTTCTGCAAGATTTAAAAAAATTGAAAAAGTGATTAACATAAAATATGATAACTGAAAATAAATATATTATCACATAAAGGGTCGATAAGAGCAGAATGGAAGGTATTTCTCTGTGTTTCTTGAGCAAGTAGCCGCAGAGAACCCTCAGAGCCATGCCATCAACAATAATTGATAAGTAAATGCCCTGATACAGTGAATATTTTTGCTGGTCTGGATGACTTTACTATAGAGGGGTTCCACTAAAAATCATTGAGGCTGTAGAGTGGTCGCAATTTCTGCTCTCTGAAAGAGGACATAAAAATTTCACAGCATAAGCAAGGCATAGTAAACGGTTCCGTAATAAAATTGCGAAACTTAATGATAATCATTTCTCTGCACCTTATCTTCATGCGATTTCAGCTTTGCTGTACTTGAGGAGTGTAAAGGCTGAACCACAAGGTAGTGTTTTTTTGGTGTAGCTGGAGGCACAGTTCTGGCGCTTGGAGCAAGGCGGCCTAGTGAGATGCAGATATCTGGCGAGGCCAGACATCAACGGTGGCGCTTAAAATGCCCCGTAGATGGGATTGGTGGGGAGTCCGGGCCAATGACTAGCCGCGCATTGGTAGAGACTTCCGGATTAATCCACACTGCTGCTGTACCCGCCAAAGACACGGCCACTTTCTGCAATGGCAGCAGCACCCCTTCTGTCCCCGTGCTTTTATCCCCCATGCTCCCACAGTAGGTTCCTGTCACGGCTGAATTGGACGGCTAGCTAGTGATGGGATAATTGACAGGCTTTATCTACATTCTCTCCACATCCCCGGCTGGAGATGCAAATTCGTATGCCTCATGCGTTTGGTAGCCCTCTTCTCCGGGCGCTGTGCTGACGTGACGTCAAAGAAACGCTTTCTTGTGGTTCGGCCTTAAAGAGACACTAAGGACAACACTATAAATTTTTTTTTAGTAGAACCCAATAGTTCCGCATTTCAGCGGATTCACACTTTGTCAGCACTGGGACAGCTTTGCATGAAACGTTTGAATTGGAGTATTTTCATGACCATAGCGAAACCACGTCCAAACAACTAACTGAATATTTAAAGAACTGTAGACACCGAGTGAACAGAGACAAACCGGACCACTGCTCACGTCATCCCAGCATCCAGAATGAATGCTGCTTTTGTAGAACAATTATTGACAGTAGAGGAACTAACTCTGACCATGTACTGAAGATGATCTGCACAGTCATTAGTGGCGTGAACATGAACTCGGATCTGAGGTTGGCATTCCCGCATAAGAGCGATCAGGTCAAGCACAGGCATCCTCAACACATGTCAGGAGTGCAGGGACTTTTAGCTCAATTTGTCACAATGTGTCATTCATTATGGCTATAAGAACTGTAAAAAGCCATGGGCTGTTGTTCTGGCAACATTTGTAGTATGTTGCTTATTCCCATAAGTGCCAATGCGACAGCTTAAGAGGACAATGGGCTGGCTGAGCTGCACTACTCATGCTGTTGTCCATGTACCACTTATCTTTGTCATTATTACCGTCATCACCATCAGTCATGTTATGGTCATTGCAGGACAAAGGCCTCTTAAATGCTTTTCAAATTCCTTTGTCCTAGATTGCCTAGATAGCTACTCCCACTCATATCATTGAACTTAGTGTGGCTCACAACATGCTGTGCATTATCTGAGCTAATTTTGTGAAACAGTTACCGCGATATTGGAGAAACGTTATTCATGTAACTGTTAAAAGAGTAAGGTGTCTTGCCCTTCCCATGCCTGTCTGGTGCTATTTGATGCCTGGTACCATGATATATTTATTGTACATAAAGTTTGAAGTGATGTAATATCACTACTGGTATGTTCTGAGTTATGTTTAGTGTGGCTACTTGCTCCTGTTAACCATTGGTCCTGTTTTCTTACATTTAAGGCTGGCCAGAAAATTAAAGGGGCTGCGAAACACCGCTTGAGCGGATGCCGGTCACACTTCAGATGGATTCTTTATGTCACACAGATGCTGACTCAGAAATAATTACTAGAATCGATGCATAGGAACGGGAGTTATTCAATGAAGAAATTTCAAAATACAAGCAAACAAAATGCTGCCCTCAACTCGATTTTCGCGCAGCTTCCCATTCCCATTTAACTCTCCCAATGACGACACTCAGGGGGACCAATCAAAACAGCCTATCTTAGCACGTGGTGGAAGGTTGCACTCCATGTTTGCTTGTTTTCTGTAACTCGTTCATGCCAAGGCTGGCAGCGCCGTTTGCATGGTTACAACAACCATGTGAACGCCCAGCTGACCCATCGATGCTTCACCGTCACGTCGATGGCGCAGAAGGGAACACCGATCAGTGACGATCCCATACTTAAGTATCCGAACTCGAGCGCGAGATACTGCGACTGTGTGACAGCCTGCGCAAGATATCAGACACATTTAGCATAGCGCGTACCGCTACTGCTTACCGCCAACCATCGCTCCTAGCGCGCTGGTTGGCCACGGCGAGCAAGGAGCGCGCGCTGTTGACGGGAACGTGGCGCCATCTGGCGTCACCGCCCGGTGATTCTCCACAAACTGACGATTCGCACTGCCTGCTAAAGGTGAAACGAACGCATCCTTCCTTTGGACCGAAACGAACGCTTATAGAGTGCAATGGCTCGATCGGATCGCTCTCAGATACATAGAGAGTAGCCATAAGTGCTTAGTGCTAGGTCGTAGGATGTTTACAGAGAGGCCCAAAGTCCTTCGATGCAAAAAGTAGCCAGTGCCTCTGGTGGCGTGTTTTTGTTTTATTTGATTTACAGTGCTTTTACCTAGGGCAAACAAGCTGGTTTTGTTAATGTCATATAAAACACAAAAACTTGGCAAAACGGATCTCTAGTAGTAGCACAATTTGCAGTATATTTACTCTTATATCCAATCATCAAGCTCCCACTAAATGATGTCATATCTGTTGCTAAAAACCGCCACTGTATGGTGACACCGTGAGCGCCACGAATTTGTTTTTGCGAGCAAATTAAATTATTAAAAACCGCAGTATATGCGGTACGACCGATGCTAATAGCATCACTATAACTCATTCTATGCAACCAACAGGCAAAAAATGCACTGAAAATGTGTTTCGGGGCTTCTTTAAGAACTTGCCCAAGCAGCAAGTATAGGCGAACTCGCTTCCAAGGGCACAGACTGCTCTGTCCACGACCTTTATGAAGTGATCTTTAGCAAGTGAACATGCAGTACTGGACTTAGATCTTCTACATCCTGATCGCACCCCTTGACTGGGCAAAGAACTGGAAAGTCAGTACCTTCCATCCGACGTCGGCAAGTTGACTAAGAAGCAATTTCTGGTCTGTTATAACCTGCCGCGGTCTCAGTGGTTAGGGCGCTTGGCTACTGATCCGGAGTCCCTGGGTTCGAACCCGGCCGCGGCGGCTGCATTTCGATGAAGGCGAAACGCTAAGGCGTCCGTGAACTGACCAGTACTGTGCGATGTCAGTGCATGTTAAAGATCCTCAGGTGGTCAAAATTATTGTGGAGCCTTCTACTGTGACACCTCTTTCATCTTTCACTCCCTCCTTTATCCCTTCCCTTATGGTGCGGTTCAGGTGTCCACCCATATGTGAGACAGATACTGCACCACTTGCTTTCCCCAAAAACCAATTTTCATTTTTTTTTATTTCAGGGCACCTGGGAAGGGGCACAATGGTGCAAGGTTAGGTTAGAGCAGGCTGAAGGTGCCACTGGGTTTGCTGTGTCCTCTGGCCATGTTTAATGGCATGCGAGCACAAAGGCGCCCGTGTGCTGTGCGATGTCAGTGCACGTTAAAGATACCCAGGTGGTCGCAGTTATTCCGGAGCCCTCCACTACGGCACCTCTTCTTCCTTTCTTCTTTCACTCCCTCCTTTATCCCTTCCCTTACGGCGTGGTTCAGGTGTCCAACGATATATGAGACAGATACTGCGCCATTTCCTTTCCCCCAAAACCAATTATTATTATTATTATTTTTTTATTCGCATGCACTTTGCAAAATGCCTCTTGATAAGCAATGTGTTTCTCAACTGCAGTCATATTACAATGAGCTGTTAAGAAGAAAGTGCCATTGACTGAATAAATATGAATGCGCAGGTAGCTGACCGCGGTTTATTGACAAATTCGAGCCGATGCGGGCGGTCTGAAGAAGGCGAGTAAATGAGCTGGTTGAACCATTTTCCAGTACTAATACGTTCTATGAGCACTCACACTAAGCTTCTGTGCCGTCCGACAGCTCGTTATGCACAGCGAGAGCCGGATAATTGTCTTGTAGCCGGGCACCAGCGCGCCGGCAGCCGTCGGAACGAGAAGGCCCGAAGGCGGCGATGGCGAAATGGTCACGTGACCAAATATGGCGGCGCCCATGCTCCCGCGCTGTAAAGCGTCTATACGTTTTCCGTCAAGCCTGCTTACGTGACACAGCATCACTCATGTGTGTGTGTTTCTTGCCGCTGTCTTGTTTTTTTCTTTAGCATGGCATATATATGTGCAGTCCTGGCATGCTATACCGCATGCGCAGTAGCTTATCTGTCGCAAGGGAAAAGGGAGGCTCCAGCGCTGCACCGAACATTTGCTCCAGCGAAGCCACACTTTCGCAGCGAAGAGGTTTGCGCCTGTAAGCATACCGACCTTAGCTGCACTGGATGAGTATCCCGGTGCCCGTGCGGGAAGTCTGGGCGGCCATCGGAGTAATTGAAACGACGCGAAACGAGAAGCGTAACTGGCAGAGAAAAAAGAAGAAAAGTTGTCTCAATGCTCATCGAGACATATGCCTTCTCTCCCATGAACGAAACAAACATAATAATAATAATTGGTTGTTGGGGAAAGGAAATGGCGCAGCATATCTGTCTCACATCCCGGCGGACGCCTGAACCGCGCCGTCAGGGAAGGAATAAATGAGGGACTGAGAGAAGAAATGGAGAAAGAGGTGCCCGTAGTGGGGGGCTGCGGAATAATTTCGACCACCTGGAAATCTTTAACGTGCACTGACATCGCACAGCTCACGGGTGCCTTTGCGTTTCGCCTTCATCGATACGCGGCCGCCACGGTCGGGTTCGAAACCGGGTACCCCGGATCAGTAGCCGAGCACTCTAACCGCAGGAAACATATGCCGCCGTACATGAGGTGTTTAGGTTTTATGGTATTTTAACGTCCCAAGGCGACTCGGGCTGTAAGGGACGCCGTATAGTGGAGTGTTCCGGATAATTTCTACCACCTCGGGTTGCTCAACGTGCACGGACGTCACACAGTACACGGTCTCTATATAGCGTTTCGCCTACATTTAAATGCGAATGGCGTGGTAGGGATCGAACACGCGTCTTTCAGGTCAGCAGCTGAGCATCATAATCAATGAGCCGCCGTGGCGGCTATTTGAGGTGCTTTCTACATGAGCGTCCGTCCTCACTTTTTTAGTGCGTTTTGGAAGTATCGCCATGAACATGTCAAAACTGATACCAACATGTGTAACTGGCTTCCCCTTTCGTGCGCTGAGCTGACCAAATAAACTGCCATATAGCTAATGAACAGCTCAAGGCCGCGAAAGGATTGAGCTACAGGTCTTGAACTGAAGGAAGAGCGTCGCAAATGAGACGAAGAGCATAAGTTCACGGCTTAAATCAAGCAAACTGTTAACCCCGTTGCGGTTTAGGAATTGCAGTCGCCTTTATGCGTGAGGCGTTTTAGAAGCACTGCACAGATCCAGAGAGGCAGTGGTTCACAGCTCTCGCAACATGTTTGAGTAGGGAAGCACTAAACCTTTTCGAGCAGTTGCCGCCACGATACGCGGCGAATTATGTCATGGTAGGGCGCCTCGATACTGCTTCGTTTTGCAGGGTGTAGACAACCATTGCCCGATTGAATGACTCCATTTTGACTCAGAAATGTGCTAAAATTTATTCTGAAATAAGAAAAAGCTATGTGGAAACAGTATATATATGTTGAAGACGCTGAAGTGCTTAGTTCCGCAGAAATATTTTGATATTGTTAAATGAGCCCGTACTCCAAAACAGAGCAGATATCACCGCCCCATCAAATGTAATTGTATGGAGGCACCTAATGCGATGGCCAAGGCAGGCTTGTTGAAACGTCTTCGCTTCGCGGCACACGTCTCCCCGCAAACAACTCAATAAAGCCGAGCAAGTCGTTTGGCGACGGATCCGGACACTTTTCCGAACCCTTCCTGCGTTCCCTTATGCACCCGGGTGACTGTCATCCGGCCTGCAAATTATGCCAACACCCTAAGGCGGATCCTTATGTTTTTGTCCTAATAGTCCGACTCCACCTTTTCTGAGACTCGACGACCAGGAGAGATTGGAAACAGTGCTGCGCAGCTCACAGCCGCAAGTCCAGCTCCGTATGGTGGCCTATCCCACAGAGGTCGCCCGGTCGCTTTGACGCGGCTAGCGCGATCGCGATCGAGGGCTCACCAGTTTATTCAACCCCCTTATACCTATCCCCACCCTCACTGGCTTCCTGTTAAGGGTTATTCAATAAAAGTTTTTCTACCACCACCACACGGCTTTCGAGAAAAATCCAACGCTAGAATACCAGTTCGGCGAAGCCGTAATACCAATTATAGCACGTGTAGGAACGAGTACCTTGATCGTCGGATAGAGCCGGATTACTGGAGCTGCGCTCCGCTAAGGCCAAGGAGCATGCGTGGATGAAGAGATCCTGCAACGAATTACATAACGACATGCACGGTCAGCAAGATAACGTCGCGAATCAAGTAAATAAGCCTTACACGACAAAATAATTCCCCGACAAATTCGCATGTACCTTTCCTAGTTAAATTATGCCGTTAATTAAGACTGTACCACGGCTGGTCTGAAGCACGCGCGTCTATGCATTCCAGAGTGTGCGATGCCTACGAACTCTGTTCAGACGACGTGTTGAAAAAAGAAACGCTGCAGCCTGGGGATAAGTAATAGCCTGAACCCTCCATGCACTCTATTCCTTCATATAAAGTTCGTGTTCGCTTTGCGACAGCTGCACACAGCATCGGGTTGCCTAACGCACACCTGTTAGTGACAAAAATATAATAGTGGCACACCACGCGGATGTATGTCCGTCGCACTGCGACCTGTTCTTATACAGGCATGGGAAATACTCCACTGAACACTTTTTGTTTTATTCCTGCTTCGTGCAGGGCCTGCTTCAGAGTAAAGCGAAAAGTCAAGCGCGCAAGAGAACGTGCGCGCGGCGGCGGTCTGCGAAAATACTTCCTATAAATAGAACCAGGCTGCGCAGGCGTAGCGTACGTGCACATGTTGAGCGCTGCGCCGCATTGTGCAAGGCACTCGGCTCGCTCAAAACTTTGTTCTCTGGGCGCCCCGTGAGTCTAGATGGCGCGTCTGTAGTCAGGGGGGCGTAGTCCCTGTCGCGCGGGTAACGCGAGATTCGGGGGCTATCGCTCGGCCACTGCCTTCGAGACGCTGCGCCCCTGGCGGGAGGACCCCGTTCTCCGCCCAGACGACGACACGGAGGCGCCGTCGCGTTATCGGCAGATGTCGGCGTGAGTGAGTGCGTTGACACCACTATTTTCACGGACGTCGATCGGCCTGCAGTGGACGTCTCCCGGAAACTATCAATCGACACAACGCGAGCCTGCTTCGCTTGTGCCACAGGACCTCGTGTGGAGCCATGGAAGCCAAGATAGCCAAAGTACGTATTGTATACTATCGCAACAAATGGAACGTGAGACGCAAAGATCTGAGCCGGGGGAAGCTCAATACTAGCGCAAGTTAATCTCGCCTCGGATGCGCAGATACTCTCCATTGGAAGTGTTAATCTGAATCGCTTCTGTTCCCTCTCCAGGATGTCATGTTTGTGGCGGGATTTCTGTTTTATTGTTCGCATTTCAGTTGCTGATAGTGCACGCGCGGTCGTATCGCGCTTCGTTTGAAATGAGCACTTCGTTAAAGAACGCACTCGTGCAAAAGTGCAAGCAATGCCACGGTGCTTTGTTAGTCGCAGATATGGCGTATACTACACTGCCTTGTTTTGGTGTACGGATGGCGATTGCAGTATAGGTTATAAGGCAAGGAAGGGCGCAGTAAATTCCTCACGTGGGGTGGCCACCTCAACTGCGCCTTGAAGGAAGGGATGAAGCGCGCGAAAGAGGGATGAATAAGACACCGAGGTCTGAAATAACATCTAAACAAAATAAAAAGGGGGGGGGGGTGAAGATAAATATAGGTTTGGGAGAAAAGTGATTCATGGAATGGAATCTAACACGAATATAATTGTTATAACACCGATTCGAATGCAAACATGAAATGGCTACAGACACAAAGTTTTGGGTGTCCGTTTTTTCGCCCCGTAAGAGGCCTACAGGCATAGTAATCATGGAAATTAGCTCGAAACACTGGTGCGCAGGGTGAATAAACAAATACAAATGATTTTGTGCGGCAATTCAGGTCTCGGTCGGCGCCAGCGATGAAGTTCACCTTGATGTCACTCCATTCGGGTTGAAATGCCGAGTGGTTTTTCGAAAAACATTCAAGATCGTATTAACTTATGTTCCACTCAACGCCTGTGACTGAAACGTGCTAGGCGGCATCTCCTTACGCTCATGAAAAAAAAACCACATCGTTTGTTAGCTTTCGAAATTTGGTGCCTATACCCCTTTATTATTATTCCGAATAATTATCGGGCTTTATAGAATCTATAGAATGCAGTACTTCCGGGTCTGCAACGTTCGCAAGCTCACGATGGGCAATCAAGCATGCCCTTTTCGCGCTGCAGTGCACTTCCAGATAGCGTATCTTGCCTGTCTCGGCGACGAACAGGCCCAGCGTTGAGTTGTTTCTCGCCTTTATGGCCTTATTCGCGGTTTCAAGCCGAGTGTATTATTCGCTTAGATAAGATTCAAGGATCAGGCACAGAAGAGTGATGCGACAAATGAAAAAAAAAACTATCTGGTTTCCGTATTATACAAGCAAGTACTTTCGCACTCTCACTGCCAGCAATATGGGACAGCGCCCAGCCAGTGCCGCTAAGCCTATCACGTTCTGTTCTGCAGCTACTCGGTCGTTCTCTTGCTTACGTCACGGATGATGCCAACGCGCTTTCTTTAACGCGATAACGTTAAGACTTCTGTTCTGCTGAAAATCCGGCGTCGTCGCCGTAGCCGGCGTTGTAAGCGAATCAACCCCGGAGAAGAAACCGGGGTAGGTCACCAGGTCACGGGGCCTTGTGGCGTCATCGTAAGCTGCCCACCGTGGCAGGCGGCAGTTAGTTTAATGATTCGTCACTCGGGAAGAGCAACCTGGGCTGCACAAGCCCCACCGGTGGCAGCGCCTACCATCGCAGGGCAGTGACGCGCCGCTTAACCGCTGCACCACTGTGCCAGGAGAGGTATGAAGATTCCCAGGGATCTGTGGATGTAAAGTCGACATGACCAATTCCGCGCATACATGGGCATTAGCCCATCAACGTTATCGCGTCATGCACCCGTCCAATTTTTGAATGTTCAAAGCCATGCACCACGTGGTGGCAGCCACAGAAACTAGAAGCGCTTGTCTGGAATTCCTGATAATGAATCTTGAGAAGAGAAAAATAAAAGCAAATGCAAAGTTGATTGCCAGAAGTTTGACGTAGGCGCAGGAAAGAAACGCGGCTGGTGCCTTTTCCGGTAAGCAAATTAACTTAATAACCGGTGAAGTTCCCGCCTGCGGCTACCGTTCCAGCTATTATGCTTGGCTTAGTTGCAAAGAGCCAGCCAACCTCGGGTCTTAAGCGAAATGCTTCCATAGCACGTCAACTGTTGCTGTGGGCAAGTTTATAGAACAAAATTGTCTTTTGAGGAAATGAAAGGCGCAGTAACTGTCTCATCCGTGAGACAGTTACCTCGCCATGCCGTGAGGAAAGGAAGGAATATGGGAGTGAAAGAAGAAAGAGGTGCCGTAGTGGAGGTCTCCGGAAAAATTTCGACTGCCTGAGAATTTTTAACGTGCATTGACATCAAACAGCACACGGGGGCCTTTTGGTTTTCGCCTAAAGATCTAAAGAAAGGGGTTGGGCTGGAAGGGGTTTGTGCCAATGCGCGTAGTAGTTGTAGTAGTAGTGGTTTTATTCAAAATAATAGTAAAAAGGAAGGAAAATATTTGTGCTACCCCGGCATCTGCTATCGCTACTCAAGCACCTGAGCTGGAGCAGCGGAAATAAAGGATAGCAGGCAGAATGGAGAAATTAAGTGAAAGAGGTGAGGGGACAGCCAGAGAGGATAGGGGGGAGAGAGGTCAGGAACTATATGCAAGTATTCGCACAGGTTTCTATCAGCTTCGCGAACTTCGTCGGCGCCTCCAACGTGTTCAAGGCCGCTGAGAGAAAAACGGAGAAGGAGGCGAAGGAGTATAGTCGGATCGCCATAGCGCATGCGCACTGCTACGTCTGTACTTTAGTTCAAGTGCATTAGCACTTATTGTGGCCATTTCCCGCGTTTAGCAGTTGTGTGTTTCTTTGTCTGAAGCCTGCTCTTTGGCAGGCTGTCGACCTGATCACCGGATTGTTTGATAGAACAAAGGCATATTCATGGTTATTAATGGGTTTGCAAGCCTTCATGTTGTCGGCTGTGGCCGAAGCGAACATGCAATGTGTCACTTGCCTGAGTTTGGTGTTATAATTGTGCCTCTTTTCTGTCAAACAGTTGGCAGTGTGCGCATGCGTCGTGCGATATTTCTTGTGCTGTTAGTTGCGCCGCTGTTTTAACATGATTGGCCTGGCAGCTGGAGATGCAGCAGAAAACGAGGAAAACTGTAGCGACAGCTGACGGAAAGAACATACTTGTGCCTTTTTCTTCGGGCTTGGGAAGTGGTTGCGAGCGCGCTCAGTACAATCTGCGTACACAAGTGCGGACTCACAGGTTTTTTTCTTTTCTGCTCAGATACACAAGTACAGCGGGCTTTGCGCCGCGCCGTTGACATCTTTTGACGCCAATGGGTAAGTAGTTAACTCCAGCTGCCCTCTGCCGGCAGTGATACAAATAACCGACCGACATCTAGACATACATTTTAGTTTCTATGCTTGGAAACGCAGGGAAACGCCAACGCTTTTAACGCGATAACATTAGGACGGCCTTGAAGGCGAAAACTGTACGGTGTCGGCGTCTGGGTGATGGTTTATGGGTCTTTAACGTCCCAAAGCGACTCAAGCTATGAGGGACGCCGTAGTGAAGAGTTCCGAAAATTTCGACCACATAAAGTTCTTTAACGTGCACCGACATTGTACACTACACGGGCCTCTAGAATTTAGCCTCCATCGAAATTCAACTGCCGCGGCCGGGATCGAACCCGCGTCTTTCGGGTCAGCAGCCGAGAGCCATAACCACTGAGCCACGTACGTGGCGGCAGGCGTCTGTATGAAGCGACCTGTGCCAAATGTGACAGGTGGTTAGGAGGATTTCCCTCTCTACTTGCCACCTGCCGCAGCTGGCAGGTGGAGAGATGGAAATCCCTCTCTCTACTATCAGGGGAGAGGGTGTGAGGCCGGACTAAGAATGACTCAGCAAAAAAGAATTACATAAAGCGATTACAAATAAATAGAATTAGAATGAGAATTGGAGTAGAACAGAATTGGCAGGCTGGCGAGAAAAATAAATTCCCCCCACATCAATCCAATTGATCGCCCTAAATTTTTTCCCGCATGAAAAGCAATCTTTGTACAGCCGGCCAAATCTTTAGCTAGCGCGCGCCGGCAGCATTTTCTGCGCTTCTGCGCTTTCAGACGAAGCAGACTTGCGGAAAGCTAAATATTAAGCACAGGCTTAGTGAGCCTGGGCTTAGATTTGATATTTTCGCAAGTTTTCTGAGTCATAAGCTGCAGGAGTGCGGAAAACGCGGTTGTCACGCACGCCAGCTGAAGATTTGGCCGGCTGTACAAGCGACAATTGCATTTGGATCTTCGCCCAACACTAACGAAAAAGTTTAAAAAACGAAGCCAGGTCAAGCCCAGCCTGAAGGGCTGAAAGGGAATTGATTATTGCAGGGTCAAAAGATTTAAGCAAGGCTGAGAATATTAGAAAAGAAGGAGAAGAAGAAGCAGAAGAAAAAGAAGAATACAGTTGATGATATAAGCAGAGGTATAAGTATTATGAGAGACCCTGCGCCCAGGTCTTTGCCGCGTAGTTCTTTTATTCTGGACGAAAATAAGGTGCTCTGCCAACATTTCGGCTAGTGTTAGTGAAAAAGGTCCGAAAGCAAAAAAATGAATTAAAAATAAAATTGGGACTGATGATGTTCCAGCCAAACTAAGAGAAGTGTCTTTGAGCAGGACCTGCGATTCGCACAACAGGTATAGACGCGTGGTCTCGGAGAAAGCGGACGCTAAATGATGGGAAGCGTGGACGGTTGGTGCAGTCTTAACTAAAAGGTACGGAGAGACGCCTTAGTCTCACAGAGGACCTACTGCGCATGACAATGACCATGAAGAAAAGGAAACACAGCTATCAAATGTTCGTAGGTAAAGAGAATTACAATGGCTCTCTTGACATGCGTTTATGGAGAGTTGGAACAATAATTTAGAATTTATCGGTTACATATTGGACAAATACATAAATTCGGTATACAGGCGAGGGTTCAAAAGTCAAGGGAAGTCCACTCACAAATTGTGGACGATCTTCTCCCGGGCACTCACTAAGGCCAAGCTGATGTTGCCTCTCAGACGAACAGTTCTGTTGTTGAAGAGCATGTATAACTACTGCGTTTGAGCTTTCTTGTTGATTATTGTTTCTCCTCGAATGAGTTGCCTTGGTAATTATCGAAGATGGTTTAATTCAGTGAATATCAGTTCTTGCTTGAGTCTTGCAGCGCGATTTAGCTGTCGCCGTTTCCTGCACTAGAGACAATGCTCAGCACTTGAGTGGAAGAAAAAAAAAAGCGCTTGGTATTCAGGAGCCGTCGATGGAAACGATCTGCGCGCGCAGCGTTGCTAGAACGGTGCATTTCTGACGTTTTTCTCCGCCAACCACTTGCAGGGACGTCGACACCAGTCGGATTGAGGATTACGTGAAGCTCCTGCAGCAGCAGAGCGTCACCGGAGCTTTCGGTACTTCAATTTCAGTCGTGCAAACATCTTTCATCGTATCATTTCTCTCCCACTATCACCGCCGGGAGTTCCAGCTCACCAACACGTATTCTGACTCAATGCACACTTCCTCCCTACACAGTGAACGGAACAACGGGCGAAGGCCTCTCGCTGACCGTCGCTGAGAGGAAGGACCTTGCCGAAGCATGGGTGAAAGCATCGAGGGGAAGGTGAGAAATCGAAGTGTCGTATTTGCTCGCGTAATAGACGTGCTCGCACAATGAACGCATCCCCTTCTTTGGCTGTCAAAAATTGCATTCCGTTTTCTCTCACGTAGTAAACGCACCCCTTTCACTAGGTGCGCAGTCTTCTACCGTTGGCAGTGGATGACAGTAAGCGTCATCTTTTGAACGCAGGAGCAACGCAATGCTGTAAAGCTCTATACCAGCAGAAACCACGCCTCTGCACAAAGGGCTTGTCTGTTCGATCTTCCATATTGATTATTGTAGCAAATTGTTCCTATTCGGCTCCTTGCCCAGATGAAAAAGTTCCCATTTCTAGATGGTTTATTAAATCGGAAATTATGCCCTCCAAGCGGGATAACTGAAACGAAAATCGTGTTCATTTGGAGCATTTTTTTTTCCATCTGGAAACCGTTCCACTTAAATCTAGCTCCAGCTGGAATCTTTGACTTCCAGTTGGGAAACATTTCCAGCTGCATCCAGTCGGAAATGCAGCTGGAAAAGTGCTTATCCAGGTGGAATCTGTGCACTCATCTTCATTCGGGGCGCTGAATGTTTGTCAGTTCTACTAGAATAAACCGTAGTCTTCCTCTTTTTGGGCACCAGCATGGGACACGACGTGAGGTATACATGTGTGGTTTGCACAAAATCTGTTGACTATGCCCTCGTGCTCGTAAACCGTGCAGCCGGAAGGCGCTTCGGTCTTGACTTGGTGCGCATGCGCCACTGGGGCAGTCAGAGCTATAGTTCAGCAATGCATGCATGGTTGTAAGTGCAACCTTACATTGTAAGCATGGAGGTGCATGACTGTACTATCGGAAACAAATGAAATGCGAAGCTTGACCTAATGTCCATTTTACGCCGCCTGTGGTGTTTGTGGAACCGCTTCACACATGGCAAAATTACTTTTGAAACAATTAAATTACACCGCTAATTGCTTTTGTAGAAATCTTGCAAAAATTAAATTATATTACGAATTACTGCTCTAAGAATGTAATGACATTACATTAAAACCAATTCCCAAAAGTAATGATAATTACTTTTAAACGACTTTTTAGTTTCGAGGCATAAAAAGTTGCGCATTGGTCATAGTTGGTAACAACTTTTTTTATAGTCCTGAAGAGCTTTCGCCGTTGGGGCCTTAGGTCTCCCATGTGGGGACGTCGAGGTGTTGCCTCGCCGTCGCCTCGCGGGCCTGCTGGACGGCCCAGGGTTCAAAATTTTCAGATTTCTTTGTTTGCACCGCCACTGAGCTTCAAAGTTGGTGATGCCCTCTCTTTTTCGCCCCTCTTTGAAGAATGGTAGCCCTAGTCCACTGAACAGCCGCTTTGCTGTCATAGATGAGGTCATTTCAATTGCAAAGTTTGTATAACTTCTCGCATCATTCTTCAATCAGAAGATCATCGTTCAATGCACAATATGGTCCCACCCTCCTGATTTTGAAGAATTAGTCGTAAGTATAAACAACGGGAGTGCATAAACTGCTTGATCACGCTCGGCGTCCCGGAAATGCGCCAAAGCTCAGACATGCTACCAATTTTGCTGTTGAGTTGACTGGTTCTGGAAGCACTTTGACTGAAATGAATAGCATGTCGCGGTGACGATGTCGCCCGTGTTGCCCTTGTGTTAAAGTATGGCTTCATATCCGGTCACAGAGGCTAGTCTTCCCGAAAACTCACAACCAAGTTTGTTAGACGTCAGTTGAGACTTGTCAGTGCGGCGACGTGACAGTTTGTATGAAGCAGTCTAGAGGGAAGCACTCGATCAAGCAATCGTAGTGCATGTGTGGGATGGTGCAATACGGCATGTCATGGTCACGCAGCTCTGCTGGTGGCTCTGCGGTGCGTGTGTGACCGTCCGCAGTGCTTGAAGATGCGTAGCAGTCCTGTGACTCTTCACCAAGGCCAGCTGGTGATGCACATCGCCTCTCGTCCGCGTGCGCCGCTTCGCTGAAGTGCCGGCTGTTGCTGGCCGCCCGTTTTTTTTTTTTTTGCTTTGTAGACGCTCAACCCCGCAAACGCGAGGCCAGAGCATGGCCGGTAGAGGGAGGAGTACGGACTCAATACTCAGCAAAAGTAATTTCGCTAGCATTTAATTACTTTGCCATGAAATTACTACCCCAAATTAATTCATTACATTGCTAAATTACCAGCCCAGAAAAGTAATGAATTTTATTACAAATTACCGAGAAAACTATATTAATTACTGTAATTTCATTACAGTAATTTAATTACCGCCATGTCTGAATCGCTTGCTTCTGGTAGTGAGCAAAATTTATTGCCCTACTGGCACCAGCAGAAATGTGGCGCTCCGGTGACAAAAGGAGAAAACGAATGTCGAAGAAAACATAAACAGAACTATCGCAGGTCGGAAGAGCGCTCCTTTATCTATAGTCACGGCAGACCGACGGCGTATAATGGACCTTTGGCCACGCGCTCCGCTATTCGCATTTCATTTGTTGCCGATATAGATGTGACAAAGCTATGCGCAACTGAAGACAAGCCTTGGCAGGTCATCTATCTACCAAGTTATCCGCATGCACTTTCTCCATGGCGTCAAAGACAACGTGCGAGTATCGGGCTCAACTGTCTCGTAAAGTACCCTGCCGAAACGTGACGCTTGGGTTCGCATGAACACAACTATACGCAGGCTTGGTAATTAGTAATGTTGCGCCAATTCCTTTCCAGCTACAAACGTCAGTCGTTCGAGGTTTCGCACCAAAAGAGCCCAATATATTTAGGTGCATCTGAAACCGCTCCGACCGAAAACGTTCTTCACGAGAGCCTACCAACACTTATTTGCTTCTTCGCTCATGTAGCTTGTCACTTGTCCTGCTGCAGCCTTAGAAAAAAAAAAAAACAGTGCGGCTGTGCGAACAGTACTTTTCCGAAACCTAATCGAATACGAATTGAATAGTGAGAAAACCAAATCGAATACGAATCGAATATTTTGACGAATATTCGCTACTTGTGCGAATATTCAATGCGCAATCGTGAGGAACAGTGAAGCGCTGCTTTCGCAGTTACAGCTGTACATCTGTTAAAAAAAGCAACACTGACCTCCACTTGGGGTGTCGCTACACGAAGTCAGTGTATTAACCTAACCATTGTCGTGTTATGCTCATAGGAAAAGTACCTTTTGTGGTTGATAACGGAAGGCGCTGAACCCTCCATCCCGCTGATCCGATCGCGGCAGCATGCATGCGCTACGTGTAAGGTCCCTGTTTTCGGAAAATTCGTGGAAGAAAAATGCGGCAGGTGTTATCCGAACTTCTGGTCAATTATTTCGAAAAGTGCTCTAAAACTTGTGTGCATATTCGATTCTTATCGAATAATTTTGAACGTACATTATTTAATTCGTTCGAATAATAGAATGCGAGGATATTCGATTTGGTATTCCAAATTTACGAATAATCGCACACCCCTAAGGGCCCTGTCACACTAGCCCGACACGCCGCCGACGCCGACCCGACAAAGACACCAAAGATCGGCCAACCCGGTCGGCAGACCTTGTCTGTGGCAGACCAGGCTGTCACACTAGGCCGACAACGACACCAACTCGTCCGACGACCAGATGTCTTCGTAGTGTGACATGCTTTGACGCCCGCGACGCCGACAAAACCGGTCTGCCGACCGTGTCGTCGCGAGATCGGTCGCCGAGCAAAAACATCCACGAGACACAAACACGATTTCGCTATAGTACTGTTTGTTTATGTTCATAACATGCTCTGGGATAGAATGTCCAAAAAGGTAGCATTACTGAGGATCGTTGGCCAATGCCAAGGTGCTGGTTGAAGTGATAACTACGATACAAGCAAATTTCATCCTATAGCCGCCTGCTGCTGCTGCTGCTGCTGCTGCTGCTTCGTGCGGCTCGCCTGACGTCTGCTAGATCCGCTGCTGAAGCCGTCGCGGAAATCAAGCATAACTATTTTATTATGGGACTGGTTGGTGTGACTAGAGGAGTTCCTTTATTACTGCGCTGGCTAGTTCCAAAGCTCCCTGAGCTGCGGCATCGATGCGAAACCAGCTAGGCTTAGCGACGAGTACGGCAGCCGGGAAGCAGCGCAGTTCGTCGCCCTGGCGCTCCCGCAGGCGTCGTCGTTGCCGAAAGCGCGGCTGTTGCGCAGGCATGGTGTCGCTGCTCGATTATAGCATGCGGCCTTTCTGATAGCATGGCTGTTTCGTTTTTTTTTTTCTTGTGCGAACGTGAAGTAAACCGAGCCTGCTCGCCGGCAGGCCAGCATGGATCCCGTCCGCCGCCGTAATAAAAATCAGCTTAAGATTGTTTTTGACGTAAGCAATAAACGCTGAGACTGAAAAATTTGACAAATGTATCATTTCTGAGAATCGTTGATCAACACTGAGTTGCTGGTAAAAGCAACAACTTTGATAAGAGCAAAATTTCTCGCCAGAATCGCCCAGCAAGCTGCCCCTGGCCCGCCGTTGTGGTCCGGCTCGCCTGTCGCCCGCAGCGGTCCGCTAGCTCCGCAGCCGAAGGTGTCGCGGAAATTGACCATAATTTTAGTTCATGGTGCGATTATACTGTTAGCAGCCATGCGATATTAAGAGATATAGCGCAGGCTATCTTGCGAAGCGGCGTCCGCTGCGCCAGGCAGCAGCACAGCCTGGCGGGACCGCGGGCGGTGCCGTTGCCGAAAGCTCGCTACTAGCGCAAGCATGCTTTGTCGCTGCTCGTGTATAGCAGGCGGGCTTTCTGATAATATGGCTATTTTGTCTTTTCTGGTGCGAACTTCAACACGCAGTAATCAGACCGCTGCGGGTGGCAAAGCGTACACTTTGAGCTCGAGTGCTTGAGTCGAGCGGCGCAACGATGCTTGCTGCTCCGTGTGTCCCTGCTTGCAGTGGGGCTGCAATGCGCAAGCAGCGACCGGTGCATCGCGCCGGCCGAGTTTTCGCACATGGGTCGCCTGCTTTACTTCTGTCGCGAGTGTAACACTGCGGAGTGCTTGTTATGAGCACCTCTGAAGATGGAAAATTACTGTGTTCTCCAGGGTTATTGTTAATCCTCTCCATGGCGTCGTGGGTATGGCACTAGCTTCGCATTCCAGAGGTTCCGAGTTCGAATCCGCGTGGCCGGAATTTTTTCTTTTTATTATTTTAGCCTTAAATAATCTCTCCCGTCCTGTTTACCCGCGAGCGACTGGATTTTTTTCTTTTCGAGCCATGCCTTTCTGACCCAGAAATAAGTGCCGCTCAGTACTGGGCTGCCCTCAGCCTAGGTTCATAATCACGATTGTTAAAGAGTGCTTTACTATGGTGGGATTTATTTAAAAGAGTTAAAAATGAAGCTTCCCGGCCCCTGAATTTCGCATAGCAGGAAATGACAAAAGAAGAGAGAACGAGAACGGGCCAAGTCGGCGGGAGGTCTCGCACGTTGTCTCGCTAGTGTGACATGGGAGTTGGCGAACCATCGGCCAACTGCCGTCTTGTGGGAGACATGGCGCCGACGCCGACAGTCGGCCGACTGTTTTAGTCGGCGCAGTGTGACATAGAGCCAGAGATCACGACGACATGGTTTTGGCAGACCAAATCGGCCGACGGTTGGCCTAGTGTGACAGGCCCTTAACAAAACAGGCTATTTAAATAGCTCACGCGAGACTATTTTTTTTGCACCTTTCACTTCTATTTTCTGCTCCCCCTTTCATGCCTGCATGCGGCAGCGATAATGGCCCAAATGGCGTTAGTCGACAGGCATTTAGTATATATCACATTTGCGATTTAACGTCCCGAAGCTGTACCTTGCTACAAGAGACGCCGCAGCGATCTGCTCTGGGCTAATTTCGACATGCGCTGCTGTACTTAAGTGCGCACTGACATCGCAAAGCACACTAGTGTTTGTGCGCTTCGGCTGCATCCAAATGCCTCCGCCGGGGCCGCGATTTGATACCGCGACCTCGTGCAGAGCTGCAGCACTCCCTGCGGGTACCCCCGGATTTCTATCTTGTTCCGTAGTGCTGGGCGAGCGGCCACTAGACGTCTTTAGCATACTGGAGACGTACTAGCGGTGACGTATATCGGTTAACCGGATGACTCTCGCGCACGCGCAGTGGCTTCCCCTCACCCCAACAATGCCTCTGCGCATGCGCAAGTGGGGTCCGGTAAACCGGTACACCGCCCACGCTGGCGCTGACGCACTTTGAACAGCCTTGCTTGTGTATTACGTCTGCACTAAACGTATCAAGCAAGGCACCTCATAGAAAAATGAATAATTGCCCTACTCACTTCGAGCGAGTCACTTCTTGCCGACTATCTTCGAAAGAAAGCATGGCCAAATCTGGCGGTTGAGTCTGCTGCACTGCTCATGTTTGTGAAAGAGGAAGTTCGTGCATTCTAAAAAAAAAATCAAGGATATGTTGTTGTTGTTGTTGTTGTTGCCTTTAAAGGATATAAATGTGCGGGTATTTCGCTTCGTCTTCGACAGTCAACCAAACCGACTAAGTGTGGTGGAGAAATAAAAGCATGTCTGCAGTTGTATGTATTTGATTTCAGGTTGGACCTTCTTATAGTGCACATAACAGCGGCGTCAGTGATCGACACTCAAGAACTGGTGAGTTACGGCGTTGTTGCGCATAGTATTACAAATCGTATTAGACACTCATGCTTTTATCGAATTTTGTGATGAAGTTGACTTTGCCGCACGTTATAATAAACCAAAGGATCCTAAAAACAATCAAGACGCCGTAAAAAGCACGAATTTGCGCTTGTCGGGCTGTTTACCTGTGCGTTTTGGGTTGAGGTATTTTCTTGACGTAAATCGCTGAATTAGATTCACCCGTTATGTGTGTTCGATTATGGTTCGCGTTCACGCGTTGTATTAACGCGATAGCGTTAATGAGCTCATGACGCACAAAATCCGGCGTCGTCGAACGTGAGCGAAAAATCTCCAGATGAACAACCCAGAAGGCAGGTGGGCCACCTAGCTGACGTAACTTAGTGGCGTCATCACAACCTGCCCACCGGATTGTGAGAAAACTGCGCAGTGGCAGGTGTTCAATTAATAATTGGTTGCGACAGGTTGCGACAGGTTGCTCGGGAAGAGCAACCTGGGTCGCACAAGCTCAACCGACGGCACCACTTCGCCAAGAGAGGTGTGAGGACTCCCCGAGCTATGTTAAGTAGAGAACTACCGATTCTCCATATATATATATATATATATATATATATATATATATATATATATATATATATATATATATATATATATATATATATATATATATATATATATATATATATATATATATGGGCAGCCGCCGCGGTGGCTGAGTGGTTATGGCGCTCGGCTGCCGGCCCGAAAGACGCGGGTTCGATCCCGGCCGCGGCGGTCGAATTTCGATGAAGGCGAAATTCTAGAGGCCCGCGTGCTGTGCGATGTCAGTGCACGTAAAAGAACCCCAGGTGGTCGAAATTTCCGGAGCCCTTCACTACGGCGTCCCTCATAGCCTGAGTCGCTTTGGGACGTTTAACCCCCATAAACCAAACCAAAACCATATATATATGGGCATTAAACCATCAACGATATCGCGTCATACCTTTAAGGCGGGGCTTAAGTGTCCCGTCCAGTTTTTTTACAGCTCTGCTTCATTGATTATTTATTCCTTATATTTCACCAGTCATAACTCACGCACATGCGCGCACGTGGTGAAGATTTGCCGTCGGAGTCCACACTTTAACGCCACATTTTTTTCTAAACTACCGTGCGTATGTTATTTGCTGCGAGGTCAGTCCGAGTACTGTGGTGTGTCGAGCAATGTGTTGCTGTCTCGCAGGCGGCACACGCAGAAGGTCTGAACGTTGACGCCATCTCTATCCTTCCTCCGTTCTACTACAGGTCTCCCTCTAACGGTGAGTTTCAAGCTCGTTTTCGCAGCGGTTGGACTTAGTGTTGAAGTGTGGAACAACCTTTCTAAGTTAGCTAGTGACTAACTACATCGGCGAAGCACCCTGCATATGTTCGATTCCCGTGTTTCCGGAAACTGTAACGTCACACCTGTGTAAGATCTTATTTTAGAATGCTGCTGTGGCTGTGCATTCCATCAGCGTCAAATGAAATGCGAACAAAACAACTGAAACGCGAGCGCAGACAATCAAAATTATTAGCGGCTAGAGAGGAAACACAGGCGTGGCCTATGAACGCTTCTAAAGACAGGTCTTTACGCCGCCGATGCGAAAATCAGCCGCTCTAGTATTCTTCCTAGTGGAATATCTTCCAGTTTTGCAGCTTGCGTTTCATTTCAGGGCTATAGTACATTCGGCGAAATAAATTTGGCTAAGTAAGCCAAATTGGCAGTCATCACAGCTTGTCAGTCAGGGATCACAGGCTTGTCAATCATCACAAGTCAATTTGTGGTGGTAGTATAATAAGCGTGGCATTAAATGAAGCGGGTAGGCTTGATTAAATTTGCAGTTCAAAGCATAAAGGTGGTTTCAAAAACTCAGTAAACTAAGACTGTTGAGATTGGTCACAGATACTAGCAACGATTTTTCGGGTGCCAGCAACGCCACCGATGACCGCGCCAATATCTTTATACTCGTCTCCAAAAGTAGAGCGCCCCGTTAACGATGAGGTGAGTATTGAAAAAAGAAAAAAAAAGCCTCGGTGTTAGCTTAGAACGTGCTCGAAAGGAAGTCAACATGCAGTTTCAGTCGCCTACATAAGGAATTTGGGAGAAAGCTCATTTTTGTCGTGGCAATAGACATGGTGCTTATGTGGATTCAAATAGTTGATTATCCAATGGTGCCTCTTAGCGCCCAAATTTGATCGATGTTTACCCGGTTCTGATGTTGACGCTTCTCCTATTGTGAGGATTATCGGATCGGGCGGCCAAATGGCAACACTCGCTGTTGCGCTCCGTTCAGTTTCGCATCCAAAGATGGGTGACTTCGCAATGTTCCGACTTCACGAGGCCAACCGCAGCCTCAAAATAACCTCAACTTTGCTGACTGAGGAGCGATCAAGGTGGGACCATCTGCATAATGAGCTTGAGCTTGAGGTTGAGTGAGGTCGGTGAAATTGGTATACGGCCCAAGTGAGATGGTGGTTTTTGCAAGGTTAGTTTCTCACCTTCTGTCCCATCCTTCTCGTCTATATAGGACACGAGCTTCAGGACGTATTTAGTCGTGCGTGTTACGAAACTGTTTCAGTATCTGAGTGTCAGGACAGTCTGTGGCTCCCAAATGTTAGGCCGATAGATGTGCCGGATATTTAGACGTGGTGCCAATAGGGAGCATAGGAACGGGTGTGATCGCTGCTGTAAACTGTGGCCGTTGCAAGAAAAGGGCGCTTCACTCCATTCCGTTGAATGTTCCAGTGTTGCATTTTCATTCTAGCCCTGACCGGTGTGGTTATTTATTATTAGGAAACCAAGAGATACCGTTATCAAACTACTCATTTATTTCAAATAGTAGAGTTCAGCATGGCAAGGCAGATATTATGGTATAAATAACACGCGAAATCATTCCATTCCAGAGCACCTTATACGTTACATCGAAACGGTGTCGAAGGCGGCGCCGAATACACCGATCATCTACTACCACATCCCATCGTTCACATGCGTTGACGGTAAGTTAAAGCGGCGCTGACATTGTTCGCGCCTTTTTAATATTGCTCTGCGGCTGTAGAGAGCAGGTACGGCTACTTCCTATCGCACGTAAACCCACTGCATCAGGCGTTATTCGGCTGGCGAGAGAATTAAATACGGGGAAATAAATATGCAGTTCTCAATCAAAGTGATGGCTATAGTTTACATGACGAAGCTTGAATAATTTTTTTTACTAAACTCTGCACAATGTTTCTTTTGCGACGTAATTGACGCACCATGCAA
Organism: Amblyomma americanum; assembly: GCF_052857255.1. NCBI lineage: Eukaryota > Metazoa > Arthropoda > Arachnida > Ixodida > Ixodidae > Amblyomma > Amblyomma americanum. The sequence goes on along the minus strand of NC_135499.1, from coordinate 155,882,763 downwards.
CTGCGATGCCGTTCTTCAGGATTGCTTCGGGTTTTTCTTGAACAGCTGTAGTGTGAGCATATGGCGCTTCAGACAATATTGGCTGGACGGTCTGTATACTCAGATGTACTATCGGGGACAAATGTCTCGATGGATGCGTGGGCGGTATCTGAAGCCTATTGGTCGGGACCCTATATACTTTTGGAGGCGGAAGCCGGAACAAAGGGCTGCAGTGTGTGGTGTTGAAAGGTGGTGATCATTTGCGGACGTGGCATCTATGCCCATATAGATCGTTACATGTGGGTTCCAGTGAAGTTTGCCCCCGATAGTACATGTACTTTGCAAGTACCCATTATCATCGCTTTATTACCGGGTGTTGGCATACAACAGCCCTTGTGAAGCTTCGGCGTACACGGAACATTTCTTTGTAATCACTGCTTTGTGATTAAATTAATAATAATATAACTGGTAATGCATAATTAGACGATTTTCTACACAATAGGGCACCGCCTATCCCTATTCCTAACATATAAAACTTTTTAAACGAAGCACCGCGTGCAAGAGGTACCGTTGTTGTCGTTTTTAGTGCGGATGTCGGACTTTCTGCCTGAAGCCAAGCTGCGAGTTCCGGCACTGTGCGGAGCCAAGTACTCCTGCACCGACATGTCCGACTTGGCGGGATTCTTGCGAGCGGACAAGGCGGAGACGAAGATATTCTTCGGATACGAAGAGGTATGACGCCTCATTGACGGCAGTAGCAATGTAGCCGTGGAAAGACTGGATTCGTCCGCTTGCATGGCTCTGATATGGGACTATAGCACATGAATTTACCTTGGCCTCTTGCGATCTATGTCGCTATTAAGCCGACTGTCAATATCTTTAGAAGATTCTTTGATTTGGTGGGGACCGGGTTTGCTTTGTTATTAAGCATACCGTGCCGTTTTTTTCTGCAAAATTAAGGACAAGGTGTCAGAAAAATCGGCCCACACCTCAGAAGCTGGCCCGGAGCGAAAGAAAACTCGCCCGCGAGCGCTCCGTAGTATATACGAGACCAATGAAGAAAAAGCCTCCGATTACTGGGGGAGTGTGCGTACCTATGCGCGCGTGAAGTGATGCCCTCTGCACTGCGCTCGGAGAAGCGGCGGCCCGGCTGGAGGCTGAGAGAGCACATCGACAAACTGTCGATGTGTAGTGTGAATGTACTCGCCTGCCTTGGTGCGAAATAGCTAACAAACACGCCGCGTCCTGCAAATAACGGCGGCTAGCCCGCAGCGGAGTTTGGCTTTGAAGAAGCGCTACCACAGGACTCTACGAATTCGGAACCACTGACGCCCAGCTGGCGAGCCAGGGAGAGCGCGCTAGTCTTCGGGACGGCCTTATCATGATCCGCTCCGGTCGTCGGTCTATCGCAGTGCCCAGTGAACGATTTGTGTTTCTTTGGTTTGTCTCTCTTGTCTATTAGTGCACCGTTGTTTCAAGATTTATTTCTGTATTGTAGCCTGCATTAAGTATTGCTTTGCAATCAACGGTTGCATTGCTGTGTAGAACACTGTTATATGTTCTTATGAGTGATTTGTGATTCCTCTGGGTGGTTCCTCTGCTGTATAATGTTTGTTATTTAGTTATCCTTTGACTCTGACTTCGAAAGCTGAGACCAATCGACCCTTTGTCAAGTGACCGGCTGAGCCTATCACGCAAAGCCGAGGGCAACTTTTGTGAAATCAGAACTGCTATCACCGCACGCTGTAAAGGTGAAATGGTGAAAAAGGTGAAATTGATGAACCAGAAATAAAGCGAGGTTCTAGAAGAGGTACAGAAGTCTCGAGAGGCCGTCGAGAAAGAAAGAGCAAGGATACGATCACGTATCACAATCAGGCTAATGAAGAGCATCGCCACTCGCTGGTAGAGCATTATGGAGGCCTACCTCTGCCGTCTTGTGCAGGCATTGGTCCTAAGTCGAATCGCCTACACTTTCCCTTACTTCCACCTCACGGCAGCCGAACGCAGTAAAGTGGATGGTCTCATCCGCCAGGCGTACCGCGTTGCCCTCTACCTACCGCAAAACGCCTCCACAGCCAGACTTCTGGCCCTGTGGGTGCAAATACAGCAAGCAATTGAGATCTGCGAGGCACATCTCATATATCAATACGAGCGTCGTTCCCGAAATCGGGTGGGGCGCTCCGTCCTTCACAGACCGAACATTGAACACGAGTCACATCACACAGACCCGTTGCAGCTCCCACCTCAAATTCAACATGCTCTCGAAATCCTTCACCTACCCCTTAATATGCACCCTATGCACAAGAGGGGCAACGCCGAGCACGGGCCATGACATTATAAAAGAAATACGAACACTGCCCCACAGCAATACACATAGACTCCGGAAACACCCCGACCGCCGGGCCTTTGCCCTAGCTGCAGCGAATGGGACGAAGACGACGACGCTGGCAGTGGCGCGGGACGGAGCGCTCCGTCCCGCGCCACTGCCAGCGTCGTCGTCTTCGTGACACTATGCTCGTATCCGCGGCAACAACATATGCTACATCGCCATAAATGGAGGAGGCAGCAGCAATAGCTTTCGATATAACTTCGACTCGTTCCGACCTCATCCTCAGCGGTTCTAAAATAGCCGTGCGCAACTTTACGAATGGATGAGTCTTTCTCACTATCCTCTCCCTTCTCCGCACCGTCACTACCGCTTCGCCCCATCACACTGGAATGGGTTCCGGCCCGCTCCTTTAATCACGGCAATGAGGCCACCCACAATTATGCCCGACGATTCATCAGCTGACCTGGGGGAGACTCTAACCTGCGGCCTACGAGGGATTGGTTTGGTCTGATTCCATGACATCACCCTACGCTACCACCTCTAGCGACAGCTCTACACCCACCCCACAAATCCCTAAGGCCCCGGCAACCACCTTGCGCCGCCTTCAAACCTACTCATTCCCTTCCCCTCTCATTTTCTCTATCGTCAACGCTGGCCAATATTAACGTCATAGCTTTAATAGCTGCGTTATGCAGAAAATCCAGCGTCGGAATGAAAAATCACGAGCATGACTGTGGCTGGTGGTACGCAGAGAGCAACCAAGGTGGCAGGCGGGCCACCTAGGTCACATAACATTGCGGTGTCATCACAACCTGCCCACCGGATAGTGAGCGAGCTGCCCAACTTGGCAGGTGGCAGTTAAATTAATGATTGGTCGCTCGGGAAAAGCAACTTGGGCCACATAAGACCCACTGCTGGGAGCATTTTGTAGTAGCCGTAGTTGTCAGCATAACTGTTGGGTGCGGTGCCATGGGAACCACTCGGGGAGTGGTTACCATGCAAGGAGGATGGTATGGCGTGAGAGAAATGCGTAACTGGTGGGCGGTACCACAGGAACCATAAGGAGAGGAGTTGCCGCGAAAGGAGGAGGATATCGAGAGGGCAGATGAATCCCCAAACGGGGGATGGTTACTGTGAAAGGAGGAGGGCGTGGCGGGAGAGTAAGAAAGCGCAGCCGGTTGGTATTTGCCGCGGAAACCACCCGGAGGGTAGTTAGCCTAGAAGGACGAGGAGAGTTACCATGAAAGGAGGCTTTATGGCGGGTGGCATAAGAAGGCGTAAGGGGAGGGTTGTTACCTCGGGAACCGACCAGGAGGTGTTTTCTATTGAAGGAAGGGGGTGTGTTGAGAGCGTAGAAAGGCGTGACCGGAGGGTTGTTACCCCGGGAACCGTCCAGAAGGTGGTTGCTGCGGAATGATGACGGTTTGAGCGATGAAGGGGAGGGTACGGCGAGAGCAGAAGACGCAGCTGGTCAGTGGTTGCCACGCAAACCATCCGGAGGGTAGTTACCCTGGAAGGATGAGGAGGGTTACCATAGGTGGGGTAGGGTATGGCGAGAACATAGGAAGGCGTAACCAGAGGGTGGTTACAAGGGTAACCGTCCGGAAGGTGGCTATACACAACCATCCGGTAACCATACGGAAGGTGGTTACCGTAGAAGGATGAGGGTATGGGGTGAGCGAAGAAATTCCCAGCCAGAGGGTGATTACCATGTAAGGAGGAGGGTATGGTGAGAGCGTGGGAACGCGGAACCGGTACGTAGTTGCCATGGGAACCAACCGGAGGGTGATACCAGAAGAAGGAGGTGGAAGGTTGCCGTGGAAGAAGGAGGGTATGGCGATAGTGTAGGAACGTGTACCACGGTAACTATTCGGAACGTGATTAGCGTAAAAGCAGGAAGAAGGGTGTGGCGAGAACGGAGGAATGTAGCACGGCTGAGCACAGCCCACCTCTGGCGGCTGCTGCGAAACGTGCCGTTCGAAGAGAGGAGCGGCGGGCTGGTAATAGACCTATGGACGAAACGCGACTATTTGTGGAGTGCTCCCTAGAACTATAGAGATATGAGGTCGTTCTGAAGTTCCCTGCCACAACATATCGTAAAGTATAAAAATTATAAGGACGATTATGATACTCCCTAATGCGAAATTTGAGCGTAGCTCTGTAGGTGTTTTGATTCTTAAATATATTGAGGCAGGGAACTTGATACGTGTATGTATATAGTTACAAACCACTCTATTTTCCACACACGCACTCTTTCCTCAAGCAACACTTTTCTACCAGTCTTTGATTGTCATGAAGGTGTATTTGTGGCCGGAGAAATGGATGGAGATATGTTCAACCTGTTGCATCAATGCCTGATTCATAAACAGACGGTAGCACTAGAAAGACAAGCTGCGAGTTGCGTGGCAGACGCGGAAAATAGCGTGCAGCACATTTCACAGCACCGCGCGCAAACGGAGTGGAGCGCGGTGCGACTGCAACGCGTGGTTGCGCGTGCAGCCGCGGAATAACACCTCCCTTCTCCTAGCAGTCTTACCTCCGTACATGCAGTGGCGATGGACGACGGCGCGCATGGCGCGCACCACTCTGGCGCCGTCTATGAGCGAGCAGCGGCACTTTCGTTCGCTTCACACGGCCGGTCTCGAGCAGAGCCAACGCCCTCTAGACTAGGCAAGGCCTCTCTGCTCCTCCGTGACGTCATCACACTACGACGGGCGCCGGAGTTCGTGTCCTTCATGAAGGGACGGTGCTGCGCGCTCGTTCGTTCTTGTATAACTGCAGCGCTACGTGAAATCGTCCTTTGAAGATTTTGGCCCCATGATTTAATGCTGGCATATATGTATGAGATCATTTCCGGTACACAGTTCGCGGTGAATATGTTTAAAAACTGAAAGTTAGTGGTTTCCGGATTATGAATATATATTGGCTATTCAGTATCTTTTGCTATCACCTAATATTGCCTGAAAGTCCGCAGATTTTTTTTTCTGTGGGGCATTGATATTCCGCTGTGTTCACATATATCTTTATTTTTGTTAATAGCTCGTTGCATGACGAGGCCTTGGAAATTATTTTCGGGCAGAAATTGAACCGTGTGGTATATCACCTAGCGCCGACTGTTTGCCAGGAATCTGACTACTATTTGTAACCCTTTTCTTCCAAACGAACGCTCACCCTCCCCCCACAAACACACGCAAAAAAACATTGCCATAAGGTATGGCTCTCAGAACAGCTTACAGCTACATGCATGGCATTTGAACTGAGCGAATGAGCAGATGCCTTTCTATTTGGCAAAATTGAATCAAGCTGTGTTACATAAAAAGGATATGTTTATTAAGAAATACTTGCAGCTGGGCTCGTTGGTGCATATTCGTGAAAGACATTGTTGACATTGACATTGTCAACTGTGATTAAGAGCATGCATAAGAGCAGAGGCTATATAAACGCTCTTCCTTGAATAAATCCTGTGGAAAGTGCAGCGCTCGTCCTGCTCCCTTACTCGTCCGTGTTGCCATTTTGCGCTCTCATGTCTTTCAGGGATATGTTTATTACAGAGTACAAGCATTCAGAAAACTTTCAGAGGTGTGCAACACAAGGAGTCAGAACAGTCAAGATTTCGAAGTGTTTCGTTTTTGAGCAACTTTCGCTTGCACAAGACTGTCGTTCCTATTTTTACAACAGTTCTTCAGCAGAATGTTTGTTGCAGCGCTAAGCATGTGATGCATAACAAAGTGAGGACTATGACCGCTTTCACATTCGTCCAAACTGTCACCGTCTTCTATCAGGTTGGTAGCCAGTGTGAAAAGGGCTTGCCTTTGGTTCGCTAGAGAATGGAAATGCACAGCATACTTTTCACTTCGCAGCTTGTCTAGGACGATTTGAGCAGTCATTACAGCATTAACAACTGGAGGTTGAGGGAACTTGAGCCCTCCGCGATTCATGTTTGCTATAATTTCAGCATTCTCAATTACGATGTCTTCACCTTCTACGAAATTTGCTCGGCAAGCAGGGCATGCAAGTTTTTAAAGTGCTGCATGTGCACAGTATCCGGCCAAGTACGTTACAGCTGGAAGATTTTGTGCCTTCATTTCGAAGTCCTTGTCATTTACTTCAATGTTGAACCTCTGTAGAATCGCCTCATCAATGCTGACAGCAGGTGCCCCTGAATCCATGTCTGGAAGCGCCAGGGCTCTTTGTAGGCGAAGCTTGCGCATGTACACTTGTCTGATGGACACATGGTACTGCGACCCGGAAAGCTGCCTATACTTGCCAAATCTTTCCTCCAAGCAGTCTGCCTGGAACTTCCCCAGAAGTACGTAGTCAAATCCAAGGTCTTCAAGGCAATAATTTATCTCTACCAGGGCTTCCGTAGTGAGACGCAAGGCACTGTGGGTCTCCCGAGTGAGAATTCCATTGTCACACTTCAAACTCTCCCAGAGGTCAAGCCACTGCATGATGGTTTGAAGGAATTCAACTTGTGGACACAGCTTTTCTGCAATGGGAGTCTGCAGGTCATCACGAAGCCGGCGTCCTTTGCTGGGCGACTTCATATTAACAATCCTTCACCAGGTTTCGACAACCTTTAAAAATTCAGCTCTTCCAGCTGCATGCTGCAGTGCATAGCGTTGACCGCATGTTTCTAGCAAAGCAGTAATAAAAGCATTAAACCGTTTTCTTAAATTCGATACTTCGGCTGGCACTGCTCCGCGCACGCGTTGTTGCACCAAGATCACGGAAACCGGTTGGAGAAAGTGGGGGCACGACGGGCGCTCCTCGAAAACGCCGAGAGCTGGTCCGTCGTAGTGTAATGACGTGGCCACAAAAGAGAGGAGGATATGGAGAGGCCTTAGCTAGTCTAGAGGGTGTTCTCCCGTCCTCTCGTTCCCCTTGCGCTTGGTTACACCGACGGCGCCGGCGACGCGGCTCAACCCACCAACGGACGCATATGAACTGCGCTGTAATAACAGCTGTCGCTGAATCTCGGGTTAACAAGTAGTAACTCTCCTGTAATTGTTTTGTTTCTGTTTCTTTAATTTCTCCAGGGGCCTTGAAGGTATTGAAATAAATAAATAAATATTGCAAGCTGCACACCTTTCACAAACGTAAACTTCACCGTTGGCATGCAGTGAGAAAATAGCTCCGATTGAAACTATTAGGAGTCGTCACCAAAAGAAATAAGTGATGCAAGCGACCTGAAGAACTCCGCAGGTGTGAAGAACTCCGCAGTTAGATGGGCGGATGAGATTAGAAAGTTTGGGGGGATACGATGGACGCATCTGGCAAATGACAGGGTTAATTGGAGAAACATGGGAGAGGCCTTCGCCCGGCAGTGGGTGTAGTCGGGCTGATGATGATGTCACAAGTAGCAAGCATTAAAAGCAAAATTTGTCACTGTTACACAAGTATTTTAACATTCAACAAAAGGCAAGCGAATGCACGCCTTCGTAAGGCGTTTCTCAGGCGCCCTGTATTTATGGTGGTGGTGGTAGTGGTTTTTTATTAAAATAATAGTAAAAAGGAAAGAAAAGATTTTTGCTAGCCCCGGCATCTGCCATCGATACTGAAGCACATGAGCTGGGGCAGCTGAAATAAAGGATAGCAGGCAGAATGAAGAAATGAAATGAAAGAGGTGAGGGGACAGGAAGAGAGGATAGGGGGAGTAGTATATACAAAAACTATTTACACAATAAGAAATGTGTCCAGGTTGTGCGCGTGATTAGTTCATGTTGGAGGAATTAAAACACACGCGCACAGCACTGTGTTGGCTACAACTGGAGTGGGGCGTCCAGTTATTAATCGTTCAAGGTAGAACTCGCGGAGCGTTCGGTCACTGCGTGTAACTACCTGACGGAGAACAGACGGGACGTCAAGCCCTTGTGTTCGAGGAATGCACAAAGGCTCACCAAAGTTCGCTCACGAGTGCGCGCACTTCCCTGCGGCCACAATAGCGTCTTTATAGAGTCTGGTAGTATGCCCTGCGCCCTATAGGCCGCGAGCATATCGCGACGAGCATCGGCGAACGCGGCACAGTGAAGGAGCAGGGGTTCTAGTATTTGCACTGCACCGCATCCGTCACACACACATCACTCGTCGCGATTCCGTGACGCTCCCGTCGTTCCCCGGGCCACACGCAGCCAATGCGCGCGCGGAGGATCATTGCACGTTGTGACCGTGTAAGTGCGCGACAGCCGGTGATACTGTCGATGCGCTCACCTCCTGCGATGTGTGGGTCGGGGTGCTACTTTCGGAGGTGGTCGTGGATGGCCGCACGCACGTCCTCCAGCGCAAGGGGCCTGTATTTACACATAATGACACGTTTTATCACACGGAGTTCTTAGCTCGAAAAACAAGTAAGGGCTGCTTCAAGTACCTGGCCAGCGTATCCTTGGCAGATCAGCTAAAGCTGATCTACCGGGTTCGTGAGCGGCTCGGGCCACTCGAGTTCTTGTATGAGGACACCACGCGTCTGGTTGTCAATCAATTCTCAAAACCAGTTTCTCAATGATGTTTATTCTGTTTCTCTTGGGGCCCATCTATTATGTCCGCCACTCGCAAGTACCGCCGCAAGCTCCACCAGCAGTCATAGGGCAGTGTCTCTAAGCAGGCGCGACCCTCGGCGCTTTCTTCGCAAGCAACTCTTTCTCTGACCACTCCGGCGACGCTCATGAAGAAGTCTAAGTCGTCCAGGTCGGCCAGCCTGCTTCTTATCACGTCCCTGGCTTCTGTTTCGCCTACTGACGCCATTTCTTGAACTTTGGAGACCAGCATCCGATTCGATCCCAGCAGCTCGAGTGCCTCTGCTCCACTTTTCAGGACCGCGCAGCCGGTAACGTATCGCGCGGCCCGGACTAGGAGCGAGTGGTTGCGGGCCACGACTTCCTGGATGCGGTTCCAGTGTTTGGTTACACTCATCAGCGGAAACGTCTTCACCGATAGGATGGTGCAGTTGCTCTCGATGTCCTGGGCGAGCGCCGGAAAGAACGCTGGCGGCGGATTCCTGCAGGCCAAGTGGTAGGCGAGCGTTAGGATCTTCTTGCTCGAGCAGACAACGTCCGTCATAATTCGTGCGGTACGCTTGCTCCGACACCAGTACTCCACGGCGAGAGCCGTGATGCTGGAGTTGTGCGAGAGCGCGTTGAGCAGGACCAGCGCTTCGTGGCGGAGCGCAAAGAAGCTCATCTTGACGTCGTTTAGAAGCTGCGTGTTCCGCAGGTACTGAGCAAAAAGTGCGGCTGACTCAGCGTCAATGGTGCTTGCTACGTCTACGGTCAGGGTTGTCAGACCGCTGAGCGTTGACAACTGCGTGAACCAGCGACGCATTTCGACACGACGTAGCATCCCTTCGGCCAGCACGGAAACGTCCCCAGTGTGCGAACCCGCTGAAGCAATGTCCAACCTTGTCTCGTCTATAGCACGAGCAGTGCCGATTCTCACTCGACTGGCAGTGCAGGTTTCGCAGATAAGGCGGCAGAACTCGCTGAAGTTACGATTGTTCAACCTATCGACGTGCATCTCTTCGACGGAATCGTTCGCCCTCAGGGCCCCCAAAAACGTCCGCTGGTCATCCGGGGGGTAAGAAGCCAGAGGGAACGTGAGCTTCCGGAGTGACGTCACCTTGCGCAGCATGTGGACGAAGGGATGCATGTGCCAGAAAGCTCCCCTGCCCGAGTCGCTCGAGCACGGCCCGCCGGCCAGGTGTGAGTAGATCGGTACGCATGCGAACAGTGCCAGCTGCTGCACCGACTTGGTGCAGGCGAGGGATGTCACCAGTGCCCAGGCATCACTGATGGTGAAGTGGAAATAAGACAGCTCCAAAGTGGACAACGCCGTCGCGCTTTCCACTGCTTGTGCGACTGCAGCAACACTCAAGGTGGGACGCCGGAGCGAGCCGACCAGGCGCAGCGACTTTAGTGTGCGGTGTTCTTGAAGCGCCAGCGAGAACAAGCCGCATTCGCTGGCCGGCAGGCAGCTCACATCAAGGCAGAGGTCGCTGAGGCGTGCATTCGTCGCTAGCAGTCGCAACACATACCACAGGCTTGTTGGCACAGCGTCGAATCTCTGGACCTGAAGGCGATTCAACTTTGCGTTGCTCATTATAAAATCGTGCAGATCGCTCATGCTTACACACTTGTCGGAGACGTCCAGCCTGTCATAGGAGAACTCCTCGATATGGTGCAGATTACTCATCGCATCCAGCAGCCTCCGGCGCTCGCTCTGGAATAGGCTGTCCACGCACAGCGTGAGGCTTCTCAGGCGGTGGCACTGGCGCAGGCCGTCGCAGAATAGGGACAGGAACACGGGAAGCTCGAACACGCCCCAGCGGTACATTCGGAGCTCGGTCACGCAGGGGTGTGTGATGAGGAGCCAGTGGAAGAGAATCGCAGCGCGTGGGACACGCCGTGGGTGGTACCAGTACTCGATGACGCACAGGACAGCGAGCTCGCCCGGATTGTTCCCTTCCCTGAGCTCTGTTTTGATGGGGGACAAGATGCGGTTCCATTGCTTCAGCTGCCGCTGCAGCTGGCAGACTTTGCCGCTGTTGCCTCGAGCGCATGGCGCGCTCAAATTGGCACCGCTGTCGGACAGCATTTTTCTGGCTTCTTGCAGCCTGGCGTACGCTTCACAGACTGAGCGGAACAGCCCCGGGCACAGTTCTGTCACGCGTCTAGCGTGCATCCATAGAACCCAGTTGAGCACAGTCATCTCCTGCAAGAAGAAAGCATACCGTGTGTTGGAATTGGACTTGTAGACATCGACAGCTTTTCTTTGCTTTGTGATCCGATTGGCGAAGTTAGTTAAGCGAGAAAGATAAACAAAAACCAATCTGTCGGCACAGGATGGCTTTCCATTTATGGCCCAATAATTTACTTTCTAAACCTGATGACCATCTTAGTGCGAAAACGCTACTCCACGGGCTTAAACTCCACCAACGAACTTGTGGTGGCCTGACCTTGAGGATGAAGAAATAAAATAAATATTGCCGCGATGGGGTTTCGAACCCGCGGAGGTGCGAACAGATCAGCTTCGCTGGCTAGTGCACGAGAGAACTATGCTGTCCCCACGTCCGCCCTTTTTTCCGCATAGTATTTAAAATACTACACGCGGTTATGTATGTACAGAAAGGGGATATATACAGATTACTTGTAAAGCACGGAGCTAGTAAAACGGCACTGTACTAGCAGGCGATCACGCATCGTGTTAAATTGCAATGCACACGCACACACACACAGGAGTTTCAATGAACACTTTCAAAAATTCATGAAAATATTGGATTCAATATAGCAACAAAAAGTAAGTGTAGGATCACACTCTCTGCCCTGGTTAACACAATATGCTGCAAAACACCTCAAATTGTCCAGGTAACCACCGTGAACCTTCTCATTAACTTTTTAATTATCGTATCTGCGTGGTTAGTCCCAATTGAGAGTTTGATGCCGTGAACAAGACGATGTCGTATCAGCTTTTGAAACAAAGAAAAACTCAATTTCAAGAGCCGTGCAGCTCGAAGGGATCCGACACCCTTTTCCGCACGCGACCGAAACTGAGCGCGCGAGGAGCGCTGGAAGTATTGCGTAAGCGAAGAAGAAGAAGACGAAGACGAAGAAGTTTTTTTCCACCGATGTAGGGTGCCATCGTATTTGAGGCAACAACAACAACAACCGATGTAGGAGGCCCCAATCTGCGCCCAGGCACGCAGGCTCAAGGGGCGGGGGCTGGGGCCTCCGCGAGCGAAGCGTCCGCTGGTGATGTGTCGTAATGAATGCAGCGCCGAAGTCGAAACGGCTGTGCTAACTTTCCTCGCTAGAGAACCGCGGCGCTCAGCTTAGACCGCGGGCTGCGTTATCGACTGCTTCGTCGCTCGGAGTAAGGAAAATGATAGTCATCGTCTGCTATGGGAACGTCGATTCTGAGAGCCCTGATGGGCGCTTCAGCAGGTGTTTTTTTGTGTGCGTTTGTGTGTGCGCCACTTGTATGCCCGACGGGCTCGTTTTTGTGCGTCGTCATGAATTCATTTAATCACTAGGTTGATCTGTTATAATCGCTGCGCATCAGGAAGCACGTCTAAAAAAGAAAAGCTTTGTCAGCGTGGCGAGGAGAGCTTGCGCGGCAGTGGCTGTGTGCTATCGGGCAGTTGTTCTTGCAGGTGTGTTAGCGTGTGTTAGCGTGTGTTAGCTTCAGTTTCCCAATAGAGTGCAGTCGTTTGCATTTCACGTGCTTGTCTTCGAGGTGCGCGTGTGACAAGGCCACTGCAGTGCCAATGTTTCAAATCACTTCAATGGGCGGAAGTGCCGCCTAGGATTGAAACGTCACGCAGCATTGTGTGAATTGTGGGAATAGCCGCGCCACCTCAACTCCAATACTCTACTGCCGAGAGAGTGGACACTGTGGGCGCGCAAATGGACGCGGAGCTGGCATCCAGATCGTATGCTGTCCAGCATCCTGGTCGTCGTGTGCCGACTCGTCCCACGTTCGTATCAATATTTAATCGATTTAGGTGTACTGGATCAGTTCATGTTCAGAAAAGGAAGGGACCAGGGAGCGCAACCGACGATTTTGACATTGATGTCTTCGCGTACGTTTCTGTAAGGCCAGAAGCAAGTGTCAGGGAAATCGCCAACGCGTACGGAGCCAGCCCGGCATCAGTTTGGAGGTCACTATCAAGACACAGCTACCACCCCTATCATGTGTGTCTTCACCAGGAACTGACACCGAATTACTTTCAGAAACAGCTTGATTTTTGCAACTGGTGCCTAATTAACTTTGATGAAGACCCAGAATTCTTGCACAAAGTGCTTTGGACAGAGGAGGCCCAATTTTGCAGGGACTCCAATGTCACAGTGCACATTATTGGTGCGGCAAGAACCCACATTGGATACGCCAGCACAAGCACCAAGTAAGATGGTCAGCAAATGTTTGGTGTGACATTTATGACGGCCGTATTGTCGGTCCTTACTGCATCGACGGAAACCTCACTGGGAAAAAGAACTCCGACTGCGTCCTAAAAGGCACCGTCTCTGAGCTACCACTGGCCGTGCTGAAAAAAAAAAGTGGTTTCAGCATGACGGAGACCCGCCACATGTTTTCGTTCCGCGGTGCAATTCCTGGTGCAATTTCATGTGCTGAAACTCTTCTTCCACGTCACCAGCCGCATAGCCCCAGTCTTTCATCGAGCCCCACTTCTAGTGGTGCTTCCTCAAAAAACCAGCCTCCTACTCCTCCGTCCAGCATCAACGAATGGCCTACATTAGCGTCCACTGCTTCCGTAAAGCATCTTCCCAACCACCTGCCTGCGGCCACAACTTCTACTTCTCCTGCTACAAGTAGCATCAACCGCCCGTCTGCTAGCCGCACTAGTAACCTAACGTCGACGAACAAGACACCACTTCAGCCACTCAATGAAAATGCAGTAGCTTCTTCAGCCCAGAGCGCCCCACGTTCAAGGAACTGCACGTCTGGCATACTACTGTCAACGAGTGCGCCTTCGACTCACCCACTATATGCAAGTTTAGGACCTATTTCAGCCTCAAGCAGTTCGTCGACCACCTCTAAGCCTAAGCCATGCTCCACGGCAGCACATCGGACTACCACTGCTACATCCCTAGGTAGCCACCACAACCTCCACAGTACCAATCGGAACTCCTCCCGGCCTGGGAAGCATGACTGACTAGCCACGCCATTTTCCGGTAACTGTGAATCTATTCGGATTTCTAAAGCTTAGAAAACTTGCCGAAAAATGTATTCGTCATGATTTGTATATTTCCACTCTTAGCACCTACTTGACAGCTTCAATCGCCCCGAAGGGCCCTCGGTTAACGGTAAAGCCAGCTATACGTGAAATGTCCGTCAGAAATAAAACGAAGTTGAACACAATACAAACGACCGCTTCACTTGAACTAACCAGTGTTGTCTTAGAGCACTATGCCTCTTCCAAGAAATAGCGTGTTAACAAAGTGTTCCAAAGGCGCTCTCAATACAAACTCGGTTGTGTCGAATCAGCTGCATTAGAAAAATATGAAACCAAAAAACTAAATGAACTTCGCGCCTTAAAAACAAGAAAGTTACTTCGTGACAACATGGAGTGCTGTTTTCCCCAGCAACAACTTAATGGTTATGAATTCGCTTCTCATTCAACAGCCGCAGATTGCCCCTCTGCTTTCTCGGCAGTGACCGCCATCAACAAAGAATTTAGTAGTCAAGATAAATCGACCATAATAAATCTCGGTTTACCAATAATCTTGGAAGAAAACAACGTGTTGTACCGTGGCCTTAGTTCTTGAAGAAGGAAGGACGTTCTGGCGGGCTAGTTGGTTCATGATGAACAGAAAGGGTATAAACTACGCGAAGAATACGGGACGAGAGGCACACAAATCGGCAGACAAAGCGCAGACTTCCAACTGATTTTATTTGTGAAAAAAACACATTGTTTTTAAGGCCAGAGAACATAAGAAAAAATAAGAAAAACACTATCACCATAGGGCTCAACGATAGAAGCATCAGCAGAAATTTACAGGTTAATCAGATCCGATGTGAACACGAACGTGCCCTTCTAAAAACTCTAGCTCTGATGTCGATAGCGACAGCGTGCTAACGCAGTCGTCCCCCGTTTTGGCTATCAGGAAAGCTTCGATAACCTCCCTTTCAGTTTTGCTGCGTGCATAGGAGAGGAAAGCAGTTTTGTCTAGGTAGGGAACGCAGTTGCGGCTGTAACAGTTTTTTGCAGTGTAATGGCAGATTGCTGCCTGTGCCGATGTGCATCGATCGTCTATGTTCAAGGGCTCGCTCATTGAAGCACCGGCCAGTTTGGCCGATGTGAACCCGCCCGCAAGATAGAGGTATCTGGTAGATAACCTCGGAGGCACACCTGGTGAACTTGGTCTGATGATTCTTCTTGCATGACCTGCGTTCCGATCTTGTTTCTTTTTTGTTTCTCTCTTCCGAGAGCATGGGACAAACTTTTTTTAACTTGAAAGGCGCTGAAAACACTACTTTTATTCCATATTTGCCTGCCACCTTCTTGATGCTGTGGGAAAGGCAGTGAAAATATGGCATGACAAAGGGAGGGGTCCTGTCTGTACTTGGATCTTTCCTTATTGCTTTTTTCATCCTCTGAAGAAGGCAATCACATGAGCTGCGAATTACTTCCTGAGGGCAGCCCGCGGATTCAAGTCGCTTGACTTGATTATGGAAACTAGATGAAAGAGAGTGAACACATGACTTATGAAGGGCAGACAAACAACACGACATGATAATGCTACGCTTCACTAACTTCGAATGAGCACTTTTATAAGGTAGGAGGCGTTTGTTGGACCTGGGACTGTAAGCCCAGCAGACATGAACATCAGAAAAATGCAATTTTAAATCTAGATACTCAATGCGGTTGTACCTTGTTACTTCATGAGTAAAACGGAGTCCTTGCCCCTCAGAGGAGAAGGTGGCGAGAATGCTAGCAACCGTGTTGTCAAGGTCAAGATTAGTACTGTAATCTAATATCACAAGATAGTCGTGAGCATAACGAAACACATGGAACACCGGATGCTTTGAAAGCTCTAGTTTCAGGCGCCTGTCAAAGGAAGCCAAAAATATGTCGCACAAAACAGGAGCTACAGAAGAACCGGTACAAATGCCAGACTTCTGAACATAAAATTGCCCGTCATGAAAGCTAGCGGTAGAGTTAACATAAAAGTGCAAAAGTTCTAGGAACTGCTCTGTGCTAATGCCGGCAGTATTCTGGAAGTCAACTTCACCATGTTCGTCAATACTGTCTCTGATTGCTGCGAATAAACCATCATGAGGCACGGAGTAAAACAAATCTACGTCGATGGAAAAGGCCGTAGAATATAACGGAACTCCGTCTTCCAGGACTTTTACCAGGTCCTTCGAGCTGCGGATGAGGTAAGGATCACCCCTCTATAGGCGGCTACAGCGAGTTCCAGCTGCTGAAAGATTTGGACAATTTTGCCCGCAACCTGCGCCTTAGAGAATGTTTTTACGACAAACCTAATCGTAACGCCCCGCGAAATTCATTGACGTCTTACAAGCACTGGGCTCCTCCAATACAGCGGGACAAGTGCCTAGAGTTGTATATTGGCGCTGTGCAAAAATATATTTTACAACTGTACAAGAGTAAGGGACCATTCCACCGTAATCCTTCAGTTCGCGCAACTAAAGCAATGAAACAGTTAGTATCTCGTAATGAAATCATTAAGCCGGCTGACAAGGGTGGAGCTGTGGTTGTAATGAACAAGAGTAATTATGTCACAGAGGCACGCAGGCAGCTAGCAGACTGTTCTTTTTATCGATCGACTTCTATGCTATGACCCCGCAAATCTGTTCAAAGAAATTCTCAAAAACACATTGCTAGACCTTTATAATGATAACCAAATTACATAAAACGTTTTTCGCTCAATCATTCCTGCTTAGCCCGGCTGCTGGTAGATTCTACTTGTTACCGAAAATCCGTAAACATTCCGGGTCGACGCATCGTTTCTGGTGTCGGCACTGTCGCGGAAAATCTATCCCGTTACGTCGATACGCTAATTTATAGAATTCCGCCCACATTTCCGTCCTACATAAAGGACACTACTAACTTCTTGTCCGATATCTTTGATCTTGTCGTTCCTCAGGGTTGTTTGCTTGTCACTCTCGACGTCACTTCACTCTATACGAACATTCCGCATGCAGATGGCATCCGGGCAGTCGTGGCCGTCTACAATGAATCTCGCATTGAAAAGATAGTGGATGGTGGTACATTGGCAACCTTATTTAAACTGATATTAGAACTTAACAACTTTGAGTTTGAGGGAAAACATTATGTTCAAATTAGTGGCACTTCTATGGGCAAGCGCATTGGCCCTAATTATGCAAGCATATTTGTGGGTTTGTTGGAAACCGAATTTTTGAAAAGCAGGTCATTAGTACCATTTTACTATAGGCGTTGCATTGATGACATACTTCTTATTTGTCCCCATGGCGAAGCCGAGCTGCTTTCATTTATAGCCGATTTCAACAACCTGCATCATTCTATATAATTTTCGCATACGTACTCTAGATGTAAAGTGAATTTTCTTGACGTCACCGTTTCGCTTCCCGAAGACAGGTTGACTACAACGGTGTACCGAAAACCTACTGACCGCCAGCAATATTTGCACTTTGATAGTAGCCATGTCAAACATGTTAAAACCAGCATCCTCTACAGTCAAACACCTCGGTTCAAACGTATCTGCTCGAAACAATCTGACTTTAAAAGCAACTGCGCCACACTTCGTAGCGCGCTCATTAAACAAAATTAACCCCCTCAGTTGATCGATGACGCCATAGGGCGCGCAGATACACAATCTCGAAGGATTCTACTCGCTAAAGAAAAACCGGATACTTCCTACTCGAATACCAACCTTGTCCTCACTGATTCTGCATCCGCACCAATAGTTTCGGCAATCTTAAAAAAAAAAACACTACAATGTTCTCATGCAAAGTGTTCGCCTGAAGGAAATATTCATAGAGCCACCAAGGGCTGTTTATAGAAGATCGAGAAATCTACGGGACATACTAAATTCTTCAAAAACTAGTCCTCCGCAACCCACAGGCTGCCACCCTTGCAACAAGAGCCGCTGTAAAGTTTGTCCGCATATGACTACGTCTCAGAGCGCTAGCAGTACGGGTTCTAACTTATTTAAAAATCCAGGGTGACTTCACCCGGGATAGTGCGAACGTCATTTACCTACCACAGTGTACCTTATGTAACCTTCAGTATGTAAGCCAGACTGAAACCCCCTTTAGATTACGCTTCAATAACCACAGAGCCCATGCTAAATCCCTCCCAAACCTGCCCCTATCAAGACATGTTCAGCTCCGAGGTCATTTATTTGATCATATTACAGCCACTATTCTGGAATCTGCATTTAAATCTAATCACGACCGAGAAATTAGATAGTCTTTCCTGATCTATAAGTTTAATACAGTATCTTCTGGTTTGAACGAAAGCACGGGGAAATTGAGCACCCTACCAGTTCAAACACCCTGATATCCACCGATGTCAGTGCTTTTCTGTTCGTGCTTTTTCTTCATGTATACCGCACCGCGCGTTTGCGTTTAATCGCACCGGTACGTTTAACTTGCCGCTGCATAATATAGCTAAAATTTCGCTACGTTCATCTTTTTACATCACCGCACAGGTATGCTTATTATTTCTTCTTTTCTTGTGCTCGGACAGAGCAGGCAGATAGCGCCATGAGGTACTTTTTTTTTGTCAGGATGTAATAAAAGCTAATACAGTTACTGTTTATGCTGCTTTATCGTGACCTGTGTTTTTTAGTGACCGTGTGTTTTTTTAGTGTACAACTTCTGGCTTGTTAAGTTTTGCTGTCCAGTGGTTCTGGTTTCTCATCTTTGGTGTGTAAGCATGACACGTATAATCATCTGTCGTCGGATTCTATAGCTAAGATTGTGAACGCACTAAATTACCGCAACGTATTCCTCCTGTTCAGTCATTGTGACCCACATTCGTGTACCTACATATCGTGTTTTTGTCACGTGTGTGGTACGTTCTTAATCTTCTGTGCATTATATGTTTATACGTTTTTGCGCACGCGCCGTCATATTTTGTGTCCTCCATTCCTTTTCTGATGAAGGCCGTTCCATGGCCGAAAGGTAAAATTACATTGTCTCAAACGTTGGTCTCTGTTTAGTCACTACTTCTGACCGTGCCAAGGAGTCCTTTTCCCTGAAATATATATATATATATATATATATATATATATATATATATATATATATATATATATATATATATATTACACTTGCATACAAACTATAGTAGACACCTTCGGCGCCAAGGCCTTCATTTGTCTAGTTAGCGCATTAATAATGAACCGAAAGGGAGCACATCTCAAATGCATCAGTACTGTTAGGGATGCAACTCAAGTCAGCAGTGAAGCTCCGCCTACATTAAGGAGCGCCGAACAGAATTCCTTCGTGACAAAAAGTCGAGCGTTGTAAAAGCTTTTTTTGTTACCTTAACAAGGAGCTAATCATGAGGTGGAGTTATATTCTCAAAAATTTTGTTGCCTCTAGCATGTAATGACACAAACATTGTAAAGCTTATTTTGTTCACAGTTGTGATTGGCCAAGGGAGTAATAGAGGACGCCGCGAACCGTGCTTTTGCACTATTTTAGTGCGAAACAAACACTTCACGGAATCAAGCCCAACCTTATGGCTTGCACGACCTTGAGCGCGCAGAAATAAATACACATTGCCGCGACAGGATTTCGAATACGCGGCGTCGCGAACAGATAAGCTTCGCTGGCCATTGCACGAGAGCACTAGGCTATCGCCGCTGCCGATCACGCATCGTATTAAACTGCAACATAACCTGCGCTCTGGACTGCACATCGTCGTCTTCATCCACTTCCATCTGCGGCACGAACAGATCAGATAGGCTTAACCTCGATGAGAGCTTAACCTGAATCTAATACCGTCGGCAGACGTGTCAGACCCGCTGCGGTGGCTCAGTGGTTAGGGCGCTCGACTACTGAACCGGAGTTCCCGGGTTCGAACCCGACCGAGGCGGCTGCGTTTCCATGGAAGCAAAACGCAAAGGCGTCCGTGTTCTGTGCGATGTCAGTGCACGTTAAAGATCTTCAGGGGGTCGAAATTAGTCCGGAGCCCTTCACTACGGCACCTCTTCTTTTCTTCTCACTCCCACCTTTATCCCTTCCCCTAAGGCACGGTTCAGGTGTCCGCCGAGATGCGAGATATATACTAAACCATTTCCTCCCCCCCCTCCTCCCAAAAAAACAATTTTCAGACGTGCCAGCGGCCCAGAAAAGCAAAACCGCGAGCCAACCAGGTTAAACGCAGGCTTTCGCACGTCTGCTCGGTTGAACTACGTTAAAACCTTACCATTTTTTAAAATCTCTCTACTTTCGGAGTACGGTCGTTCGATCACTTACTGTTTCTGGAGTCGGCATGCTGCTCGGACGACTGCTGCTTCTTGGACACGTCGGCGGTGGCGACCGACGAATGTCGACTGCAGTACTGTTCACTTCTGCCTAGTGAGATGCCAAGCCGTCCTTATATTCATCGCAATCAGCCTTCGTGAACGAAGCGAGGGCATCGACTGCGGAACCATCTCGATATGCAAATGTGGCCTGATTTCCAGCCCTGAATCATGATTATATAATCAACCATTATCAGTTGGCGCTGGCTGGAAAGCGAAACGAGAAGACTTGGGACTGACAGACAGGGATGAGTGCTCCTAAGGTTTGAGCGCAACGGGGAAGCATCTCTACGTTTATTAAGTTACACCTTCCCGGAATGTTTGTGATAAAGCAAGTTGCTGCTTCTTTTTCGCCCTAGCGGGCCTAGATTACCCTCTTACGAATTTAATGGACGTAATATGCTTGGCTAAAGAGATCCCGCAGTAGTGGTGGTAGTAGTAGTAGTGGTAGTAGTAGTAGTGGTGGCAGTATTAGCGGTGGTAGTCGTGGTAGTCGTAGTAGTGGCTGTAGTTGTGGTAGTGGTAGTGTTGGTGAAAAAATAAGTGAAGGAAAAGAATGGTGCCATTCTAAGGAAACACTGCCAACCTTTTTATTTTTAGCGGAAAGGTGGCCGCTTCCTGAGAAAAAAAATTGCCTGTGGTTTAGCTCTAGTTAACTCTAGTTGAATTGCGAAAACTTCGTTTCCTCGGTACGCCGTCTACGCAGCTTTTCATTCCGACGCTATCGAGAACTCAAACCGGTCTCTTCCGCAGTTGAAGAGTCACTCCGGGACGTGCACGACTTCTTCTAGCCGCATCCTCGTTACGACGCTTCTCGAGTCGTGCGGCGCGTTCTTCTGGCGTCTCTTGAGCGCGTTGTCTTTTCCTCGCTTCGTTCTGTCGTTGTTGCGTCTCTTTCGCACTCTCTATAGCGACTACAATACACCGAGGCGAAGCGCGCGCGCGCGCACAACGCACGTACGCACGCACGTACGCACGCACGCACGCGCACGCACGCACGTACGTACGCACGCACGCACACACACACACACACACACACACACACACACACACACACACACACACACACACACACACACACACACACACACACACACACACACACACACACACACACACACACACACACACACACACACACACACACACACACACACACACACACACACACACACACACACACACACACACACACACACACACACACACACACACACACACACACACACACACACACACACACACACACACACACACACACACACACACACACACACACACACACACACACACACACACACACACACACACACACACACACACACACACACACACACACACACACACACACACACACACACACACACACACACACACACACACACACACACACACACACACACACACACACACACACACACACACACACACACACACACACACACACACACACACACACACACACACACACACACACACACACACACACACACACACACACACACACACACACACACACACACACACACACACACACACACACACACACGCACACACAGACGCACGCACGCACGCACGCACGCACATACATACATACATACATACATACATACATACATACATACATACATACATACATACATACATACATACATACATACACACATACACATACATACACACATACACATACATACACATACATACATACACATACATACATACACATACATACATACACACACAGTGATGACGCTTACAGGCTTTCGGAGTTCACACATGCTCCTCGCAAGTAAAAATAGCATAGGAAAAATTTTCTCTTTGCGCATGCAGAAAGCAATACTAAATAACACGAATTGCGGCGTTGAAGGCATGGCACAGAAAAACACGGTCAGTCACTTCGTCATCTGATAAACAATAAGATTAAACACAAAAGAGTACACGGGGCATAGATGATGCAGTACCTAGGTATTCTACTAATTGACACGTGTTGGGCTCGAGTCCTGCACATTCGAGATAAAAAAAAAAGAGCGAAGGAGTAAGACAAGCTTGTACGAACATGCTGAACAGTACTGCATAGATAGCACAGAAAAACAGGTACAACAAAAGGCAATCATCAGCACGTGTTGCATTACTCGCTACTTTGAGAGGAAAGATATTCAAACCAGACGTAAGTGCTCTGAATCTGAAAATTAGGAAAGATTCTCGAGCTTCTCTGTCATGGCGAGATTTGAAGCCAGAGTCAAGTATTGTGGCTGTAATGTTATCAAATGAGTGGCCGGGAGTCGCGACATATCTCGTGAGCGGAAGATTAGGGAGGGTATTGGCATGTGATCGGTGGTTATTCAATCGCAACCTGAAGTGTAGTTCAGTCTGTCCGATGTACTCACACACCGCATTCGAACAGATAACATTGCTGCTTTCGCAAGTGAAATTCCCTTTTATTTTACAGTAAAAGTCTTACGCAGCACTTCTTGCCAATGTGGTAGTGGTCATATGAGTGCATACCTTACAACACGGTTTTTTGCAAGGGCGGCAGCCTGTTGTAGAGGGGTTAGCTGTTTTTGATGAAGTTAGCATGTCGCGCAGGTTCCGTGACCT
Source organism: Amblyomma americanum (assembly GCF_052857255.1). Classification (NCBI taxonomy): domain Eukaryota; kingdom Metazoa; phylum Arthropoda; class Arachnida; order Ixodida; family Ixodidae; genus Amblyomma; species Amblyomma americanum. Next base: position 155,859,861 of record NC_135499.1, on the reverse strand, counting down.
ACGGTATGCTACGCGGGGTGGCTGCGGAAGGATTCGAGTCAGGCGGCTGCCCTGCACAAGAATATTGTGATGTTTCCTGAGGGTGGCGTTAACATTAAGCATTGATGCGCAATGGGTAAGCACTAAAGTGCGGTTTGATGGTCGTTCCGCGTGTTTATCTGCCATCAATGGTCAGGAGCCTAGGAAGATCGGTCTTGCAGGAACGCATTAATACTTGCTGTTTGGATGTCTGGTGCATCTTGAATGGTGTATTACATCACAGAGATACAACGGCGAGTGGAGAGTGACACTCATACGCACCGACTAACAACTGATTCCTTCAGTCACAGCGTTTCGAAATATATAGGTGGAAAGATAGCGCAGACGCACTAACTAAAAAATTAGCTGCGGCTGAACTTGGTTAGAGAGCGAAAGCTGTGGTGTATCAGGTAAAGTAGACGCGGCTTGGCGTCTGTAAAGTTGAGTGCGTTCCGCACACTGGATAGGCAACGCGTACACGCTGCGGTGGCTCAGTGGTTAGAGCGTTCGGCTCCGGAGTTCCCGGACCGCGGCGGCTGCGTTTTTATGGAGGCAGAACGCTAAGGCGCCCGTGTGCTGTGCGATGTCAGTGCACGTGAAAGATCTCCAGGTGGTTGAAATTATTTCGGAGCCCTCCACTACGACACCTATTTCTTCCTTTCTTCTTGCAGTCTCTCCTTTATCCCTTCCCTTACGTCGCAGTTCAGGTGTCAGCCGAGATGTGAGAGAGATACTGCGCCAATGCCTTTCCCCCAAAAAACCAACCGATTATAGGCAACGCGCCCACCCTGCCTGCCACCCTGGCAGGTGGCAGTTGAGCTAATGGTTTATCGCGAGAGGTTGGTCACGCAATGAACGGTGCGAGCTATTCTACCACCCTCTACTGGCGGATCGAAAGGTCAAAGGTCAAATGGTGCGACATCATTGTGGACCACAGATGGTAAGGCCTATAGCCCCACTGGACCTCTGGCTCACTTGAAGGTCAACCGGCAGCACACGGCGAAATCAGCTTTACCTAGCGTAGTGCAGCTTTCGCTTCACAACAAATACAAATCACGAATTCATCGTGGCTCAGATGGAGCGCACATGTGGCAAAGGGCGATGGGTCTAAGAACTAAAATCGAAAGCATTGCTGCACGCCATGAAACCGATTTATTCTTTTCTCAGCTTAATCGATGTAGAGCTAACGCAAGAGTTTACGTATTTTTGGATGCAGAACGCTCTAAATACTCTCATGCACGCGTCTCTGTAAGTTCCTATTGTCGTCTTGTGAAGAAGTGGCTTGCAGCTTTTACATTGGGAATACGAATGGCCAAATTGCTTGCTGTCGATCCTTCCAAGGAGCGAGCGTGTTCACTTAGCCATCATTCAAACTGCGGCCGGTATTACCTAAGTAGCAACGTCCACACGAAATCAGTATTCTGCTTCGGGATATAGCAGAGCGCTTGGCGTGTTTTTTGGCCCACTCAGTCCTGCATGGCTTGCTGGCGGGCATTCACTTTCCTGTATAGGCGGCCGAGTTTTTTTGGAGCGGAGGACAGCACACGTGCCCCCGCCTTGCCGACAGTCTCCTCAAGATTGTTGGCTACTTTGTGAGCATAAGGAATTAGAGCATGTTTTCTTCGACCATTTTTCTTTTGTGTCGTTTTATTTAATCTATCCCCGGCCAATACCTTCTCTGCGATTGATGCGAGCAGGTGCCTCGGATAGCCAGTTGAGACAGAGCGGTCAGTCTGAGCCAGAAGGCTGTACGAGGCAGTGGTGTGGCACGACCTCGGCAGTGCGTTCGTAATGATGCTCGGAACAACGTCTTTCTTGAACAGTTTCAACTGAGCGGATATAAAAGGCAGCAGGGCCGTTTGAGAATGGAAAGAAAAACACGAACACACACTATCCTGTCCAAAAATGATTTCTGTGTCAAAGAAGCGAATCTTTTCATGGTTTGTGAGCTCCTTTATCGGGTGCAAAAGATGGAGTATCGCAGCAAAAAGAAAGTACGCAATTTGTTTTACATGATTGAAGCTTTCTGATGCTTAAGTATTTACCAAAATGAGCTAATCGTCCACAAAACGGAAAATCTTCGGCACACAAGTTAGGGCGCTCGGCTGCTGATCCGGAGTACCAGGGTTCGAACCCGACCGCGGCGGCTGTGTTTCGATAGAAGCGAAACGCAAAGGCGCCCGTGTGAAATTATTCCGGAGCCCTCCACTACGGCACCTCTTTCATCCTTTCTTCTCTCACTCCCTCCTTTATCCCTTCCTTTACGGCGCGGTTAAGGTGTCCGCCGATATGTGAGACAGATACTGAGCCATTTCCCTTCCCCAACAGCCAATTCAGAGGTGTCCTTTAGGCCATCGTTAAGTTACTTGTCTTACCGGGCTACTCTCTCACACATGGCATTCACCTATGCGGACACCCCGTCGCTGAATATACCTGGTGTTTCGCCTAAAATGTTCAGCAATTTTGATATATATATATATATATATATATATCGTCAGCATCGTCAGCGGTGCAGTGCATCACAACAGAGCTAAGACGTACTAATTGGTCGCCTGGTTGACTAAAAGTGAAACGTCAACTTTTTGCCTATTTCTGTTCATTTTCTTATTTATTGAAAGACCTGTAGCCCATCGCAAGTAATATCCATATCGGTTTTTAGAATTTCGACAACGCAGTTACCCTCGGCGCTGCAAACCAAAAAATTTTTCCTGCGTCGCACCAATATATATGCGCTTTCGAAAAGCTTGCAGGCAAAGCAACTCCTCCCCCGGTGCGCGTAACTCGTCAAAATAGCCAGAATTTGTTGGGCCACTGCGCCGAGGGTGATTGCGTGTGCGAAATTCTAAAAAGGCTCTTCGTGGACTAGCTCTGAGCTTCTGTACCCCCCGGGTGTTTCTGACTTCAAAGTTTCCTCTCCGGCGCTGGAACCTTCTTAATAAAAGATTTAAATGAAAGGCGTTGTGCTAAAAAGAAAGCTTTATTATGTCTTTTTTCCAAACCGTCATCTTCAATACCAGCCGCCACCAGCGGTGACATGCTTCCGCCGGTGCACTACCGTATGGGGACGAGCGGAGACATAACAGAGGCGGATCTCGGCTGTTTGATCCTTTCCTTCCACTTGTCTTTTGCACCGTTTTATTTCTTCAAACGACGCATTGTTGAAAGTTAGCTCGTCTCTTTGTTCTTGTCTTTGGCTTGCGCTATCGCGCTTTTTTACCCGTGAATAATGAACCAGCGGTCCTATGCTAAAATATTTTTTTCATTTCTCGTCAGCTGCTCCTGGCCGCATACGCCATGGGCGTCACAGCAGCCATCGGAGGTACGTTCACATTCCAGGGGCACCTCGCAAAGAAGATCATCGACTTGTACGAGAAAGGTGACATCGCCGGGGCTCGCATCCAGCAGGTGAGGTCTTTGTTTCCTCCACACAAGTATCTAGTTTCTTGGCTAATCGTAATCCATTGCTCGGAATGCATAATGCACAGGAATGCTTTGTTATGAACAGGGTTTAACTTAGTGATACCCCTCAAAATGAAAGTATATATAGCCGATATAGCATTACAGTAATCACTGAGGCAGCCGAAGCTTAAAAACTAACCAGAAAGGTCCGAATAAGCCTATGAGCTGTGGTAGCTCAGTGGCTTTGGCGTTCTGCCGCAGATCCCAAGGTCGCGGGTTCGATCCCAACCGCGGCGGCCGGGCTTCAATGGAGGCGAAATACAAAAACGCCCCCGTGCTGCGCGATGTCAGTGCACGGCGAAGAACACCAGAAGGTCCGAATTAATCTGGAGCCCTCCACTAAGGATTCTCTCAAAGCCTGTCGTTTCAAGCACATTAAGCCACACAATTTACAGTTTGCAGGATAAGACTAATAAGAGCGCAGTGAGAAGCATGGGTTAAGGAATAGACTCGAATTAATGATAATGTGGCGGGAACGAAAAGTAACTAAATTGACTGCGACGAGTCCTGTATTCTGCAAAACGTTTAAACGCTGGTACTTTAGGGCAACTGAGTGGGAAACAGGGGAAAGAAAGCGTAGTTACGGGCGGGAGAAGACTGGAAAGATATGAAGATTAGGTTAGGAAATTCGGTGTCAGTTATCGGGTGGCCGTGCCTTGGAAGGTCAGGGCTAATTAGGGATCAGTAGGGCAGGCATTTTGTCAAGCAACGAGCTTCACCTGGCTGCTGTTGATGATGATATTAATGCGAATGCATTTGTGGCTCATAAGCAGCGAACCTCGGGGGCGTTGTCGGTGGCCAGAGAAAGTGGTCGACAAAATCCCTTGTGACGGCACCGTGGTCTCATATGACGCATTGTCATTAGGTGATTTAGGGTGAAGGCCTTCAGGGTAAAGGCATTTAGGATGCAGGTCTTTAGATCAAATGTCTTCATGGTAAAAGGCTTCAGGGTAAATGTCTTTAGGTTGAAGGCCTTTAGGACAAACGGTGTTCGCATTCACAGCACATGCCCACCGTAACTTTTTAAAATTTACACAGTTCACGTGTACCCAGGGACATGCACAAAATGAGATATAGAGAGGTCTCCTGCAGGCGTCTCCTTTTTTGCTGGCTGATGCAGCATTTTATGCGACAGCGTAAGGGCCCCTGTTCTGCAGAATAGCCGGCGCCGGCGTTATCGAAAAATCCGGATGAGTCGCAAAAGTCGCTGTCACGAGAGGCTCCGATGGATGGCGCTAGTCACACTAAAGAGGCATGAGTGACTACAGCAGCGCATCACATCTTCAGCAATCTGAGCAACCGGGAGCAAAGCACCGAGCGCACGGGCCGTCGGCCGCCGTCTTCTTCCTCACCCTCATACAAAAACAAAGAACTAATCACGTCAAGGAAGGGGTAAAGGAGGGAGTGAAAGAAGAAAGGAAGAGAGAGGTGCCGTAGTGGAGGGCTCCGGAATAATTTCGACCACCTGGGGATCTTTAACGTGCACTGACATCGCACAGCACACGAGCGCCTTAGCGTTTTTCCTCCATAAAAACGCAGCCGCCGCGGTCGGGTTCGAACCCAGGAACTCCGGATCAGTAGTCGAGCGCCCTAATCACTGAGTCACTGCGGCGGGTGTCCCTTCCTTGACGGCGCGGTTCAGGTGTCCAACGATATATGAGACAGATACTGCGCCATTTCCTTTCCCCCAAAACCAATTATTATTATTATTATTATTATTATTATTATTATTATTATTATTATTATTATTATTATTATGACTAATCACGTTACAAGCGTCGCCGCTCAAGATGCTATGCAGCAGGCCCATCGCTATATTCCTAGTAACCCCACTTATGTATCCTAGACAGAAATCGAAACCCTGACCCTCGGGTTAAAAGTCAAGCACGCGACTGCTATACGCCGCGGCTTGGTTGAAGTGGGGCTTTACATGTATGTCGTGTGGTCTTTCACACAATAATTGGGATTGCGAAAGAGGAAACCGCGTCTGTGTGGGCAAGAGGAAGCGCTGTCGCGTCGTACTCTTAAAGGCGGAGCGTAAGTGTTCCTCTTCTGTTAATTCTCGGTGTACAGGGCTTCACGGCAGTGATTTACAGAGCACCCGCTAGGAAAAAGTTGTGTTTTTAACGAGTTTCGTCATTTACGGCGATATATTTTCTCTCCTCTGTCGCAGGGAAAGTTGAAGCACGGGTTTGACACTCTGTGCAAACACGGTAAGTTCTTTCACGCACTTGCGACGTGAAAAACCAGAAAAGACACGACTGCGAGCACATAATCATACACTCGTGTCTTCTTGCGGAGTCGTCTATTATACAGTAATCTACACGTAAAACCCAGTATTGGAGCATTCTGGTGCTCAGTTCGGCTTTCACGCGCCTGCAGTTTTGTATTTGCATTGTCAGTTGCGGTAAGCGAGTGTCCCTTACAACTGGGAGAAGCAAGCCAGCTTCGTCGTAAGATCTGTCGCCTTTTATGGAACGCCGTGCGCAATACCTATCTACTTTTACTAGCGCATAGTCTTCAGATATGCACAGTACGGTTCTTTGTGGCGTGATCTCACAAGTCGGGCGTCAGGCTCAAGGTCAAGCTAATAGATTAGTTACGGTCACCCGTAAAACAGTGGTGCTGCCGCATCCCGGAGACTGCACACACTGCAGTCCTACAACAGATTGATTACGATCGTTCTACTTAAATTGGGAACTCTAGTGGAAGGACGTCGATATTTTTCATATTCTGTGCAAGCATATTTTGACAAACCGGTTCCCGGGAAGCTTCGCCGTCGGGAATCTATGGGAACTCGTGCTTACCACCACGTAACTGCAACCACATTAACTCTTACTGCGAGGGTGCCTTTTTTTTGACGCACTAGTTTAGTGGTTATCGAACTCCGAAAAATTAATCCTGTATGCCAAATAAAGGTATTTGAGCGCAACCGAAAATAACTCGAACTAAAATTCAGCACACATATTCCAGATTGCAGGTTTCTATGTACGCAACGGATCGCAAATGGATTCGTAAATAAATGCGGTTTATTTGTTTCTGTTAATCAAAAATAACTTCTCAGTTCATATTCGCTGCTCCCGGTGACTCCACATTGGTGCTTGCCCCTGGTGCCTACTCGTGTGCGAGTGTCTCGGGACTTCACGTTATTTACTTGAGGGGACACGACGTTCGTTAAATTGTAATTTTTGTGCGAAAATCAAGACCGCATTGACGTGAGCAATGCCTGCCAGCGTACATTAAGAGCCTGCGAGTGTTGACGTCGTTATGGCTGACACGGAACAATCAAAGACGGCTTTGGTGGTATAATAGGAAGCGAAAGCGAAAGGGGACTTCAGTAGTGGCAAACGTAATGACAGTGCCAGAGCACTGAGAGTCACGGGGCGACAGCAATGCGCTGTTCGATGCCTCCCAAATGCTGCATTCGATTTACATAGCATGTGGGTTGCACTATGGTTATGAGTATTTCGTGCTAGCACGAATGCTCAAGAACGCTACACACCGTAAATTGTGTACTAATATCCAGTGCATAACTTCATTACTTCATTGCAAATGGTATTTACGGCGAGTTTCTGGTTTAAGTTTGGCTCGATCTAGTTTTTGTGATCTTTACGTAATAAAAATGTTGCGGGATTTGACTGTGAATTTTTCTTCTAGTCCAATATGTCGGAAGAAGAGTGTTGGAGATGGAGATCGAGGCAAACGGAGAGAGCGCAAAGCTTTTGTTATCAACTCAAGTGTGGTTGGAGGGAGGACACCAGAAGGTGAAGCCACGTGTTCTCTCCATCTCTTTCGTCATTCCTATGCACTATTTGCGTCAGTCCAGGGCTACAGCAAATGGGGCACTGGACTGAGGCAAATAGTGCACCGGAACGACGGAAGACATGGAGAGAAATTGTGGAGACATATCCAGAACAAGCCGCTGGAGAAAGTTCGGATTAGGAAGTGGAGAACACTTCCTAGGAATTTCGATCCCACGCAGACAAGTGGAAATAAGCTGAAGCGAATTGTAAAGGGAAAAATGGTCGTATCTGGTGGCGCCTAAAGTACGCCCAGAAATGAGGTTTGATTGAATGCTGCATTATTTTTTTTTGATTGACGTCGAGTCACATAATTTATTTGAGGCTGTTTCTAAGAGGTGGTAGTTGAGGAGTATGATACATTAGGCTCAACATTCCTAGAACTTGCCATGTTCCTCGCGAGCAATCTTTCAGAACTTACAATTGTTAGACAAAGTGGTCAATCTAAAACGCTTCCATCTGCAGGGCACTTCGTGGCTTCTCTTAAGGCTGCAGCCAGCAAGGTCAGCAGCCTCAACTTCGGGGACCCACGTGTTCCGATTTTTCCTTTGTCTGACGACAAAGCCAGCCAGCTGGTTGAAGAAATCCGAGAGCTGAAGATTCTCATCTGATGCGGACACTTCACGACATATAAGGGGTTTAAAGAGCTCCAGCCATAGCGGTTATGACTTAAGGAGCGCCTGATGCAGCCTGAGAGCCCTTTGGGGACGTACCTAAGCTGTTCATGAGCGGCACTTGTTTCGCCGTCATTAAAAACTGCATCATGACTACTGCATCTATGACTACCCTCTTCTGCGAAGCCGCTGTTAACATGAATGCGGAGCCCTATCCTGAACACCAACAGGCTCTGTGTCACGTTGGCGAGTAGCTACTCACCGCGAGTGCCATGACTCACAAGTTGTAAATCTCGCCTAACACTGCCTTCCGTCGGTTCTTTCAGTAATTATTTTTCTTGGAAAAGTGTTCTTTGTGATTTTGTCATCTTCCTAATGACTAACGGTAGCGCGAAAAGAACTTGAACAGCGTCAATTGACAATGATCAGTTTATTTGATTTGACCACTGCTACAGCCGGTGTTACTTCTGATGGCCTTTGGCATTGTTCTTCGGCTACTTTTTCACATTTGTTGAACGTTGAGTTTGGTTTTGTTGGGACTTTTTGTGACTGTGGTCTTTCTATAGTCTACATTAGAGCATATGAGACCAGCTAGGTAACTTTTTTATAGCCACCTTAGCGATGTTGATATTTAGGCTACCGGTGGTCATTACTGCAATTGAGTAATGCAATAAGCACCCTGAAAAGTCGTGCGTCTTGGTGATCAAGATGAAACGATGTTTCTGCACAGTCAACTAGAGAATGAAGAGCTTGGCAGCTAAGCGCACGGATCTAAAATCATGCGTACAAATCAGGCGAAGCCCGGCTAGCTGAACATATAAGTTTTTTTTTCACCACCCGTACAAGCTTGTCTGATTTTGTCATTTCATCTGCTGTGGTATCACGCGAAGTTAGTTCTTTATTTCGCACATCTTCACGCCCGCCATCTCCCCTGAAACGCTCACTGGGGAGATAAAAGGGGAAAAACACTTTGCAGATACAACACATGAAGTGCCTGTTGCAGTGCTGGCGAAAACAATCGCCGCGGATAAGCTGCACCGTGGAGGAAAAGAAATGTTAAAAATACTTCAAGTGCTGGTTGCAGTGATGGCGAAATGCGTTCCCACCGACTGCTCATAGCATAGTTCCTGCATTTTGTCGAGGGTATTGTGAGACCTCGCCTGGTTTACGGCCCCGTTTAGTTTTATTTTTTTTTTTCAAATTGCTTTTAGCTGGAGCCTGGAGGTTACTCCAAGCCTCTGGTCTACGCGGAGAGTGCTCGGAGCTTCCCGCCAGCGCGTCCCGCGAAAACATAACGAAAGTTCGGCAGTTAATGTCGGCTTAACAGTGTCGCTACGGCGGTCGAGGACTCCTAGCATTGTTAACCGCGCGCACCCACCGGCGCCCAGGAAACACGCGTAGCGCATACGAAGGGCGCCGCTCGATCCGGTCTGGCATTCCCACGCGAGCGCATACCAGGTGGAGTTTTGCGAGGGGCCCTTTCACTTGCAGGCGTCCATGACGGCACCGAAGCGTCGCGGGGCTCGCTTCCTGCCTTGCGCGTTGCCATCCGCCACTTCGCCATCAACAGCGTTATAACAGCCGGAACTAACGCGATTAGCCAGAAAATTAGCCGCCCCGTGAAATAGCGAAAAGGGCACGTCATCCTTCGAGAAGTGGCGCGCAGGCGCAGAGACACGCCGGAGGCGAGAATGCACGGGAAAAGTGGAAATGGAGAGAGCGTCACACGGAGGTGGTGAAGTCTCTTGCGTAAAGAGGGTATCCTGAATGTTTCCTTGGTGTGCTTCTTTTTTTTTTAGCCATGATCTGTGTTCGAGGTTGTGCCCCACCTTCTGGGCTGTGGCTGCTTTGTGTCAAACCTTCTGGCATAAGGTATTTACAAATATAGGTGCATACTGCACTCTCAAAGAAAGTCCAGTAACATCTGGTGGTGCGACCCAAAAATCCATTTTTCTATATTGGTGGACGGCCTGGAGGCAGTCCACACCGGAGCGGGGGTTTCTTTGCATGTGCATTTTTCTGAGCGCAGTCATCCTCGCATGCTAACCAGCCCTGATTTTCCGCATTATTAGTTGTGTAACCACGATTAAATTTTTGAGGCGTAAGCCATACTTGTTTCATTGAGCGAAAACCTGTCGGTGTGTGTTTGTGTGTGCGTGGGTTGACAGTCGACGTCACCCATGGCATTCTCATGCAGGTGGCGGTTAAATACATGATTGATTGCGCAAGGTTGCTTGGGACAATTTGGATCGCACAAATCCCACCGGTGGCAGCCCCTGACATCCAAGGGCAGTGGTGCATCAGTTAACCGCTGCACCACTGTGCCTGGAGCGGCATGATGACTTCCAGGGATATACATGAATATTGAGTCGAGAAAAACCAAGTGTGCACTTATATATACAAGCATTAACCCATTAGCAATCGCGGTACGGCGGCGACTGCCTTCACGACCCAAGCAGCACAGGTCATCGGCCCAATATTGCAACAGGATGGTCCCATCCTGGTCCTTTTTAGGGCCAGCTTTGCCAATACAGTTCCAATGTTGGGCCAATTACTTGTGCTGCTTGGGGAAGTTCGCACGCAGCTAAGAAGAGGTGCGGCGGCGTCGGCTACGTAGAGCAATGCACAGGTAGGATTGCCAGCTGCGTGGCATCGTGTTACATCACGACGCGCGGCGACTGCGTTCACAAAGTGAGCAGGCGGTTTTACGCCTTCTCACAAGCAAGCAGTCTTAAGTGTCTCTGTCGACTTTTGGTGTGAAATCACTATGCTTCGCGAGGTCAAACTTGCTCACCGATTTGTGTGATTCTTGACCTTGAGGGTGTCCTTGCTCAAACTATAAAAAGATACTGTAAATATTGCCGCGATTAGAAGCCGCGGCGGCGCGAACAGATCAACTTCGCTGGCCACTGCACGAGAGCACTACGATATATCGACGCAGCCGATCGCGCCTCGTGTTAAATTGCAACACACTCTCGCGCTGTGCATTGCACATCGTCTTCTTCATTAATTAATACTACTATCAAACTAACATTCGAGCATTGAGCTATGTGGCGGTAATGACAGAAAGATGTGCGATGCATGCGTTGGCGTGGACAATGTTGTGGAAGAAACACGCCATTAGAGCAATACGCGTTGGCGTTTACAACATTACTGTACAAACGCGACACTGATGCATAGGCCGCCGGCGTGATTGGGTAAATTGGAACTAAAATGAAAAAAGTTGAAGAGGCACATAACTGGCTCCCTGGTTCAGTGGACACCTCAATCATGCTTTCAGATAGGTGGCGGTGATGTCCACCTGCGAAAAATTGTGCTTTCGCGCAATATTTCGTGCTTATTAGCAATGCTATACCGCCAGGCATTTTTTTTTATTCGGAAAATATGAAACGGGCGCATATGTGAACGTGTCTTAAGATTGAATTTCATGCAGGCAGAGCAGTGAAAACTCTGGCAGCTTACTTAGCTTGTTTTGTCGTCACATATTCTCATAAAGCTTCAGACCGCGAAATTGCTGAAAATCTGCTGCTTCTGACGTTGTTTCTCCAGTCGAACCAGACTCAATGTAGATAACAGTGCCAGGGAGCCATCACGGCGTCATCGGTTCAAAGCAATTTTTTACAGTGCGTGTGTATCCTGATTTTGCTTTGATTCTTTAGGATAAAATAACTGAAAAGTATGTACATATAAGCGTGAGCGTTCTTTTTGAATGTAGATTTTTTAGCACACACGTCCCGCCCACCAGTTTGCTGTTCTCGATTTTACTGCGCTGACTTCCATCTCCAAACTCGATTTTCTTATTGGATCAGCTCAACAGCGGCAACTCTTTTTCTCTATTTCCCGCCGCTCCTTTCATACTGCGCATCAAAACTCCCTAAGCAAGGGATCAACGGCTCGCTGCTTGTTGGGCAGAGCATGCCCGATTCCTCAGGCACATATCCTACATCGTCATTATTCCTCAGGCACATATTCGCCAAATGAAAGAAGACGAAGTGATCGTTATGGTGACAAAGAAGAAAGTGATCGAACAACCCGCCTCGTGCGCCGGAATCTGAGCTAGCAGAAGCCATGTTTCATTGCGGCAAGAAGCCTCGGTGACTTGAAGCCTGTTGCACCGACGACGCGTCTCTTGCGACTACCACTGCCCCACTGGAGAGCCTAACCATGGCAGCAGCTTCGAAGGCCATGGATATGGACCCGGCGGTGAACAGCTCCCAATCTCGAGGCTCGATGGCACTGGACGCGGTAATGCCTCTCAAGACAGTTTCCAAATCACCACCGCCAGGTCAGCCAATCGTTGTCGCTTTCAATCAAGCCTCCAGCGAAAGTGCGCCGCTGCCACTCCAACAACAGCCTAATCCAGCCTGGAATTTGGACGGAACAGCACATTCAAGAATGCATCGTTTTACGCAAGAGTTTGGAAGATATCGTCAGGACAGCGCGGCACTGAGATCTCATCGCGATGCTTCCGAAGATGGATCTGGCTCTGCTCTAATACCAAAATGCGGTAGCAGCTTGCTGCCAATCCTCGATGAGCACCAAAGTCGCCGGAAATATTCTCAACATTCCGAAGAAGCGGAGCCAGTAAGTCCACCGATGTGTTCTGGTGGAGTCGGCAATCTGCAGCAAGAGCAAGATGGCAGTCCTCAGCCGCTCGAGTCATCACAGAGTTCGTTCCCACTATATGCTAGGTATACTCCTGAAAGGCCGCTCGATTCCCTGCCACTGAAGTATACTAGCAAGGGAGGGATCAAACAAGGGAATACTGACGGAGAATTCCTGGATTTAGTCACTGAGCCGGCTTTGCACGTCAGCTTAAGCTTCGAGCCTGGTGTGGGGCCTCAGAGTGTGAATGAAGACCCTCAAACAGACATTACCGCTCTTTTCGGTCGTCAAGCGAACAGGCGGCACCAACACGGTAAGGTACCTTGGAACACAGATGCTTCGGAAGCTGCACGCCTGACGGCACATAATGTCGCAGTGAGCTGTTTGGCTAACCCACCACTTATGGCGCAAGAAGGTCTCGGTGCAGGGTCCTTCAGCCAAGGCTTTCTCGAACACTTTGACCCAAGCTCGGCCTTCTACTGTGAGCCTCAACGTATGGGAACAGTGTCCATGCCCAACGAACGTGTCCTCGCGGATCACGAGGACTGGAAGCTGCTGGAGGAGGGGGTGCGCCGATGGAAGGTGGGGTTGCTCCGGCAGCGACTGCTAGAAGAGGAGCTGCAGCTTTACAACGAGCTTAGGCGGACACAGATGACTCTGCTCCTGCAGGTACGACGCCAGAAAAAGGCGCTGCATCTGGAGTTGGAACTGCAGAGGAAGGAGGCGGCGACTGCAAAGGCCATTGACATCATGCATTGGCTCGCCAACGTGCAGCCTCCGGACGTGGTCGATGCAGACGCGCAGGTGAGTGCACAGAAGCACCACAACTGAGTCTCGCGCTTGCAAAAGGCAGATAGTTGTGTCGTCGCCTTAGGTTTTCCTTTAAAATGACTCTGCATAGTGTTGCGCTGCAATAAGAGCTTCACTCTGTAACAAAAATACCGCCGAGTCATGTGAGCAGGTGGTGTCGATTGTCTACCAAGCTATAGGCGGCGGGTATCAAATCGGCATCTCTGCGCTGACCCTGACCGCGGTTGTTTGACCTTGGTACAATGAACATCTCGAGCCTTCCCATGTTTCTTGGTGAGTTTGCTGGGCCAGCCTTCGCGTCAGTTTCGATGTGGTTTCTTAATACCTTCTCGTTTTCGGATGCTTGATAATTGGTCGCTTAAATGCACATACCCGGAAAGAACACAGTCCTAGCACGACAACGTCATAATTTGCTTTAAGGAACACTGGAGGCACGAAGAACTTGGCCTGCATCAGTGCAGTACCGAGTTCTAATCACAGATAGATCTCTTGCAGATAGATCTCTTGCACTTCGAGCCTTCAGCGATGCATCCCTTGAGCTCCATGGTGGCGCCGTGGCTGGTCACGTGGTTGGTCACGTGGTGCCGAGCACCTGCAGCCGAAACCGAGTAGGGGGGGAGTGGAGAGGGGAAGAGAGGGAATCCACGTGCAGGGACGAAGATGAAGAAGGAACGCCCAGCGAAACGGAGCGCCGAAAGACTGACTTTGCAATTCGACTGACCGAGTTCCACTCGGCCAGCTGTAGCTCTCGCGTCACTCCAGGTTTAACCAGAGCTAAACCACTGGCATTTTTTAAAATTCAATTTCTCGGCGATCAATGTGCGTTCTTGCTGCTGGACAAACGTCAACATACCCAGAAACAGACAGGAAATCAAGTACTTTAAATAGTAATAGGATGGAATTAACCATTAGTGTCTGTTTAATAACACTACACCTCTGTTTTCTCGCCACCCTCATGCACAGGTGGCATCGGATCGCGAACGTCAGTTCACTCCTCCGAATGATGACGAAGCTCGGTTCACACCAGTCCCTCCTCCCAGGCGCCGCCGCTCCGAGAAGCCGTCGGCCACTGAACAGCAATCGTCAGGAGTCGTCGGCCACGAATTCGAGCAGGAGCGATCGCAACTGTCGAATTCTCGGAGCCAGGCTTCTCGGGACTACGTCCTGTAGTGGCTGGTGGCTTCGTCACCGCCCACTTGTGTGCCCTAGGTAACGACTGCCGCTCTAGCTGTTCCCAGCCGCAATGAAGAAAACTACGATGTACAGGCAGTGGCTGCAGAGAAGCATTAAGCGAACTCTCTCTAACAGGTGTTGGCGAAGGAACCTAAATACGAGCACAACAACCTTGGCATCCAGCAAGACGTGCATCTTGAGACGCACCATTTTAGGTTCTGCCTGGTACCTTTGGGCACGCCCGCAACATACCTTGTGCGTTGACAGCGGTAGTCTCACTGGAATTGTTCCGGTGTAATGATTGCTGATCATGGTAGTCTAGCTTTTTCTTCCTGTGCTGCAACAATTTCCCCGAATCTCTGGGCAGAACTAATAAATGTATTTACCAGCCTCTTGCACGCTTTCTCGAGTGATTTGTAGCGGAATGCGTAGAAGGGTGTAGTAGAGATAAATGAAAACTGGCTTTGCGGAAATGAAAGGCGCAATAACCGCGCTATGATTTATGGAAGGCGGGAGTGAAAAAGGAGGGGCCTTAGTGGAAGGAAGCGGGATCAATTCGACCACTTGTGAATCTTTAACGACCCGCCGCGGTGGCTCAGTGGTTACGGCGCTCGACTACTGATGCGGAGTTGGGTTCGAACCCGACCGCGGCGGCTGCGTTTTTATGGAGGAAAAACGCTAAGGCGCCCGTGTGCTGTGTGATGTCAGTGCACGCTAATGATCCCCAGATGGTCGAAATTATTCCGGAGCCCTCCACTACGGTACCTCATTCTTCCTTTCTTCTATCACTCCCTCCTTTATCCCTTCCCTTACGGCGCGGTTCAGGTGTCCAACGATATATGAGAAAGATACTGCGCCATTTCCTTTCCTCAAAAACCAATTATTATTATTATTATTATTAACTTTAACGTGCGCTGGTATAGCACAATGAACGGGCGGCTTTTGCGTTTCACTTCCATGGAAACGTGGCCACCGCGGCGGGGTGCTCCGACTCTTGTAAACGAGCGCTCTAACCACTGAACCACAGTGGCGGGTTAGAAGGGAGAAAGGCAGGTTGCGCTCAGGTGTGACTTGCGTGATGGAATATAAATAACTTCATTTGAAATGAAACCTGTTTTTGAATGCTTCAAGTTACAAAATACTGCCTAAGCGGCATAAAGTGCATAAAATGCTTCAATTTAGTCGCACCTACTAAAAAAAGTGCAGGCGAAAGACGAAAAGACACACACAGTCTGTGTTTTGTCTTTTTGTCCTCGTCTTTGATTCGCCAGTTTTTCATGACAGAGGCACACGTGGTTCAGGTAGTTTTTCTTATGATACTAAAACACACACTATCAGTCGTGCTCGTCCAACAGATCCCTTGCTTTAAGCGCCTTCTGGAGCTATATCCACTTCTTTGGGCTCTGTGTGGAAGCCGCCTAGTTTGGTGTAGTGGGAGGGTGGTTCCTACAGGAGTCGGGGTTCCTACAGAGCGGCTGCGCGATACCCATTGGGACGGAAACTGCCACAGGAGGCGGCGGTGACCCGGTCGTGACCCGATGGTTGAACCATCGCGCGCGATGGTTTTCCGCAGCCTGTCCGTTGTCGTTGGAGGAAACATCCCGCTGGCACCTATGTTTTCTCCCAAGTTGAGGCACTGAAAGCTGTGCCATGGTTACATTTTTGTTTTTAGAAGACGTAACTGATTACCTGCAATCGATTACAGGAAGGGTAACCAAGTTACCCGGAACATTACTGTTTCAAAAACGTTTAGATTTATGGTTTAAATTACGGAGGTTTAACGTCGCAAAGCGACTCAGGCTATGAAGGACGCCGGAGTGAAGGGATCCGGAAATTTCGACCACCTGGGGCACTGACATCTCACAGTACACGGGCCTTTAGAATTTCGCCTGCATCGAAATTCGGCCGCCGCGGCCGGTATCGAACCAGCGTCTTTCGGGTCAGCAGACGAGCGCCTTAACTACTGAGCCACCGCGGCGGCTTTGATTCGAAAATTAGATTTTTTTTTGTAATTTTGTAATCAATCGATTACGTGTTTCAAGTACGTAGTCGATTAATTACAAAGTTACAAGAAAATGTAAATTATTATAAGTAAATACTTGTATCGAACTGCCTACAACTCTGCCTGACATCGTAACGCACTCAGGCACCTTTTGCGTTTCGCCTCCATCGAAATGCGGCCACTGAAGCGCAGCTGCAGAGGTGGCAAAAAAATTCTTTGACCAGAGGCGCAGTAACTACCATGCACTTCACGGTGGGCACCTCAATCGCGCCCAATGAAGGGATGAAGTGGGAGTGAAAGGCAGAAGAGAGAAAGAGGGGCCGTAGTTGAGGGCTCCGGGAGGGCGAGAGTTGCAGTTACGATGCAGAGCAATGGGAGTGTAGGAGCAGCAGTCCCGGGACCGAACCCGATCGTGGCGGTCGCGTTTCGAAAGAGGCGAAACGTATAAGGCGCCCGTGTGCTGTGCAACGTCAGCGCACGTTAAAAATCCCCAGGAGGTCGAAATTATTCCGGAGCCATTCACTACGGCGCCTCTTTCTCTCTTTCCGTCTTTTGCTCCCACCGTCCTCCCTAACCTCTCGGCGTGGTTGAGCGGTTCACCGAGATAGAGAGTTACTGCGCCACTTCCTTTTCTCAAAAACCTCTATATAATTCTAATGGTTTAACATCCCAAAGCGACTCTGGCTAGGAGCGCAGCGCTGGAGAGATTGGCGCGGTGAGAAGGGTATTGACAATGGCATTTATACCTTATTACTCGGAGCCCAAGTGACTTCAACACGAACGTTCGTCAAAGGAACGAGGGGCATATGGGTTCGAGTAAGCGGTTAGAACACTTGTAAGAAATAATAAAAAACGTCAGTAAACGGAATCGACGCCGCACGCGGAGCACTACCGAGAAGAAAAGAACTGACAAACTAATCTTGCCTCTATTTACGCGCGTTTTATTTTTCGTTCTATTTTATGAACAGGACTTTCACGCGGGCTATAAAGAAGTAAATCATTTCAAGAGCTGCATGCGCGATAAAGAAGATAAACCGATGTTAGACGAGCGACCATCGAGCGTGATGGAGGGTCGATTTACATCTCTAGGAAATGCTGCCTCCCTTGGAGCAAAGCATGAAGTACCGATATTGATCGTTAGGATAAGCATCAACAGGTAGCGCAGCCAGTTCATAA
The DNA here is from genome assembly GCF_052857255.1 of Amblyomma americanum. Lineage (NCBI taxonomy): Eukaryota > Metazoa > Arthropoda > Arachnida > Ixodida > Ixodidae > Amblyomma > Amblyomma americanum. Next base: position 155,842,204 of record NC_135499.1, on the reverse strand, counting down.
ACGGCTTTTCACGAGAGGGAACAGGCCTGAGCGTGGGCTTCTTAGCGCAGGAAAGTTGTTTGAATTCGATGGTAATGTCATGGTGGAGCTGTAGGAGACGTAGGGGGGGGGGGGGGGGGGGGGGGAGGTGTACATTTCGAGGGTGAGCATGCGCAGCATGCACTGGTAGTTCACAGAACGGGTGAAAGCCACAGGCGACGGCTCCGACCGGGAAGTCGCTGTATGCGCCATATCAGAGGCTACTGGCCGTACAAAAGTAGAAGATAGAGGGATACCCGTAGACAGGGAAAGTATACATTTCGAGATGGTAGATATCAGCAGAGATGTATTCGTTCAGTACGTGATTACCTCCAGTCGCGCGCTTTGTGGCATTGTAAGAGGCCGACCTCGAAGCCGACTGGAAGGCTTATTTACAGGACAGCGGGTGCTTTGCAAGCCGTGCTGAACAGCGCACTCTAAACTGCCTAGACTACAAAGAAAGATCATCATCGTTACCAGCTTGATTACTTCACTTCTGGGCAAAGCTAGCCTCTCCCACTTTGCTGCAATTAGACGCGCCTTGCACTATTTCGTATGGCCATCCTCTCTTCGTGTCACTTTGCTGTCACTGCCATGGCCACAGTTCCCTTCCTTGTCATTCATTCTGTCAATTGCTTTAACAGATCGTCAGTTGCCTGTTCTCCGCATCGCTTGCCCCGCCCAAGTCCATTATTATTACTTGCAGTTTACGTTCTAATCCACACTGCTACGTTTGTCTTGCGACGTCATCCCACCATTGAACTTTCCGTAGGTTACTGCGCGGTCCTTGATCTAATCTGAAGCTTTCAGTTTTATCCCCGTAGGTGAGTAGTAAAAGGTTATTACTGTAACCGAGCAATTAAGGAGCAGGAAAAGAAAGAGAAAGCTAATGAAGAAAACAGAAAGCCGTATGGTGTGGTATGTATATATGAGGAGTCAGATTAGAGGCTAAATGGCTAGAGACTGAAGAAAGCGGGAGACAGGCAGGTAAACATACATTCTGTTGTGGGGACACATTCGAAAGATGTCGAAGCCCCAGAAACGTGGACGCCAGACTGGCCCACATATGGGCGGCTCCGCACTCGTTAACGCGGCGGTGGAAACGTCAGAGACACAACAGAAAGCTGGCCAAGCGTATAGTAGTCTTGAACAAACAGATCACGGAGTCTGCGGCCAAACTATGTATGGAAAATTGGCTGAAAACCTGCGACGGCCTGCAGGGCAAGCTCTCTACGGGGAAGACGTGGTGTCTCGTGAGGCATCTGATCAACCCGCTGAGTAGCAAAACTGCGACCAAACGCAACTTCACCAAGGTATAGAACACGTACAAGGGAGACGGCCGCAGGCTCCTGGAAGACCTGAAGGCGATGTACCTAAAGACAGAGAAAGGCCAGTACCCGCTGCCCGAGAGGTAGGAAGGACCCGACAACGAAGTGCTGGACCGGCCGTTTACCATGACGGAACTGTGGACAGCGATAGATGACAGTAACAAGAGAAGTGCGCCCGGCAAGGACGCCATAGCTTACAAACTACTCGGTAACATGAGTGGTACAGTGGCACGCGGCCTCCTAGAGCACATCAACGAAACGTGGGAGAGCTCACGGTTGCCGAAGGAATGGTAGGACGCCGAGGTCTGCTTCATTCCAAAGCCCGGCAAGGTCCTGACGATAGACAACATGCGGCCCATCTCCCACACGTCCTGCGTGGGGAAGGTGATGGAGCGCATGGTCCTTCGCCGGCTGCAGAAGCACCTCGAAGAAACGGATCAGATGCCGGAGACGATGTACGGCTTCAGGCAACATCTCAGCAACCAAGACGTGTTGATCCAACTCCACGAACTGGTCGTCAAGCTCACAACGAAGCACGCGCCGCGCGGGATACTCGCCCTCGACCTGAAGGGAGCGTTTGACAACGTGTCGCACGCGAGCGTGTTGCAGTCTGAACAAGACCAGGTGTGGCCGAAAGACATTCGGCTACATAAAAGATTTTTTCCAAACCGAACGGTGACCATCAGGATAGGGGAGGAGACGTCGGACCCTGTCGAGTTCGGCGATAGAGGCACCCCTCAGGGACCGGCCTTGTCGCCCCTGCTCTTCAATCGGGCCCTCCTGCCCCTGTCCGATCTACTCAAGGAAATCGAAGGCGTGGACCACGCTTTCTATGCCGACGATATTACGGTGTGGACGACCCGAGCCGTGTACGATGCCTGGACGGAGGAAGCCTTGCAGCGGGCGGCAACGACCGTGCACGAGTACGCAAAGTCGTGCGGACTGAGATGCGCTCCCCAGAAATCAGAGCTGCTCATGATCCAACCGGGAAAATCCAAAAAAGAGCTGCCGCCGAACGTGATCATCGCCATCGACGGAACGGTCATCAAGCCAGCATAGCAGATTAGTATTCTCGGCCTACTGCTTCAGAGCGACGGGAAGGCATATGCCGCCTTCACAAAGATCAAGACTACAACCGAACAGATACTTAGTTTGCTTCAGAGGGTATTTAACAGAAATCGAGGCCTTAAAGAGGACGATGCGATGCGCCTGCATGGTACGCGCGTTCGTTGTGTCGGGGGTTACCTACTACGCCCCGTATCTCTAGCTGACGAAGGCGAATAGGGACACCCTAAACACGATGCTTCGTAAGGCAACGAAGCAAGCACTGAGCATGCCCATATACTCGTCCACGCAAAGACTGCTAGACATGGGCGCCCACAACACCGTGGAGGAGCTCATCGAAGCCCACCTCTCTAATCAGAGAATCCGGCTCAGTCAGACGGAACACGGACGAGCCGTCCTACGCAAGATAGGTGGCAGATCGAGCCAGTACCCATCAAGGCGGCCTTTCCGGAGGACTGGAAGACGACCATTCAGACCAAACCCCTTCCCCGGAACATGACGACGGGCAAGGACGACGAGAGGCGCACCGCGCGGGCCAAAGCCATAGCCCGGAAGCTGGAAGATAACCCCAGGGTCCTCTGCGCGGACGCCTCGCTCCGAAAACACAGTGACCGTGCAGCGGTGGTGGTTACGTCAAAAGACAGGCTGATCATCAGCGCGTCCCTGAAGACAGCAGACCCCGCAGTTACCGAAGAAGCGGCCGTGGCCCGCGCACTCGCACAGCCGCCGTGGACACCGTGGTCACCGACTCAAAGACAGCCTCCGGAAGCTTCCGCAGGGGGGTAATCTCTTCCGCGGCCCGAGCCATTCTATCCAAGTGCAAGCCTCCGGGAAGAGCCATAGAGCTCGTGTGGATCCCGGCTCACTCGCAGGTAGCAGGCAACATGATCGCCGACTACCATGCCCGAGAAATGTCAATCCGGGCCGAGCGCCGGAAGAACACGACGGTCGCATTCGCTCGTTGACCAATTCTTTTTAAATTGTGGGAAATCTTGTGTAGATAAGGTAATACAACAAGGTTTTTCCGTTCACGAGGAACTGGGTTTGGATTACATTGATTTTTCATTCTCTTAACAAGTTTTTCTGCAACAGAAACTTGAACATGGGAGGGGTATCCGGCATTAGTAAGCCTCTTGGACTGCTCTTGAAAACTATCGGTCATCATGTGCGGACAAGATTTCTGGAGAGCATTTCGAAAACATAAATTGACAATACCTCTTTTTATCAGTTTTGAATGAGCGGAGTGATATGGCAGCATCGGCTTGTTGCTTCGCGGCTGGTAGGCCCAGCATATGTGATGAGCATGAAAGGTGAAGTTAATATCTAAAAATCTAATGGAGTTATCGATGGGCAATTCGCATGTTAAAACAAGCGGTTTAAAATCTTCTGTCATGGTAGTTAAAATGCTATGAGCCTTTGACTCAAGTGAGCCTTGGTCACACTTAACAAGAATAAAAAAGTCATCAACAAATCTAAAGACCTTGATTACGTCCAAGCTGTCAAGGTGGCTGGAAACAGCCTTGTCAAGTTTTGTTAAAAACAGATTACTCAGAATTGGCGCTATGCACGACCCGATGCATATCCCTTCTTTCTGAAGGTAGGGTTTTCTTTCCCAGTTAATGAACGTTGACTGCAAGTAAATAGCTTAGTCACAGAAACAGCCTTGTCTGTTGATACGGACATTGATTAATCGTTGTTTCTCCAGTCGGCGAACTGAGGCTAGTTGGTTAAAGCGTGTTCTGTTAGCGCCACACTTTCTTATCGCTAATCGCTGCACGAAAAACTAGAACTTTGCAATGAGGGAAGCCGTTCTCAGTTTGTTACCGAGCTACTCGGCTTAACCGTTGAAGCACTGGCAGTGTAATAAAAGTAAAATGATGCGATACCGAAGGCACGTAGATTTGGCAAGGAATTTCGCGATCAGAATTTCGACTTGTGTTTAGCTCGGTAATAACGGTTTTACTCTTATGAAGGTGTTTACTGATCTCATCCAGAACCATGGGGTGGATAAAAAAAGGCTGTTTATCTTAATTAATGTTCGCCACTCTCACGTGTGGGAGATAGCTTGCGAACGCAGACTGCAATTAATTTTCTTTGCCTGCACTTTGCAAATAAATTGCCTTTAAACGAGCTTTGCTCAAAATGAACACTTTGCTCATTTCAATTCAAATTATTCGCAAAAACGGCTACTGCGAATAATGTACGCTGTGCGATGTTACGAACGTTGCGATAATTTTTCTTTCAAATGCTACCCCATCATATAGACCTTTTGCCGTCTGTTTAATAGTGTGCAGTTAGTCAGTCCGCAGTAGTAAACTAAGCTTCGTAATTCAAAGTTGGATTTTTATTAAATATAATCAGTGCTGTGCTGTTACTGAACAAGGCTTAGACAATCGATGAAAACTGTTTGTTGAAGGCAAGCCGCTCAGAAGGATAGGTCGCTCTTATCAGCGAGTTTGACAGCAAATACAAGACGTGTGTCTCTTAATATGTCGTACTCCAAATGCTTGTGCATTGAACCTGAGGAAAGAAAGTTCTTATTGGGTGAAAGACAGGAAGGGAAGTACGCGGAGCACTGAGCGTGATCAGGAACGGCGAAGTTTTGCGATGTAGCTAACAAGGTGGTCCTCTAGAATCGGAAGCAAGTAGCGAGCAAATTAGCGTACTTTAATTACAGTGCCAAACGAAGGGGAAACGAGCCGGGATGCATATTTATGCATTTTTGCGTACAAGATTACGTAAGTGGCCATTACATCGGGCTGCACCATCCAACGGTAATGTGTGTTTTGGTGCTCAGAATACGCAGGGGGTATAAGAAAGAGAATGAGACAAAAACCAAATACTTAAGCAATGTTCTTGCATTGCTCCGAACTTCAGCGAAGCGGAACATTGCGCTTACGAGTCTCGGTTATTGCGAGTTGGTGCGGAGTAAGCGTGAAAAAAGCAGCACAGAAACCACTTTCTCTTACATAAAAAGTTTTTGCAGGATGCACACTGTTCACTGCCGCCGAATGTGTGCCTCTTCACTCGCGGTTTTCTAGTTAACGCTGCGCAATCTCGCTGAATCTGTGAGTCTGTGCGTTCTGCTTCTGAGCCTCCAAATGCCGCGATATCTCATTTTACGGTAACAGGATTTTGTGTTTGAAGCAAAAGCACAGGTGCTTTTGTCACGTGGTGCAGATTTGTGACTTGCCAGGTTTCCTTTTAATAGTTGTTGACGGCAGTAGAAAATGAGGAATGTGCGCGATGGTTAAATTCTTGCAAAACAAACCCCGGAGAAATTGGGTGACCAGTGATTTCGACGATGCATTTAATTAAATAGCGAAAAGCAAAGTGAAGCCAACCTTTTTACGTAAAGAGGGCGGCAATAAAATGTAACTCTAGATTTCCGTGCGTACATGAAAATGATCTTACGTCTGGTGAGATCTGAATTGATTAGTCCGCTATCATGCTTAAGCGTTCACACCTAGTGGAGGTTAATTCACCCCGACAAATCCCATCGGGTTAAACTCCTGGGAGTCGTGTTGAGGAGAAAAGTAAGACGCGAACGGAGATGTCGTCATGTAATATATTTTTGGGAAGTGTGTTCTTGTCCTGCATTGCAGACATCCGGTATTTAACCAACTACGACGCTGAGAAGTCTTGCTTCGAAGGTTACGCCTCAGTGTCGCCCTCATCCCGCGGTAACCTGGTCGTGGCCGGCACAGTACCATGACCCTTTCGGTGACTCCTGCCGCTTCTATCCCGCCCCTGTCTGCGAGGCGGACAGACAAAAATTTGCTTTGGGCCTGCCTTTCTTTGCGTGCTATCCGACAGAAACCCCTGCTCCAGTGCGGACCGCCCCCAGGCCATCCACCAGATGTAAAAGAATGGATTTTTGGGCCGCATGACTGGCGGATGGCCTGGGGGCGGTCCGCACTGGAGCAGGGGTTTCTGCCGGATAGCACGCAAAGAGGGGCAGGTCCAGAGCGAATGCAGAACAATGGATTTTTGGGCCGCACCACAGGGCGCGCGGCTACTGATCCGGAGATCCCGGGTTCGAACCCGACTGCGGCGGCTGCATTTCGATGGAGGCGAAACGCTAAGGCGCCCGTGTGCTGTGCGATGTCAGTGCACGTTAAAGATCCCCAGGTGGTCGAAATTATTCCGGAGCCCTCCACTATGGCATCTCTTTCTTCCTTTATTCTTTCACTCCCTCGTTTATTCCTTCCCTTACGGCGCGGTTCAGGTGTCCAACGATATACGAGACAGATACTGCGCCATTTCCTGGTCTGCAGCCCCAGTACACGCGGCTTATGCAAACATCATCCAGCCAGGCCCTCCTGGCCCGTTTACATATACAACACTCGCCTAAGAAACAAGATAGGGTCCCGGTACCCGAGCTATGGCGTCACCACGCCCTAGTACGTCCTCTCCTCCCTTTTAAGATGGGCGCTCATACTCACGACCGTCGCTGTACAACCCGAACACGGGCTCTAGCACATAAGTACGGCCGCAAACACGGCGTCTTCTACGCGGCCGGGCCTGACCCCGGGGGTGGTTCACAGCCGCAATTATACACCAAGACAGTCAAGTGGACGGTTTGAGTTTTAGGGCAGCTGACTCCACTCACGCAGAGGAGGTGGCTATTGCATTGACCATCTGTCATCGTGCTTCCCAACACATCCTAACCGACTCCTGCAGAGCGTGTCGAAGCTACGAAGGCGGTCGCATAGCACCACTAGCAGCATATTTCTTGCGTTGGTGCATTCGCAATACGGAACCCACCCCTAAATACATCATCTGGACTTCAGGCCATCAGGGTCTTCGAGGGAATGAGGCCACACACACGGCTTCCCGAGCTCTCATCTCCCGGCTATACCTCATACCGACTCTGATACCTCGGATGCGGGGCAATCCTTATTACGCTTTTGTGAAATTCCGCATACTATCCGCATGAACATTAACGTCATCCACCCCTGGCAAGGGGGTTTGGGAAAGCAGACGAACGCGTGTTCCTCCGACTTTTTACTAACACTCTTGTATGAAATCTAAATTTTGATGGAATATCGTCTGGTGGAGTAGCAAGTTCATATTAGCACCACAAAAGGAAAACGCCGACCAAAGGTCAGAAAATAGGTCGGCGTTTTCTCTTTTGGTAATACTACTTTTGTACACCCGGCTATAATGAAACATTTCGACCCTATGATCACTGGCCGGTGCTCGCACTGTGGGGAGGTGGCGGTACGGGCAGGGACACTTTATTTTTCGTTATTTTCTTCCTCCCCCAATACTTTTTGTTGGGAGGTGGCGGAGGGGAAATCCGAGTGTGCGGCCTGTTCGTGGCACCCCCCGCCGCCGGATACGGGCCGGTGTAGTTTCGGCTACTAGGCTTTGTTCTGGTGCAACGCCAGCGATGGGGATGGGTTTGCCGGGGCCCATCCTCTGGGGATGCAAAACTCCATGGGAGTGGCAGCGACTCCCACGCAGCTGTGGTGGCCAGCTGCGCCCGTGAGGTTAGATGCCTGAGCGGAGGCAGGCCTGGTTATATCGCCGGGCTGGACCCACGGAATCCAGCACGGAAGGCATGTAAAAAGATCACAAGGTTCTCAAATACATGCAACTAGCCTCAGCACGCGGGGCGTGCGCGGCGCTCGACCGACGCGCAGCGCCGGTTTCTGGCTACGAAGAGGCCAGGTCCTCGCGGGGGTTTACAGCAGCGACCGCGGGGCCATTGGTGTCATCGCGGGACGCCGAGGTAGGGGTGCGTAGTACGACAAGTGCGAAAGTCATCGATGTTGCGGAGTAGCGGCGGAGTATTCCCGGGTCATCTCACTCTAAGCCATGTTCCTGGTTTGTGGCCCGGCCAGCCCAGCCTTGAACACTCCCTCCTCAGTAGGTGTGGAGCATGTTAGGGGATAATATAAGTGCATGGTTGGTCGGCTGGAAGCACAGCTGAGCCCCCCGGAGGTGTTAGGTCATGGTGCCGAGGGCCGGAGGGTCTATAGGCTGACGACCTAAGCCTCTACTGGCTGGATCACACCACATATTTTTCCGGTGTCTGAAAAACCGCGAAAAGCACTCGACGGCAAGTAGCTGGCACGTCCGAAATAAAGCCTCGAAGTCGTGGATGAGCCCTTGGTAGCTGACCCCGGGTTAGGTTTTCCTGTCTCCGGCGGTCGGAGCCCATTGCGTTTGTGGGTGGTCAGGCATCCCGTGAGCGGGCCGCACCATTGGGCAATCTTGACCTCTCCCTGTCCTGGCCAGGCAGGCTAGTAATAGAGCCCAGACAAATGAAGGATCAGAGCGAAAACTCGCGGTACCTATTCCCATCCCAATTCCTATAACACGTTCACTCAAACCCTTCCGCTACGTTCTAGGGGAGATCAGGGGAGTCTCCCCGGGCCCGTTCCCCCGGCTGTGGGTCGCTATGTAGCTTTTTACCCCCCGCCCCCCTTTCATTTTTTTTTCAATTTTCCCCACCTACGTGTGGTAAAATTATATCATTGCATTCGGGCTTTCTCATTTATTTTCAGATTGGATTAATCCTGTTGTACGTCAGTGGTGCAGGCAGGGGCTTAGAATTTTTCATTCTTTGTAGGTTGCCCCAACCTAACTAATGTGGGCAGGTGGCGGTGGGAGGTGGCTCATTGGCGGCGCGTGCTGTGCATCATTATTTTCCTTTCTTTTTCTTGGCCCACACTAATATATGTGGGGAGGTGGCTGACACCTACCGCGTGGTGCGGGCCTGCCATCAGAACACAGCCCTTTCCCCAAGCCCCCAACCTACTCGAGAGGACTGAGAGGCGGCCCTGCTCGGCTGCTCGGGCCTCCAGGCACAGCGGGAATTGGTCCAGGGGGCCCGGACGGCTGTTTCTACCAGTGGGGTCCCAGACTAGTGACTCCACCTAGTATGTAAAGAGGCTTTCCACAAGGGGAAGGCCCCGAACAGCTCCCTGTATATATAAGAATACATGCTTCCCACCGCCACCACCACCTAGCTCTAAGCGGCTCAGCAGCATCACTGTACTTAACCGGAATCGTAACTTTCCTGAAATTAGAATTTTCATTTTTCTCGCCGGCCAGCTTCTGTCTTTTAGTCTGACGTACAGTGATGATTTCCCTCATCGAATGTATTTGTTCCGATTTAGTTTGCCTTTGTAGTTTTCCTTTCAGCGACTTAATGCTTAATTTTCCTTCTTATTCCCATTAAATGATTTTCTTAGATGGAGCAGGAACTCTGTAGCCTAACATAATATGCACCTTCGAGCTTTTTCAACTTCCCGTCAGTGTTACTGCTTCTTCATTAACACGAATACGAAATATTCGTTTAAAGGACGCTCGTTATTTGTAAAGAAGCATCTCGTCAATTTCTGCAACAGAGAGAAGAATGAGTTTGCACATCCGACTGCTACACAGGCAAAGGACTGTTTTCTCGTTTTCCCACCTAAGGGGAAACAAGTAGCAGTTGCAAGCAATGAACAACGCATCCTTGTATATATTTTTGCGAAAACAACAATGCCCTGTATTTCTGAGGAAAAAAGGAAACATTCTGGGCTCACTTATGTACGACCTACCTGTATTGTTTGACCAGCTCTTATATGGAAGCTTTGGCCAGACCACAAAGACGAGCCGTGCATGCCACGCATGGGAGTGCACCAACGTATACGTAGATTGTATTGCAGAACACACACACGGGCTGACGTTGCGCTGACTCATCCTGCGGTTGCAGCTGTTGCGGCAAAGGAGTGTTTGTGTTTGCAGAGCCGGGTGCCCTTTCGGACGGAGATTAAAATAATCGCATATTGCCTCGGTAATCGCCTGCATTTTAACCGCACCGACGCTGTTCACGGCATCCGCTAACACCGCAGTCATACGGAGCTCGAGCCAACTAGTGCGTTGTTGCACAACCGGTCTTTTTTTCGCATTCAGCTAACGCGCAAAAAGAATTGCAACTGCACAAAGAAACCATTGCGTATTCGATGGAGTATTTCGTCCTTATTATTATTTTTTGCAATAAAGTCTGGCTTGCGCGGAATGAAATTGGTGAGCGTTGTTTCCCTGATTTGCGAAAAGCTTTTAACTGCTCAATTCTCAAGGATTTAAAGTGAATGTTTAAAGTTGCACAGACACAAAGCTTTTGGGCGTCTTTTTTTTTGCCTTGCTAGATGCCTATAGGCCCAGTAATAGAGAAAATGAGATCTACCACCTGTGGATCAGCGCGCAAAGAAAACCGCCAGTGCGCAGCGTTAATAATTATTTACAAAGGATTTTGTACCTGCAGTTGCGGTGTTGATCGGCGCCACGCTCAACTCTACCTTGACGACATGGTCTACCGGCCAACTTTCATGATGACTTTCATGAGTACCACGTTCATGATGACGTCGGCGAAGGCTGCAATTATTAGCTGTTCCTGTGAGCAGCCACTGGGTTCGGTACGCATTACAAAGCTTTCGCTTGCATAACCGAGCTTAGCCGAACTAAGTTGCGGCTATTTTTTCTCTTTACACACTGCCACGTGCACATCGTGTCATGTGGCAATTGAATTTAATTGAAATAAATTACCTTAAGTAAACCCAATTACATCAATAAGTTAAATTAAATTAATTCACTGAGTAACTAATGTCTACGGCTCAAGCTGTAGATTCTATTGTAGAATGAAAACCTACATGTCTAAACCAAGGCTAAAACAGGTTTAGGTGCAAAAAAGTCGACGATACCCCGGCGGAACACTGGGTGAAGCTGCTGCAGAGATCGTGACGAATTACGGCGAATTTTTGGGCTCTTCCATTATTTTGGCGGTTGTTGCTATACTAACTTTCTTCGTTGTTTTTGTTGCTGTCTTCTATGGGGTCACTCTGCGTCCAGCCGGCCGGGAAGGCGAGCTTCCGTGCAAGCTACACGCAGGCGTTATTCAAGTACGCAACACGTTTCCCCAACCCGTGGCGCAGAGTCGCAGCCACGGCAGGTCCGGACGAAATAGGCAACGGCAGGGCACGCTAGGAAATAGTTTATTACCCTAACGCGAGGTAAAGCACACTGCGGAAGAATGTTCTATCCCTAAAATAGATGTTCAGTAGCTCACCAAGTCGTTGACGTCGACCGGCGTTGGTGTTCGGGGGCCGGCGGGCAGCGAAAGGGGTCCGTGGGGCACTTAGGTAAGGTCCGGCAGCGAGAGTCGCTTCCCGCCGCGCGTTCCCCCCCTTTTATCCCTTCGGGCATTGCCTCCCTGGCAGCAAATCGTTGCCGTCAAGCTTAGTCGTGCTACCCTCTCCGCAGAAGGCAGCGCGCTGCCGTGACGTCACGTCAGTGCTGGGGCGGAAATGAGCAGAGTCGCGGGGGTGCCTTCTCTCCACATTCCTGGTGGCCAGCACGCCCGTGTAAGTCCCGGTCGCCGCTGGCGCGGGGGACGAGGAGGGGATGCCAGTGCATCTCACACATCAAACTGAGCATCGTACGTTTAGTGCTTCTTCCTCTTTTGCATAGTCCCCTCTGTTTTGAAGTGTTCACTTGTATAACAAACATAAACCAGCATGGTAAGTACGCGCCCATGTATATATGTGTATAGCGTACGCTTTGCGTGGGCATGTATGTCGGGTACGCTTATAAAGAAAATGGCGGCTATTCATTATAGTCTAGGTGAGCTATAACCAGATCAGCAGTGCGGACTCAAAAGTAGGTCCCCAAAAAACTGGAGTGCGAGCCCGATATTAACTTTCTGCGCTTAGACATTCTCTCTTGTTGTGACGAAAGTATTCCTCCTATCAACACAAAGAAGCTGGCTTATCAACTCTACTTTGCTTGTCGTACCATACAGGCAGAATACGATCACGCTTGCATACGGATACACATTCTCAGATATACGGCGCAAACTAACATACGAACAGATAGGCGGTAACACATATCAGTGGTCAATCGTAGAACACTCTACCTCCCGCTGTGACAACAGGGCGAGTGCCATCATTTGTAAGCAGAAGCCTCACGAGCGCGTGAGTGCAAACGAAGAAGAACGCGGAAGTCACGTTCGCCTCGCTCGCTCGCACGCACCACCGCCAGAAGAAGAACGCCACCGCCCTTCTTGCAGCGTACTCGGTGTCTCCTCGAGCAAGAGCTATGTCCAAGAAGCCTTCTGGCCGGAAGGCCTCCGGCCGGTCGACCAAGAGTCACAGTTCTGAAAGTACTCTGGCTCCGCGGACCAGAGGGAACACGCAAGAAGCCGTTGCCGACTTCACCGGCCAAGGAACTGACCCGCTGGCCGATGGCATGGACACCGGTCCTCCCACAATGAGCACCAGACCGTTCGGCAGCCACCGCCGCCCCAAGTCCTCGCGGAGCAACTCGTCCAAGTCCAGCGAAGAGCCGGAGCGAGCAGGGGCGAAGGCAGTTCTTCGGAGTGCTGCTAGCGAACCGGCCATATCTCCACAGCGGCGGGCCAGCGTCACCAACTCTCTTGGTTCTACCAGCGCCACCTCTCAAGCGCCGACACCGGGCAGTCTTTCCACGGCTCTTCCCAGCGAGCTGAGCGTGTCGCCCGCATGTCCTACTGGCTCGACGACTGGTCCAAGTTCGCTGCCATCGCAGTGTGGCGCAGCAGGTAAAGATGCCGTCGTCGGGCAGCTTGAAAAAGCGGGCACCAGTGCTGACGCTCGGGGACAGCCCGGTGAGGTGCCAGTGGCGAACCTCGGTCCACAGCACAGGCCGCGACCCGTCTCGAGACCTGGCCAGACTGACGGAGGAACAAGAGCAGGCAAGTCTCTTCTTGGTTCATAGCATTCGCCCTTCTTCGCACGGCTATGATACGCAAAAAGCGGGTACTGCTATATAGTCTTGGTTCCGCAGGTGTACGGTCAGTGTCCAAAACATGAGCGAATGAACAAATTAAGAGGCGGTCAATTGGGTAAAAGCGGTGAGCATTTTTCTTTCATTCGCCAGTCTATAACAACACTGGCTGTATTCGAATTCTGTTTTTTTTTCCACTCCACATTCTGTTCTGATGCTGATCGCTTCTGTTACTAATTTTTGCTTTGTCGGCTTTAGTCATTTTCGTATCAGCTGAGCCATTGTTAGCATTGCGTCTCCCTCTCGCCTAAAAGTGGAGTGGGAGATGAGAGATGCGGCGAGGCGGGAGGACGATGGCTGCCAGATATCAGGTGCCGCAGGTGCCAGGTGTGACGTCAATGGCGGTCGCCATATGTTTTCGCTCTAATGAGGTTTCTATGCTATCGCATAAAATATATTACGGTCCGGCTCTGGCGGTGGTTTAGAAACGACTAAGGTGCGAATCAGGTGGAATCCAAAAACCCGACATTCATAACGCACGCCAACTCTTGAGACTGCCACATTTTTTATTAAATCAGGATCCCGGATTTGCAAAAGCGTATTTGCAATGAAACCTCAATATTTTATAGCCTGTCGGAGCCAAAAAGGTTATTTTGACCTTTTTGGATGCAGCCATTATAAGACTCCCTATAAATAACAACGAAGCCAAGTGCACGATAAGAATTATGGCCATGATGCTCCACTCTCAATCCTCCGTTCATGTGGTTTGCTTGCATAAGCATTCTAGGATGCGTATAGAAATTCATGAAACAAGACTTAGTTTTGAAGGAATAGTGGCTGCCTTGCATTATGAAGTTCCTTTTATGAATTCCAATGAGTCTTGTATATATCTTTCGGATGGCTGCCAAGAGTACACGATGCATATTCATTCTACAATTGGAGTTTTACTTTAGAGATGATGTCTTAAATTATTTGGGCGATCGAAAAAGAAATAATTGGAAGCCAAGTTTACGGCTTTCTCTCGGTCTCTCCCCCGAGGTATCATCTGCATATAACAGTTATGACGGTTCAGAAATATCTGTCTCAGTGAACTGAAACTGAAGCCTTCATCTTATTGAGTGTGAAAGACAATCATCAGAATCTACTTGAAAACATGAAGAAGCTCCGGAAAAAAGGCATAGATGAGGCAGTGAACGGGACGGGTGTCTTTTTCGTTTACTGCCTCGGCCAGTCATTTTTTGAGCAGTTTCTTAACAATGAGATTCCAACTCGCCGAACAACATGCTATCTGGAATTATTACTAAAAAAAATAGGGTGTGAAATGACTAATATGAGGGGGACTTTATAAGATAAGCAGTGGTTACTCGATTCTATCTTCTTTGTTTTATTCAGTGCCACATTTTTCTGTTAAACAGCAGTCAGCTGTACATATACTATCTAACTAGCACTAAATTTACGCATACTTCCTCAGTTAGTTTAGCTTTGAGTAAACTGACCGCATCAAACATTGTTATGCAGGATTGATAGCTGGGGCGAGGAACTGACTGTATTATAGAATGAGGGTGGTGTGCTTCAAGTGTAGGTAAAGATTGGATGTTACGTTTCTATTGTTTTCCTTCTCATTATTATTCACTTTATTGTTATAACGACGTTTAAAAGCAATACCAGTGTTAACAAGAGTCGTCTTATCGTGCAGCTGCCCGCATTCGCGGCTTCTCCCTGAGCCGCACGGCCACCGTTCGACGTCCTATGCCCATCCGGACCTTTTCAACGGCACCGACGGTAATGGCGTCAACCGCGGCGTGTTGGAGCATTGTTTAGGCTGCTGATGCTCATCGCAGTTGACAGGAACAGTGGGCGCGTCTGAGGGAATCTGAAAACAGGTGGACAGAAATGATGCTTCTGCCGGTCTGCGCGATGACTAAAACTGAACTAATGCAAACTTAAATTTCTCTCGGGGAGCAGGAAGCAGTGTTCTCTGGCGCCTTAACGGAAAGCTCACAAGGCATAGCCGAAGCATGTTGGCAGCGACGATGCTTTAGGATGCCGAATGGCACCGCCAGCGTCGCCGTTTGACAGTCCTTCGAGAACTCCACTGTAAGAAGGGGCAGATAGCCGCCAGATTTCAGCGTATGCTTCTATTGGGACGCGACATTTCATAATTAAAATGAAATTGCGTTCAGATTGTGCACAGAGCCGATTTTTTGCGTTGGCGCATCAAGCAGAATTTTCACTAAAAGACCTTCAGGGCCAAATTTTATAACGCTCTTTGTCTCATTGACGATGCCTTTAGAGCGGCTCGGGTTACTTCGGAGAATTTTCAAATACTCTTTATAAAACTAAGGAGCACTTAGTGAGGGGTCCCTTGGAGCGTCCATTTCTTGAGGTAGGCTGAACGCTACCTTCATGCTTACTTACCTCACTCCTCGATCTGAATGCATGCTTCACATCATCACTGGCTGTGCACTTGCGCAGTAGGGAGTATCCGGAGGCTGCGGCGACTCTGAGTTCACAATAGCAGAGCGATCATAGGCAGATGCTGCTGCAATGCCGCTGCACTGCCGCTGTACTGCATGTATACGAAGGGACCTCGTGAGATCAGCAATGTTTTCCTGCCAAGCAATTTAGAGCATTGCAACAATACAAAATGCAAAACGTGCTCATGTAAGCGTAAATGGTTCCTCATTTGAAGTAACGAAATCCCTTAAGCTAAGGAGCATTTGAAAATTTGTCCCTAGTTTTTTTTATGTACCAGGAAACTCTGTGCAGAACCTCTAATCTAGGAAGGGGCGGGCAGCAGAATTGACAAGAATAGAGGGCAGCACCGATGCACGAGCTTCTAGTCCAGTAGGTTTAATGCAGGGACAAAGGCTATGCGGGGAAAACTTACTTAGGCGCAAAATATTAAGCTCTTGCGCAACACAGTGCTTGTGATTTCTGGCGCTGCGTTGTCAGGAATTTCCACATGCTGAAAAGAGTAGTTGCGAAAGGAGGTATATACAAAGCACGCTAGCGGTGCAGCCGCTTTTCAACCTAGTGGCAGTGACAGCATGAAAAGTGCACGAGTTAGCGTGCATTACTGCAGGCAGAAAGAATAGACAGTTAAAATTGACTTATGCTAGCTAGGACTTGGATCACCGCAAACTGTATCGGTCATTGCTCAATCAACAGCGAGAAGTAAAAGTGAAAACACGGTATCATGGGTGCCCTTAAGCTGTCGCATCGGGTACAAGTTTAAACGGTGGAGCCTTGTATACAAAAACCGCCCTCCCGTGACGAGGGTACGTAGCTACAAGCACGAATTTGGATTCCTCTGCCTGCCACTCCCCCCCATCGCCTGCTTTTCTGCTGCCTTAGCTCGGCGCTCGCTTTCCCGGCGGCCTTGTTATCTTCTGAGCGTCCGCATAATCCTGGCATTGTCGACTTAGTCGAGCGGTTTCGAAGCGAGAGCTTCACTGTGCTAGGTAAAGCGGATTTCGCCATGCGTTGCCGGTTGTCCTTCAAGTGAGCCATAGGGGGGTCAAGTGTGCTTATAGGACTTGCCATATGTGGACCACCATGGTGTCGCATCACTGGACCTTTGGCCTTTGAGCTTTCGATTCGCCTGTAGAGGGTGGTAGAATATGCCGCAGCGTTCATTGGGTGACCAACCTCTCGCGTTGAAGCATTAATTTAACTGCCACCTGCTAAGGTGGCAGGCTGGGCGCGCTCCCTATCCAGTGTGCGGAACGCACTCAACGTTGCAGAAGCCAAGCCGCGTGTAGTTGTTGCCCGATGCACCACAACTTTCGGTCTTTAACTAGGTTCAGCAGTAGATAAACCGCAGCTAATTTTTGTGCCCTGGCGTATAACTCGCAGACCGATCGCTTTCCAGAAGACGCTTCATAGCTCACCGCAGCGGTGGCCAAGTGGTTGAGCATCCGCCTCGCATGCGGGAGGTGCGGGGTTCGATCCCCAGTGCCGCCGGGTACCCACCGGTGATACAATGGGTACAAGCTTTCCCCTGGTCTGGTGCTCGGCTTATTTAGGGTGAAATGCTTGGGAAATGGGTCTTCGACCCCACCTTGAGAATTTGAAAAAATACCTTGTGCCATGGCGCTCTTTGGCCATAGATGCCCTTGCGCCATAAAAATCCATCATCATCAGCTTCATAGCTGTCCTGTTATCTGGCTGTATTGCTAGGCTTCAGCAGTTTTGACGGTGACCTCATCGAAATGCAGAACGATGCAGAAGCGTACGAGACCACGACCCAACACAGGCCTGATAGCTGACTGAGCCAGACTGATCATTTAGTTTACAAGTATCCGTATCGCAAGCGCGCACGGCTAGACTAGCGTCACCACTGAGCGCTGATAGGGCGAATAAATTGCAGCTGCTACTGGCTGTGCTCAAGGATACTGCCACGGGATCTGTGCTGTAATGCCACTTTTTATGTGCTCTATGCGAGGATATGCTAGGGTTCTCGATTTGTTGCTCGCTGGCGCGCGCATTACATAATGATGACAACTGACGCGGCGCTGTCGCCTTGCTTACGAAGTGCCGGGCGTGCCCCCCTAGGGCTGCAGGAGAGATCATAATCATCATCATCAACCTGACTACGCCCACTGAAGGGCAAAGGCCTCTCCCATGTCTCTACAATTCACCCTGTCCTTTGCCAGCTGCGGCCACCCTATCCCGCAAACTTCTTAATCTCGTCCGCCCACCTTTTTGTCGCCCCCTGCTACGCTTCCTTCTCAGTAACTGAAAGCAAGTGAAAGTAATTCCTTAAGAACTATAATATAGGGAATAAGGCTGCAGTCATGAACAAAAAGGTAGTATTATTTACTAAGACAATGGGTGGAAATCGTTTTGGCAGGTGTGTTGCTAGGTTTTAGAATGGTGTGTTGCCTTTGTAATAGTTTTTTTGTGGAAAGGAAATTGCGCAGTAATTGTCTGACATCTTGCTGGGCACCCGAACCGAGCCGTAAGGGAAGCAAGGAAGGTAGGAGTGAAAGAAGACGGACCGTAGTGGAGGGCTCCGGAATAATTTCGACAACCTCGGGATCTTTAACGTGCGCTGACATAGCAGAGCACACGGGTTCCTTTTGCGTTTCGCCTCCATCGAAACGCCTTGGTTAAATTTGTGTACGCACTGTAAAACTAAAATAACTGTATGTTCAATATGACCAGTACCCAACACCAGTGAGAGCTACCGGGGTGTGCTGGACTTAAATCACACTTTCTGGCTTAGACGCGCTGGGCATTACGTGTAGAAATTAACGTGGTGACGGCATCAAACAACTCTACCGGACCCACACAAACGTGGAGCGTATGAAAAGCTTGTGTCCGGAAGAGTCGCACGAGCGCATCACGCGCACTGCGCGTTGCCCGGGAAATCTGCTCTCAGTTACGGGCTAGTGGCTCTCACCCGTTGAGGCAATATACCGGTCTTAATTATGAAGTTGCAGCTGTACAACCAGGTTAGTCTAGCTGTCTACACGAGGCTGCCGAAATGTCTAATTACAAAGCCATTTTATTTACAAAACTTCTGGGATTTATCTTAGGGTTGGAGGAACGATTACTAAGTAGTTACTAACTAGCGGCAATAGGCCGTAAAAAGGTAGTAGTGCTGACTTTAAACTAACTGCCTTGAAGAGGGCAGTAAATATTTTGTAAAAAGGTAGTAAAGTTCAGTACGAGTTAGTAACTGCAGCACTTACTACCTTTTCACTACATTTTTTTGAAAGACTGTAGCTCGAATTCTGCGTTCAGTAAGGCGACATTTGTGCAGTGGCAAGTGATGATAGCTTGGAAAAAGAAGGTGGATAATTTTACAACGCCAGTATGAACGCTTGGTTTGAATGGCCTGGACACTTGCGTTTAAAGACAATGCTGCCTTTCAATAAATTGGGACTCCGGAACTTTTTTTTTGTGTGTGTGTGTGTGTGTGGGGGGGGGGGGGGGTTGCAAGATTTCGAGCTTTTTTGGTTATTTATTTATTTAAAGCTCATTTACATAACATATTTTATATATTCACTTTTCACTCCGGAACTTTTTTAGGGGAGGGGGGGGGGCAAGATTTCAAGCTTATTTTGTTATTTATTTATTTAATGCTCATTTACATAATAAATTTTATAGTTTTCATATTTTTTATTTTTGAATGTTGAAAGGTTGATGCAAAGTGTCACGTTGTGGTGACGACACTCCAGCAGTCAGGAAGACAACGGAAAGGCTTCCAAAAGAAACTGTTTAAGGGGCTGACTCGCGCTCATCAAGAACTGAATGCCTGCTTTAGGTTACATATTTACGAAATGCTTTACAAGTGACTACGAAGCCAAGTAGCTCAGCCCCACTGTGCTTTGCATTAAAAGTCCTAGAACTGAAGTGTTTCAATTGTCAGTAACCTGACCCAAGTGCAAGCAATTGGAGACTGGAGGAGGGGAGGGGGGGTGCTGCCCCATCTGGAAAAATGTTGGGGGGGCTGCCACTCCCCTTGCCCCCCCCCCCCCCCCCCCCGCCCTGTTCCGGGGTCTCTTCTACCAGCCCAATATTGGGTGTTACCTGCAAACAACTTTAAGCTTGGAAAAATCTTGAGCCTCAATACGGTAGCATTACAAAACTTTTAACTGAATGGAAAAGGCAAGTTTTCAAGCGCGTTTCCTTTAGCTGAAATACTGAGCAATACATCCCCATCACAAGACAGTTTTATACCAGAGGCGGCCAATCGCACGAAAATGCAATGGCTGACAGGATGCGAAATCAGTCACTCGAGGCGCACAAAGCCACATGTTAATGTCGAGGGGCTTGCTTCATTCTGCAGCGAATATGTAAATTTGCGCCGCTGTTATCCTATTGCGGAAGTCACTACTTCAAACACTTTGGACAAGGCGGAGTGCGATACTGCCCCTGAAGTAAAAGTCGTAGTTTCGGTTGACATTCGGGTGCGAGAGCAAAGATGTTCGGGAATTTTGGCGTCGTTTGCCTTTAATCACCAATACGCGCGTACAAAAGGGGTCAAATGTAGGAGGACTTCAGGAGAGCTCTGTTGTGTCCTAATGTGTCCCATGGCCATCTTTTGAAGAACTGAAGCCTCTGCCATTCGCGCTACTGAACGTCTCCTTTAAAGCTGAATGCTCGAATAGAGTTCTTAACATTGTTTTTCAGCAGCGAAAGGAACAAAGGACAAGACAAGTGCACAGACACGACGCTGAACTTACAACTGGTTTTATTGAGGCGATCTCCACTTAAATAAACTTGCAACCTATCTCAAACAAAAAAAGACAGGTACGCAAAATGGCGAGAATGAAAATTCCTGAGCACAGGGCTACAGTGGCAACAAGACCAGCTGCGCACGCTGGTAGAAAAACGTGCGCAGCTGATCCTGTGCCACTGTAGCCCTGTGCTCAGGAATTGTCATTCTCGCCATTTTGTGTATGTGTTTTTCATTTGAGATAGGTTGGCACTGTACTTCAGAAGTGGATATCGCCTCAATAAAACCAGTTGTAAGTTCAGCGCTGTGTCTGTGCACTTGTCTCGTCCTTTGTTCCTTGCGCTGCTGAAAAACTGTCCCACCAACTTGCCCAAGCTTCTACAATATCAGAGTTCTTAACGTTGCATCTTCAATCACAATGCACGATCAGAATGAACTAGGATATACACGACTATTATGCCTCGCCGCGTTCGCTTCGTTTTTAAACGTACTTAGCGGCACTTTCGCCTTTTTTTTTCAGTCCATTGCTGCCATGTGCATGCTACCACAGGTTCCGCTCGAAGAACTTCTGCTCGAACCAGACCGTGAAAAGCCGCCTGACGTCGCCATCACGTGGTGCAGCGGTGTGCCCACCCCGGCAGCTCCGATCATCCTCGCGATATCGGTGATCATCGTCCTCATGATGTTCCTCATCCTCCATCCCGGCCGATCTAAGCCTCCAGGAACGAACAACATGTGCAGCACTCCGGACTGCCACCAGCACGCCGGCCTGCTCGGCGTCCGAAGCATCAACTGGTCCTGCGGCGATTTCGGTAGCTTCGTGTGCGCCGGTTGGAGGAGCAAGCCGTTGGACATCTCGTGGACCGTCTCCTCGCAAGTAGCCCTCAACTGGATGTCCGGCGTGGTGAGCATGAGCTACCGATCTTACGACCGAAATTCCATCGTCTACACGCCGCTTGCGATGATCCGCAAGTGCATGGATGGTACTGACGATGACCGTGCCATGACTAGTCTGATTGCTCTCGTCAACGCCAGTGGCTTGGCGTGGCCCACACGAGGCGACAGCGGGAAGGAGTACGTTGTCGAGGACTACTCCCGGCCCCTGCGACTAGTGGTGGAGCTGTCCGTTCTCTGGGCACTGCCTTTGTGGTTCCGTGTTCAGATGATTCCGGCCAGGGCGCGCCGGCAACGAGAGCGCGTCTTTGTCGTCACTCCCTCGTTAGCGGCGCCCCTCTGGTACACATTCCACAAAGAGTTGTCGCACTATGAAGACGACTACATCGGTTACTTGAACTTGTTCTACTCGACCGTACTGAGGCTTCGACCTCCGTCCGAGTCCTTCGCGAATTTCCTGTCGACTAGCGCCATGGTACAAACGTGGGTGTTTGAGCAGCTGAATTTCGCTTTCTCCGCCGTCCATAGCCAGCCAAGGCTTCTAGAGATACACAGCCTGCCATCACTCGTTAAGAAACTTACCGCGGGTGATTGGGTAACGACCCTTGGGCAGATTTATGGGCCTAGATATTCCATCACGGATGACGACCTCTTTTTGTTTACCAACGAGAAGCTTCTCGCGGCCGCCAGTTCTATATTCACATCTTATTCAGCGCAAGATGTTTTCTTCCACACCCTGTGGTGGTTTATACAGTCTGTGGGCTCCCTAACAAGTCATTCGATACATTCGTTCATGAAAGCCCACCCAAAACGAATGTCTTTCATGGTAGTTATGTGCTTTGACCACGTTGCGGCAACACACAATGGGCTTCTGGCGGCCATTAACAAGGCGAGCTTCGAACACAGTGAACAGCTTTTTATTGCTGATCACCTTGAAAACATCCGAAATGTCACGCTCGAGAAGCTGCATTCGTACAAGCTAAGCGCAAGGACGAAGGAAGCCCTGATTAGCGTCCTAGAAAATATGACCACCGTCATCTGGCCAGAAGAGGACTTTGGAAGACCGGGAGGGTTCGAGCAATACTATGGGAAACCGTACGAGGGCGGAGAGAGTTTCTTTGAAGAATGGAAACTTAGTCGAGTGCGGCTCCAGCGCCTCTACACGGAGGGAATCATTGGCGACTACGTCAAAGCTGCATTGGTCCATGAATTCGACGGCGACAGAGTTGTTGCGTACAACCCTGCCCTCAACGTCCTATCGGTGTCGCCGTCTGCTTTGACTCCTCCTCTGTATTATCGACAAGCCACCACCGCTGTGATCTACGGAGGCCTCGGCTACGTTTATGCGCGGGCAATTTTTGAGGCTCTGGACACGATTTCGCACCTTCTCAATGGTGGTTCTTCGATGCAGCCGACCGACCAACCCGAAACCACTGACTTCTGGAACGCCTCCTGGTGCGGATACCCTGCGGGCGGCCGGTCGATGTTTCCGCATCTACCTGCCCTCGACGTAGCTTACTCCGCGTACAGCCGGAGTAGGAATGAGACTTCGGACTTACCTCTCGAGCGCCTACCGCAGTACAGCCCCAAGCAAGTTTTCTTCCTGACTTTCTGCCACTCGAACTGCTACCTGAACACTGCCGGTGTAAAACTTTCGCCGGCTTGCAACTCGGCGATGGCACATTTTGATAATTTTACGAGAGCTTTTATGTGTCCGGATGCGGACATCGAGCATAAGTGCTCTTTTAACTGAAACAACTGTATCACATTCTTGGGAAAGATTGTTTCAAGTGCGCAGTGTC
This sequence comes from Amblyomma americanum, assembly GCF_052857255.1. Classification (NCBI taxonomy): domain Eukaryota; kingdom Metazoa; phylum Arthropoda; class Arachnida; order Ixodida; family Ixodidae; genus Amblyomma; species Amblyomma americanum. The sequence goes on along the minus strand of NC_135499.1, from coordinate 155,819,150 downwards.
CCAACGATTGCTAACTTTAGTGAATGCCGATGCATCTTTGTGTCCGGGATGCCTGTTTGCTGCCAGCGTACTGAACAGTGCATAACGTGATCGTTCTAACTAGCCGCCTCTATCTTATGAACGCTAGCAGTGATGTTGTATTGGCGGCCATTTGAGACAGCGGTTCACTTTTCTAGCGTCACCAGTTTGCAAAGTACACTTGTGTTTCGTATTGGACTACCGTACGTGGCTCATGTGAATTTTGTGTCCTGCTGCTTTATGGTCATTTGTTTATTAGCTTGAAGCCCTAAATGTGCAGGCCAAAACTACTGTATGGGATATGTCGTGGACATTTCGTAGTAATGCGGGCCTCTGTCATATCTTTCAAAAGTGTGATAAAATCGTTGGCCTGGTCTACTGCGATGAGATCCAGCATGTATGTATTCCAGATAACTCGGTCCAAAATTAGTGTATGCGGTGATGTGATGGACATATTGCTGTGATGGGGTTCTGTGTCCTATTTTTCAAAACATAGCACTCTCGGCATTGTTTATTGTAGATGGGTCTGAGCATTTACATATGTATTCCAAATATTTTTGGCCGAGCTTATTTGTGTGCCCTACTGCTATGGGGCTGAAATTTTCGCAAACTGTAACGGAAAGTTTTTCTCTGCTTTCTTTTTTAGCTGATCACCCATATGAGAGCCAAAATCTGTTATTTCTGCCCGTAGTGTTATCTTACAGGCCTCTCGCAATTCAATTGTCGCTGGAATCCTTACTTCGGCTTTCAGTAATACTTTGACACAAAATATCCCAGTAAATTATTAATTTATTCGACAGTTTTTTGGTTGGTACTGATTCTTTGCGAGCTCCGAGATTCCGAAGTGTGCAGGAGGCGATACAGTTGTATCGTCCTTTCGGTCGGGTAGCGGGGAGAGAGCGAGAGAGAAAATGTTTATACATTGCTCATATTGCGTCTTGGACTACTTCATGGGTTGAGTCCCTATAGCCAAGAACTCGGGGGTGGGGGAAGGGGTGGAGTATACAACTGTGCAATTGAGTAACGCGTATTGTCGGCCCAGTTAGTGAAACATTTCAGTGTAAACTTTCCGTAAACTAAACAGGACAAATGCAGAGAAGAGACATGCTTGTCCGAGTCTCTTCTCCCTTTCGTCGTGTACAGAATGGGCAAAATTTTTCTTGAAAAGTAAGCTGCCGCCCTCGCTTGCGGAACCTGGAGGAGCGCTAAAAATGGGCAAGCTTTCATAACCAATCTGCAAGAGTTCAGAAATGGCTATTTCCTGCATTAAAGCAAGTCGAAGAGGAGGCTTCGCTCCATGCAGTTGTGTTAATCACTAAACTAGGCTGCGGAAAGCAGGTTTCTATTCGAGCCACACAAAAGGAAACCCCTTTTCATTCTTGTGCAAAGTACGCATGAGATTTCTGGGCAACCACTACAGCGCGAAAGAAAATAAAAAGCTACCTGAGTGGGCTGCCTGGCTTTGTATTAAAGCATGAGCTTGATGCATGAACAGCACTACCCAAATGATTACAGGCGGTGCTCCTACGAACTGGGGAATTCCGGCCGCTGTACCCGGGGTGTCGATAGAATCATTCCGCCAGTGTTCTAGCGTGTTGGATCGGAACGATTTGCTTTTCTCTGCCTAACTGCGCAGAAAATTAGCCCAGCTTCACAGACTTAACGTCGCGAACGCTGATAACTGCGGAGCTTCCTGAGGTCCTGCTTATGTCTGCAGACCGGACATCGCAGCTTGCTGCGGTGACTTGGGCTGCCGACGTCATGTCCCGGCATGACCTACTTGATGCAGTGCGGGACCGCGCAGTGGCCCACGGACCCAGCCGGGCCTAAAACTCACTTGCTCAATAATGTTTTTCTGTCTGTCTGTCTGTCTGTCTGTCTGTCTGTCTGTGTGTCTGTCTGTCTGTCTGTCTGTCTGTCTGTCTGTCTGTCTGTCTGTCTGTCTGTCTGCTTGCCTGCCTGTCTGTCTGTCTGTCTGTCTGTCTGTCTGTCTGTCTGTCTGTCTGTCTGTCTGTCTGTCCGTCCGTCCGTCCGTCCGTCCGTCCGTCCGTCCGTCCGTCCGTCCGTCCGTCCGTCTGTCTGTCTGTCTGTCTGTCTGTCTGTCTGTCTGTCTGTCTGTCTGTCTGTCTGTCCGTCTGTCTGTCTGTCTGTCTGTCTGTCTGTCTGTCTGTCTGTCTGTCTGTCCGTCCGTCCGTCCGTCTGTCTGTCTGTCTCTGTCTGTCTGTCTGTCTCTGTCTGTCTGTCCGTCCGTCTGTCTGTCCGTCCGTCTGTCTGTCTGTCTGTCTGTCTGTCTGTCTGTCTGTCTGTCTGTCTGTCTGTCTGTCTGTCTGTCTGTCTGTCTGTCTGTCTGTCTGTCTGTCTGTCTGTCTGTCTGTCTGTCTGTCTGTCTGTCTGTCTGTCTGTCTGTCTGTCTGTCCGTCCGTCCGTCCGTCCGTCCGTCCGTCCGTCCGTCCGTCCGTCCTGGCCTTTGGTTTCTCTCGCTCGAAGCTCAGAATCTTCCGCCCTCCGCTTGCGTGTGGCTTCGGTATCCCTCGTGCGGGATTCTCGATTCGCCCGACGCCGCCGTGCTCGTTCGCGCTCTCCCGACGGGCGGCTGCTTCTTCCGGAGAGCGCGCGGCTTTACCCATTTCCCGAACATTCGAGAGAGGACCGCCGAGCGCACTGATTTATATAAGCGCACTCGCCCGAACCATCTGTTGGGCGCGCGCTCTCCAATTGGCCGACTGCTCTTCTCCTCCTGTCCTTGACTTCGCTCACCTACACTCATGCGTGCTCTCACTGGCGCCTTGGCTCCGCCCACCTGCGCTTGGCGCCCGTTCTCCCTCTCTCCACTACGCTGCACCTGTGCTTGGCTCTTGCTCTCGCCCTCACTATGCTGTACCCTCTCCTTATCGCTGTGCTCGCGTTACCACGCCTTGTCCCATGAAAGCCTCTACCAAGAATAGCTTCGCTGTTAAAAATTGCCTATAAAGTGCCTATATATTTATGTTTTGTCCGCGCATTGCTGTCCATAATTTCTATACATAAAAAAATGGAAAGTGTCGCTGGAAAATATGGCATAAGCTTCCGCTCTGCCAAAAAGCAAAATGCAGAGTGGACAAGAAAATGTGCGGGCCTTCTAGCTTTTCTTCGTGAACTGCCTAGATTGCCCATGGACCTTCCAAGCGGCTACATAGCATATATGCTATGCAAGCGGCGCTAGCATGTCCACCAGCGGACAGGTCACCGCTGCTACTCTCAGATAGGCAAGGTGAATCCAAGCTACGCCGTTCCAGACGCTTACTTTCCCGAAGCTTCCCTGCGTGACTAATACAATGTGCGGTGTGCATGTATGCTAAAGTAAAGAAACACCATCAGGTACATCCTAAAAAGAAAAAGTGTCCCGGACACTTTAACTTCGCTGTAAGAGTATGACGCGATAGCTTTCGTGGGTTAACGCCCATATATGCGGAATTCGGTCGTTCTCGAATTTTGTCCTAGATCCGTGGCAGTTCTCATATCGGTCCTGGCGCAGTGGAGCAGCGGTTTAGGGCTGGCCCTGCGATGTCAACTGATGCCATCGGTGGGGCTTGTGCGATAGTTCGCTCTTGCATGGTAACTTCTCGTGACCAATCATTGCTTTAACTGCCACCTGCCACGGTGGTCAGTTTGCTCAGAATTCGATGGGCAGGTTGCAATGACTCCACAAGGCCACAGGACCTAGGTTGCTCACCTAGGTTGCTTCTACGAGGATTTTTCGCTCACAACGCTGACACCGGCGATGACGACAGATTTTCTGCACATCGGCATTCTCAACGCTAACGCGTTAATACTGGTAAAGAAAGTGCAATGTGCGCAAGTGAGGTTACTATAATAAAGACCCGAAAGGTGCGGAATCGCCAGTGAGACCATTTCAAGGCAGACGTACTAAATGAACATATAAATTGGCTGTTGGGGAAAAGAAATGGCGCAGTATCTTTCTCAAATATCGTTGGACACCTGAACCGCGCCATGAAGGAAGGGATAATGGAGGCAGTGAAATAAGAAAGGAAGAAAGAGGTGCCGTAGTGGAAGGCTCCGGACTAATTTCGACCACCTGGGGATATTTAACGTGCACTGACGTAGCACAGCACACAGGCGCCTTTTGTGTTTCGCCTCCATCGAAACGCAGCCGCCGCGGTCGGGTTCGAACCCGAGAACTCCGGATCAGTAGCCGAGCGCCCTAACCACTGAGCCACCGCGGCGGGTATGAACACGCAAAATCGTTTTCAAGAAGGATGCCTCCACGTTTCACGTAAGCTCTGGTACAGCTTCGCTCAGTGCGCATTATAACGCAAAACTGGAGGGGAAACCTTAAAGGATGGCGCGGTAGCTTTTGTGGGTTACCGCCCATATATGTGGAATTGGTCATTATCGACATTACAAATAGATCCTTGGGAGCCCTCATACCACTTCTGGCGCAGTGGTGCCGCAGTTAAGCAATCGCGCTCTGCAATTGCAGGTGCTCCAAGCGGTTGGCCTTACGCGGCCTGGTTGCTCTTCCGAGCCACCAATCATTAACTTAACTGCCTCCAGTCATGATGGCCAGTTTGTTCATTATCCTATGGGGAGGTCGTGAGGTTACCGCAAGGACACGTCACTTGTGTGGCTGATCCCTAGGGACCAACTGCCAGATTCCATGGCCGTGATTTTATGCTCACATCTCAGACACCGGATTTTCTGCCTAAAGGGGCCTTCAACGCTATCACGTTAAATGTAGCCTAACCTTTGATCTATCCACCAGAAACAGAGGCATATAACGCAAAACTTGGCTACGAAGAATAGGTGGCGTGGCGCTCGGCCTTGAAAATAGTAAGGCCCGGTTTAGTTTGAAGAAATGATCGCGGTCACTAACAACAGCTTTCTGACCTGAGCTCGTTTACTTTTCGCACCGTTGTCGTTACAACACTGCGCGTGCATAACAGCAGATGTTGTCAGGTGTATTATTATTGTTTAATAACTGCGCCACCTACAGTTTTCTTATTAGCAGATTAGAGAGCGTTTTCAAAAGAAAAAGATAATGAAGCTCATTTATATACAAGTGCTTATAAATGGCATTTATCGTACTGATACTTCGTTAAAAACGCTTTTTAATGTTCCCTAAAGCGACATAGTACAAACTAACGCAATGACATGCAGAGGGCGCACGTCACTGTTAAATAAGTGGCTATTCTTTCTCGCCTGCCGTGCACAAGCCAGGCCAAGTCTCAAGCCTTGTTGCCGAAACCCCATTATATGTAGACGATACCTTTCTTGTAATTTTACCTCTTGTTACTTTTTTTCTTGTTTTTACATTAGGACGTATGAGCATGAACCAACTACATAAATCAGATCCGTGGTCGCAGCTTTCGCTTGCTCCCTAGAGGGAGGCCTCCCTTATAAACGTCGGTACTGAGGACCAGAAATGTCTCGTAAAGGGGGCCGCCGTTAAATGAAACACAGAAATAGGGACCCAAACCACGGGTTTCATATTCAATACCGTCAACAAACATTTTAAACTACAACACTGCCTGCAAGCGCTGGAGAAAAAAAAAAGGCGCAAGTTATGCTGACCTGGTTAGCACGCACCACCGTTAGAAGAAGAATGCCCCAGCCGCTCTAGCAGCGTCCTTATCAGATCCTCAAGCAAGAGTGATGGACAAGAAGTCTACTGAATGAAAGAGCTCCGGCCGCCAGAATAAGATCTAAAATCCCAAGAGCACTTAGGCACTACGGACCGCACTCAACCTGCAAGAAGGCCTTCCTAACTTTACCGACTAAGCTACTGATCCACAGACCGTTGGCATGGACACCGGTGCGCCAACGATGGGCAGCACGCCGTTCGGAAGCCGCCGCCGTGAGACCTTGAGGAGCAGTTCGCCCAAGTCCAATGAAAATGAGGGGCGAGCTAGCGCGATGGCAACAGGGCGCAGCGCTCCAGACAAAACCGCCATGCACTTACAGCCTCGGGGCACTGCCAGCAACCCTCTTCGCACCGTCACTGCCATTTCTCAAGCGTATACACCCACCACTTTTTCCACGGCTCTCCCCAGCAAAGCGAACTTGGCGCCCGCACATCCTACTGTCCCGGGAGCTCTGGCGGGACTTGGGCACACCGACAGAGGGAAAAGACTAGGCAAGTCTCTTCTTGATTACTGACGCTGCTGTTACTTTTCGGCTGTGATGATGGAAAGCAGGCATTATAAGCGCTAGAACCTGAATTTTTGAGATGCGATGAATATAGCAGGTCTAAAGCTGAAATCATAAGAAGAATCCGGCAAAAAGAAATCTATTCGCGCTCGCCCGTAGAGTCTCTCACAAATAACTCTCCTTATGGGTAAAGTCTGCCTGAGGTCTAAAAAAAAAGGGCTTACTCTGTGTTTCTTGTTTAGTAGTGCATACGCTCTACATCGAATATCGAAACACTTTCTCCAACGCCCACTTAAAATCAAACCGCATTATTGACCCGCCAATACTGCCTGCCGCTATACTCCCGAAATAACTGAACTAAATAGGCCTTATGAATCCAACCGGTTTCAGGTGCATTTTACCCATATTCGTGACTACGATGCTCGAGAGAATTCCTGCACTATGAAAAGCAGGTAGACGCTTTCATTGCACAGAAAAAAATATAGGAAGCTGCTATATTCTTATGACTTCCAATATAATTTTGTTTGTTCGGTGCTACTTATTTCCTAACGATTTCTATTACTACAAATAAAAAATAATAAAAGCATTGCTGTGGCCGGGGCAGCTGGAAGGCCAACGGAGAGTAATCTTCCGTCCGTCCTGGTCTTCCGTCCTGGTAGATGCCCAGCGCAGACAGGCCTTATTTACGCTAATCTTGGCGTTTGCCGAGTATAACTATAGAACAGTAGAGAAAACCTCAAAGGACTGAGTGACAATCAAGAATTAGCCACGGCGTTGCACAATCGTGAATTACTCGCACAGCGTCAACTCTCTGAGACTCTGCTGATGTTTTTGGTGAGCGGCGACAGCAGAACGCACCACTAGAATGCTTTAAACGAATAAATGAGCTTAGTTTTTTGGTTGAACGCATCGGAAATACGATTTGAAGAAATTGACGATTTGAAGAAACAGACTGACTGACAGGACAGGGTTAATTGAAGCGATATCGGAGAGGCCTTTGCCCTGGAGTGGGCATATTTAGGTTGACAATGATGCATTTACTGGAAGGTACGTCACACCCGTCAGGATAACGGCACTTCCCTCTACGGAATGACGTGTCTTCTCTGCAGACAATAAGCGAGTGTTACGACCGACGACGCATTTTGTTCCCATGGGGCCTCTATTGCTACCACTTAAAACATGCGGGGAGTTTGAGTGACAGATGGCATTGCGCCATTTTCCAGCAGTACAGGGGTGCTCCGTAGAGTTTATTAATGAGGCATATAATACTAAAAAACCGTATTTCAGGAACAGGGATGACTTGAGTGAGGAAATATAAGTTCCTTCCAGTAGTACAACGGCCTGTAAATGTAGGAATGTCACTTATGCCTGCATCCCTGATTCTAAAACGCAGACGACAATTCTCGAAAAGACCGCCGCTCTCCGGGAAAGCAGCGCGGCACCGATGTCGAGCGGTACGATCTTCCTCGCTATGGAGTCGGCGAGTATGGCGCACGCGTCATGGAGCCGCTCAGGACCGAAGACCTGCCCCAGGCACGTAATGACACTGTACAGCATCCAGCTTAGTACAGGCCACAAGTGACTAGGTTGCATGAATTTTTCAGTACCATGAGGCGTGTATCACTCAAGCTCACACACAAATATTTTTTTCGATCCTAGCTGGTTCGATCTAATACCTATGGGTTCGATGCCGGCCGCGGCAGTCACATTTCAACCGCCGCAATTACACTGCACTATGCGATAACAACGCAGGATAAAAAACTCCAGGTGGTCGAAATTATCCGGAGCCCTCCACTACGGCGTCCCTTATAGCCCGAGTCGCTTTGAGACGTCACTCCTCATAAAACCAAACCAAATATTTTTTTCTCCGTCCACTTACTGACAGCCAAGTGCATGAGTGCTCACCACTAACAGGGGTACGGTCTCATTCGTTCCGGCTCACTCACGCTCACCTACACTCACATAGGCACTAGCATCAGTTCTGCATTCATAGCGGTTCACTCACGCATCCACTCGTTACTCGCAAAATCACGCTTCCCAGCATATGCATTGACAACGAGTGGAACTCACTGTCGATCACAGGGACGCAATAGCACTCTCACTGTATAGCATGCATTCATGTTCGCAGATGCCCACGCACGTTCGTATGAGGGACTCGCAGGTGCTCAAGCACATCTACACACTCATATTGGAATATGAGTAAAGTGAAATCAACGCACTTACGAGCTAGCGTGCTCAGCTTCTGATGTTCGTTGACCCAATTCTATCATAAAAATGAGAAAACAATGAAGAGATTAACATGTCCCTTCCCTTACAGCGCGGTTCAGGTGTCCAACGATATATGAGACAGATACTGCGCCATTTCCTTTCCCCAAAAACCAATTATTATTATTATTAACATGCGCTCAAACCTGTTTGTGGGGCTGCGAACGGCCTTGGGCTGAGCCTAAGACAAGCTTTCTTCTCGTTGTACTCAATGCCCAAGGACATTGTCAGGAAATCGGCACAGCTCCTTTCCTGTGCCGCTGTGCCTTGGCACCTGCAGCACTTCACTGTGATTTTTCGATTCTCTACTGCGTGATCTATAAGCGGGGATATCCTGAAGAAAAACAGCGCTTCTTAAAGAGTGGTGATGCGGGCGGGGTGTCAGTAATGTATACTTGCTTTTGTTATATCTGACCTTCGTAAAATCAGTCAATGTCACACTTTTCCTGAATTTTGGATTTATAATTCAATGAACTTGATCCTGTTCTTTTCTTTTAACCAGCCTCGCGTTATCCGCAAACTTAATAATAGTGTCGAATTCAAAGAGCCCTGCACTATTTGTAGATCTAGCAGGCTTGTTTTACAACCTTGCTTGACCATCGACTTTCAGGAATTTAGACGAAAAACAGAGCGGCTGATGTACAGTCTCTGTCAAAAGTACACAGCCCAATGGGTCTGCTTGCTTCTGAGCCCTGCAGCCCGGCTCTTTTTGCATATTCAGCGACCTTAATCTCACGAAGGCGGGAGGAACTTAAGTCTTCGGCCCTCCAAAACTTGGAACTGTCGAATGTGCTAATGAGTCCCACTACATGGCTTAGAAAGCAAATCCCTTGGGCTGCATGTTTTGTGACAAAGAATGGACAGCGTCGGCGTGCGCGCAGCCCCCGCGTGGAGGCGACGACGGCTCCGCCGTGCGACTCGTGGTGACGCTGGCGTGCGTCTCTTTGCTGGCCACCGGCACAGCCACTGCGGTCACGGTGATCCACGTGCTGAGGAGCCGCAGTGCCGAGGCTCTTTTCGACACCAGCCCGGAATCCCGGGAGATAACATACGTCTGGTAGGTTGAAGAAACAATGCAGCGTCAATACCTGTTCATATCTCTAAATGGGTTGAGAAAATATGTTTCTTTTTTCTTGCTTTGTTTTTTACTTCGAATTTCCGGAGACGAAAGCTCGCCAGCCCATCGCGTCGGCATATTGTCGTGACGTCGCCCTAATTTTCTTGCACCCACTATCCGTCAGTGATCCCCCTTAATTGGTGGAAGGCTGTCTATCGCCACGCCGTGACAATAGGCTGACGTCATTGGTTGAGTGGCTTGCTGTCAGCGCGTGTACCACTGCGTCAGGAAGTTGTATCCGACAATCGCAAAGATTAATTTTTAAGTGCAATTCACCTAGACCATGTGAACAATTTAGACTGTCTGTCTGTCTGTCTGTTGTTACCAGGAAGAAAGAAAAGGAAAGTGCACAGGCCTGCCCACTGGCTCAAGCCGAGCCACATTCGCTACCACGTGCAGATAGTCGGAGAGTTGAAAGATGGCATAGAGAGACAGGATAGTAAAGACGCGCTAAAGACAAGGCCGATCCCGGAAACAGTGCAATACCGGGCCAACCGGTGGCGGGAGTGAAGCGTCCTTCAAACTCTCCGCCACATTTCCAAAAAAATAAGTGCATTGGACCGGTAACAGATACTCTACGGGGTCCTGACATTCGCAATTTAGACTGGAATTTCTTCTCGCCCGTTGTTTTGCCTGAACAGCCCAATGGTGGCTATGACGTCAAAATTGCGTTGCAGTAAGGTCGGGAATAACGGTTTGCACGCAGCCGCCTCTTTTCTTTTTCATTTTCCACTTTCTTTTACTCTAGCCTGTCTGAAAAGCAGGAACAACAACGCGTAACTTTGACGCAGTAGCCATAATTTGACAACTGGAACCAAAACCAAACCTACGTGAGGAAAGAGATTCAGATATAAGCAACTTTGCAGCGCGCTCCACCCTGCGATTTACGTTTAAGAATGTCTTGTCATTATTTCAAGGAAAGAAGGCACGCCCAACATTTGCACTCTATACTCCTGTAAAAGACCCACTCCACGACCAGCTTCAGGTCGCTATCGCTGCCGGAGAAGTGGTTGCGGTAGGTTTTAGCTAACGCGGAATGGCAAATATGGCAATAAACAAACCAACCAACAAACAAACAAACAACGAAAAATAAATAAATAAATAAATAAATGGGAAATAAAAACATTATGAATAAATTCGTATATCTTAACTAAAGCAGCTGTGCGCCGGAACGTAATGTATCCACGACCAACTGCTATCTATTTCTAGACGAGCATCATCAGAAAACATCCGTTATAAGATGAGCTTTTAACAGCGCCGTTAGGCAAGAAAAGAGAGAGAAAACGGAATCAGCTCAAACACTGCTCATGTCCGAATGTAGCCACATGCTTAAGCCTTCGAGTATCCGGATAAGAAACGCGGGTGTCTCGACTAGCGTAGAAATAGCGCCCTAGGGCACTAAGCACGATTGCGTTTCCCCGCGAAAATGAAAATGAGGGTTTTAATGAGAGTTGGCAGTTACCAGATCGCTATTATTAACGCGAAAGCGTTAATTGGCTCTTCGACCCGAAAACCCGTTGCCGCACAAAGACGCTTATTATATTGGACGAAACGGTGTGACATCATCAAAGGTGTGAAAATACAAAATAAACCGGCAATATAGTAAGTACCTGTACTTACCAATACACCAATTACAAAGAAACAGAGTAGAATGAGTACAGAATTAAAATAAAATTGAATAGAATTTGAATGGAATTTGAATAGAGTAGCAATGCTTTCGAACTGCTCGAACGTAAGTTCCGTAAATGTTTCCGGTAAATTTTTTTCCTTGTAGCCTTACTCCGTATACCGACTTCTTATGTACGCGGGCTTCTGTTAGGCGAATTGCTTAACAAACTCTAGATCCACCTGGACGTCGAATTTTGAGAACAAGTCCAGAAAAAAAAAATATGCCGGTATTTCGATATCATCGACAATTTTTTATATTCGAGGACGCAGATAATTAACTGTGTGATCGTGCACTTACGCAAATGACAACGCCCGGGCCGTAGACTTTTTATCAGTGAGAACTAGCGAAAACAATACGTTGGTTGCAACTGATAGCATTTTGTCTTACATGAATAACTTTGATTCAAACAAACGAGTAATTTTTTAAATATCAAGTTTATTGGTATGAGAATAAAGTCAAGAATTGGAGAAAAAAGCACTGGACAGTAGCACTTAGGTGACAACTGGGGCATTTTGCATAAAACTGGCTTTCGCCATCCGTAAGCGAGCTTAGCCGGTGAATGAGATCCTTGTATGTAGCAGTTAATCTCGATTTTAAGAGCTGTCGTGGGTCATAAAATTCGCCCGTCGGCTGGCGGGAAGTCGCGTAACAGCTTCCAATGCCACTGCATTGCCAACAGTTAGAGGGTAATTAGGCGTCCTTGTGAATTATGTCGTGTCACGCTTTCGGTTTATATTTTATGGCATTCTTGTGGCGGGGTGACACTGTGCAACTTTCTCAATATCTGGTGCTAGTTTATGTAGGCTGAAAACGCGCGCGGCGTATACGCAGGTACCAGCGCCATCAGACGCAGGGACATATACCATCACTTACATCAACCTCGGAATCGGACTTCAACACCACATTCTTCGTATCCGGGAACGAATCACAGCCGACTGAATGAACTGACAAGTGCTCATTGTCGTCCCTGCTCGCGATGCGACGCGTCACTGATCGACCACCAGTAGTACATAGTGTGGTCGGGTGGCAGAGCTGCGTATGACTCAGCGCAGCACGTCACATTAGCAATTGTATTCCACGTGTATATTCTTTTCCTAAAAATCATGCAAAATGCACAACGAACGCCTTGACTCGAGTGCCAGTATTGCCGCCGTAAAAGGTCGTGCTGACTTGTAGTAAAAGCACGATCAAGCCTTTGTTCAGTCCTGAAAACGTTTCCCCGATAACTCAGCTTCTAACAAACGCATTGAAAAAAAAAATCTTGCTGGAAGATACTCGGGAAGCGGCATCGTTTGACATCTCAGGCATCATCATCGTCATCATCATCATCCGCTTGACTACACCCACTGCAGGGCAAAGGCCTCTCCCATGTCTCTCCAATTAACCCTGTCCTGTGCCAGCTGCGCCCATACTATGCCTGCGAACTTCCTATTCTCATCCGCCCACCTAACCTTCTGCCGCACCCTGCTACGCTTGCCTTCTGTTGGAATCCACTCCGTTACCCATAACGACCAGCGGTTAAATTACCTTCGCATTACATGCCTTTCCTAGGCCCATTTCTTCTTCTTGATTTCGACTAAGATGTCATTAAACCGCGTTTTTTTCGCTCACCCACTCTGCCCGCTTCCGGTCTTCTAACGTTACACCTATCATTTTTCTTTTCATAGCTCACCGCGTTGTCCTTAACTTAGGCTGTACTCTTTTCGTTAGCCTCCACGTTTCTTCCCCGTAGGTAAGTACCGATAAGATGCAGCTGTTGTGCACTTTTCTATCGAGGGATATTGGTAAACTTCCATTCATGATTTGAAAACCTGCCATATGCGCTCCACCCCATCCTTATCCTTCTAGTTATCTCCTTCTCATGATCCGGATCAGCTGTCACTACCTGCCCTAAGGAGACGTATTCCTTTACCACGTCCAGCGCCTCGCTGCCAATTGTGAACTGCGGTTCCCTTGCTACACTGTTGAAAATTACTTTGGTTTTCTGCATGTCAATTTTTAGATCCACCGTTTTGTCCTGCCTGCCTAACTCATTGATCATGATTTGCAGTTCACCTCCTGAGTGACTGAGCAAGGCAATGCCATCAGCGAATCGCAGTTTATAGGTATTCTCCATTAACTCTTATCCCCAACCGTTCCCTTATTCCGTACTGGAACTTTATGGAGGAAATTGGTAGCTCTGCAGTTGCTATATATATATATATATATATATATATATATAAAGTAATTGATAAGCATTACAAATTAGAAAAAAAATTAGAAACATTCCCCTATGCACCTTTGTTTCAGTGACTGTTCGCTTCCATATATATATATATATATATATATATATATATATATATATATATATATATATATATGCACCTTTGTTTCAGTGACTGTTCGCTTCCATATATATATATATATATATATATGGAAGCGAACAGTCACTGAAACAAAGGTGCATAGGGGAATGTTTCTAATTTTTTCTAATTTGTAGTGCCCATAAATTACTTTTAAAGAAGATTACTTATGATCCAGCAGAAAAAACAACCATGCCGCCGGTGGGATCCGAACCCACGACCTCCGAATACCGCGTCCGGTGCTCTACCAACTGAGCTACGGCGACGACTGTCCAATCTGCTGCTTTCATGGGTATTTATGTCTTGCGTGTAAGCGAACCTTGAGAGTGTTCGCCAGCGCCACCCTCGTCCATAGCGGTGGGCGTAGCATGTCCTGTAATACCGCGAGTGTGTCGTAGAACGTCATCTAACGGCGGGGGCGGAAACTGTGCGAGAACCCTCTTATGCTACCTATGGCATCAAAACTGCCAGTACCGAGACCCCCGTTAAGCTATTAGCAGAGAAGGCATATGAAATGAGGGGCTCGTTTGACAACCATATTAAGAAAGCCAACAGTCACCGAAACGAAGGTGCATAGGTGAATGTTTCTAATTTTTGATATTTAATTTGTAGTGCCAATCAATCGGTTTAAAGATAATTACTTATAAAGCAGCAGAAAAAACAACCATGCCGCCAGTGGGATCCGAACCCACGACCTCCGAATATCGCGTCCGGTGCTCTTACCAACTGAGCTACGGCGACGGCTGTCCAATCTGCTGCTTTCGTGGGTATTTATGTTTACTGGGTGTAAGCGAACCATGAGAGTGTTCACTACACCACCCTCGTCCATAGCGGTGGAGGTAGCACGTCCTGTAATACCGCGAGTGTGACGTAGAACGTTATCTAACGGCGAAAGCGGAAACTATGCGAGAGCCCTCTTATGCTACCTATGGCGACAAGACTGCCAGAACCGAGACCCCCGTTAAGCTATTAGCAGACAAGGTAAAGGAAATGAGGGGCTCGTTTGACAAACATATTAAGGAAGCTAACAGTCACCGAAACCAAGGTGCATAAGGGAATGTTTGTAATTTTTTAAATTTCATTTGTAGTGCTAATTCATCGGTTGAAAGAAAATTACTTATAAAGCAGCAGAAAAAACAACCATGCCACCGGTGGGATCCGAACCCACGACCTCTGAAAATCGCGTCCGGTGCTCTTACCAACTGAGCTATGGCGAGGGCTGTCCAATCTGCTGCTTTCGTGGGTATTTATGTTTACTGGGTGTAAGCGAACCTTGAGAGTGTTCATCAGCGCCACCCTCGTCTATAGCGGTGGACGTAGCACGTCCTGTAATACCGCGAGTGTGACGTAGAACGTCATCTAAGGGCGAGGGCGGAAACTGTCAAACGAGCCCCTCATTTCCATAGGTGAAAACGTAGCCATCGAATGCACTGTTGCAGTAATGGCCAAGGATTACCTAAGCACCGATTTCTTTCACACTTTAGATCTTTTTTCGGAAGAATATAGTTTTTCTCAAGGGTATAGCGGTGCTCAAGGTATTTTGCATGAGCGCTTAGTCCAACTTAGGCTAAAGTTTTTTAAGGAAGCCGTCAAGGTTTTGCGCAAATAAAATTGAAGGAGGAGTGCTGGCTTTCGGTCTGGTTGAAAAGCAGTCTGTTTTTTTTTTGCACTGGTTGTTTGTCAGCTTTTTTCGGTGCCTTGGAACAACGCGAAATACAAAGGACTAACAAAAAATGCTTAGTGCCAGCGCTGGTAGTGTGTACTTCTGATGGACTCGCTTCTTTGTTGGATTGAAGGGCTTGCACAAGATAAACTTAGTAAAGCTCTCAGATCATGCATTCATGTACTAATTTCTTATGCGCGGAGGTTACATTTGTTAACAATATTTCGGACGTGGGTGCCAGCCGTAACTTATACTCGAAACAGCTGCGAGTATAATTACCTTCATTATTATAATTTAATACGTAACATAAGCAATGAACACATTGAGAGAGGACGAAAAGAAGGCACTGCCTAATGTTAACCGGATAATTTGCCTGATAAGGCTGAAATGGTATACTATCATACAAGAGTAACGCACACACATATACGCGAATATCATTTTTGCATGGTACGTATCTGTCTCGTCGAGCTATCATAAAAGAACCTCCGTGGAACACACAAAATAGAGACCGCGGCTCGCCAGGGTTGGAATAAATTAGTGAGAATATGGGGTAGCTGAAGTTTTTCTATTAAGGTGCTGCGCGTATTTTTGAACCAGAGATAACACACGCATGTGTCGGGAAGTTCCTCCTGCGGTGAATGTTGTTAATTACACCTTCATTTACGTTCAAATAAATATTGCTATCTCATGCTCGGCACATCTAAGCATGTCGCTCAGCCTGCTGCCTTCGTTTTTCCATACAATAGAAGTAGCCACTCGCTCGCCTGTCTATCTGAGTTCGACTTACAAACCTTCGAATCGAAGCAATGTGCACTAAATTTATTCACAGTTCTTGCGTTTCGTTGCGCTTATCGAACAAAACTCAACCGTCAGTGCACGCTCACGTTTTCCTTATTATAGTGTAATGCAGACATGCACAAAATGGGGGAGTAGCATGCAGAAAGACATGGCACGTTTAGACAGGTAGGCTACATTTCATGCAAAAAATTACAAACGCATTCAATCTTGCTAAACGAAGAGCTTTCTCCTGCAAGCTCAGGCTGTAACGGGGAAGCAATCTTGCATAATATCGAATTCAGCGTCTGATGGAGCCTAATCGAGTTTTTCGCTACAGTCTACGATGAGAATGGAAAGATTTGTGTACTCTCATGACATATCTGAGGCCATCGATGTAAATATGCCGGGCGTTTCAACGAACACATTAAAAAATTCATGAAAATACTAAGCTCAGTATAGCAAAAAAATAGGTTTGAGATCACACTCTCTGCCCCAACGGACGCAATATGCTGCAAAACCCCTATAGTTATCTAAGTAATTAAAAAAAAACCTAATAATTTTTTCTAATGATCGTACCTAGGCAGTTAGTTCCAATTGTTAGTTTGATGCCGTAAACATGACAATGTCATATCAGTTTTGAAAGAAAGACAAATTCCATTTCTAGAGCCCTGCAGCGCGAAGAAATCCGGTGCTTTTTCCTGCACGCGGCCGAAACTGAGCCTCGAGGAGCGCCGGAAGTATGGCATAAGCGAAGCGTCCGCCGGTGACGTGTCATAATGAATGCAGCGCCCAGTTCGAAAAGCGTGAGCTAACTTTCCTCGCTAGAGAACCTCGGCGCTCAGGTTAGGCCGCAGCCGGCTTTATCGACTGCTTCGTCGCTCGGAGTAACGTAAATTATATAGCCATCCTCACTTACGGGAACGTTGATTTTGAGAGCTCTGATTGGCGCATCTGCAGGCGTTTTTTTTTGCGTGTATGTGCGCGACTACTTGCATGACTCCCCGACGGGCTCGTTTTTGTGCGTCATCATGAATTCATTTACTCGCTAGGTTGATCTTATGTTATCTTATAATCGCTGGGCATCAGGGCCGAAAAAGAAAAGCTTTTTCAGCGTGGCAAGGAGAGCTTGCGCGGCAGTGGCTGTGTGCTATCGGGCATTTGTTTTGCGGGTGTGTTGGAGTGTGTTAGCTTCAGTTCCCCAATAGAGCGCAGTCGTTTGCATTTTAGGTGCTTTTCTTGGAGGTACGCGTGTGACAAGGCCATTGCAGTGCCAGTGTTTCAAAATCACTTGAATGTGTGGAAGTTCCGCCTAGGATTAAAACGTCACGCCGCATTGTGTGAGTTGTGGGAATGGCCGCGCCAGCGCAACTCTGATACTCTACTGCCGAGAAGGTGGACATTGTGATCACTTGGGTGAGCGCTCAAATGGACGCGGAGCTGGCATCCAAACTGTATTCTGCCCAACATCCTGGTCGACGTGTGCCGACTCGTCCCACGTTCGTATCGATATTTTTATCGGTTTAAATCTACTTGATCAGTTCATGTTCAGAAAAGGAAGAAATCAGGGAGCGCGACCGACGATTTTTACATTGATGTCCTCGCGTACGTTTCTGTCAGGTCAGAAGCAAGTGTCGGGGAAATCGCCAACGCGCACGGAGCCAGCCCGGCATCAGTTTGAAGGTCACTATCAAGGCACAGCTACCGCCCCTATCATGTGTGTCTTTATCGGGAACTGACACCGAATGACTTTCAGAAACGGCTCGATTTTTGCAAGTGGTGCCTAATTAAATGTGATGAGGGACCCGGAATGTTTGCACGAAGTGCTTTGACAGACGAGGCCCAATTTTGCAGGAGCCGCCGCAATGGCTGAGTGGTTTATGCCGCTCGGCTGCCGACCCGAAAGACGCGGGTTCCATCCCGGCCGCGGCGGTCGAATTTCGATGGAGGCTAAATTCTAGAGGCCCGTGTGCTGTGCGATGTCAGTGCACGTAAAAAAACCCCAGGTGGTCGAAATTTCCGGAGCCCTTCACTGCGGCGTCCCTGACAGCCTGGGTCGCTTTGTGACGTTAAACCCCCTTAAACCAAACCAAACCAAACCAATTTTGCAGGGACTCCAGTGTGAACTTGCACAATGCGCATTATTGGTGCGACAAGAATCTACATTGGCTACGCCAGCAGAAGCACCAAGTAAGATGGCCAGCAAACGTTTGGTGTGTCGTTTATGACGGCCGTATCGTCGGGCCTTACTGCATCCACGGAAACCTAACTGGGAAAAGTACACAGACTGCGTCCTAAAATGCGCCGTCTCCGAATTTGTTTCAGAGCTTCGACTGGTCGAGTTGAAAAAAAATGTGGTTTCAGCATGACGGAGCCCCGCCACATCTTTTTCGTTCCGCGGTGCAATTCCTGGAGTTCCAACCAATGGACTAAGCGGGCGGGGGGGGGGGGGGGGGGGGGTGGGGGTTGACGACAACGTAGCCTCCAAAATAATCGCCCGATTTTTCACCACTGGATACCTTTCTCTGGGGATACGGAAAGAACGAAGTCTTCAATACGGAGCCAGCGAAATTCGAAGATCTGAATGAGTGAATTCCATCAAATACCGTATTCTACAGTGCATCCCAATGGACGGCAAGCATTTTGAACACGTGATGTGAAAACGGCTTCTTTTCATCCCATATACTGGTTCTTTCCTTGAGTGTCCAAGTGGGGATGCAATCGACTACATCCATAAAGGTACAAATTTCATTCATTCGTTTTTTATACAACTAGAAAGTGCTAAAAATCTGCGGAAAAGGTTTCCTAATGAAGTTTAAACTAGCACTTCTTACAGCACGAAACGTGTCTGATCCAGCACACGGCAACCGTATTGAGCCAGCCGGTACGGAGCACCTCAGTGCTAAAATTGCAATGTTTTCAGTTAGAATCTTTTCATCTACGAAGTCATTCTCATCTATTGTAGCAGTCAAGTCGATACCGCATTAAAGAAATAGACGCTGACAGAAATAATACAATGCATGTCGATATACCGGCATATTTAACGTTAAACAGTAATCTGCACACTGTCAGAGAAGAGTACCTTTATCCCTTTCGCGAATCTAGTGACGAAAATAAAAAAAAAAGATTAAAGAACTCTGAGGAGTTAACCAGACAGGCAGAGCGCCAGGTGTGCTTATCACCTATCAGTGTTGCCAAAAAACGACGGCCGCGTAGCAGACGATGGCTATAACTTTCCTTACTCCGAGCGACGAAGCAGTCGATAACGCCGGCCGCGGTGTAAGCTGAGCGCCGAGGTTATCCAGCGAGGGAAGTTGGCACACGCGTTTAGAACCGGGCGCTGCATTCATTACGACACGTCACCAGCGGACGCTTCGCTTACGCAATACTTCCGACGCTCTTCGTGCGCCCAGTTGCGGTCGCGTGCGGGAAAAAAACGTCTGATTTCTTCGCATTACAAGTCTCTGGAAATTGAGTTTTTCTTCGTTAAAAAAACATATATGACATCCTCTGGTTCACGGCATCAAACTCCCAATTGTGACTGACTACCAATCTACGATAATGAAAAAGTTATTGGTTTTTTGTTAATCACTTGGATATTTGAGGGGTTTTGCAGCATATTGTGCCCACCAGGGCACAGAGTGTGATCCTACGTTTGTTGCTATATTGGACCCAATATTCTCAGAAATTCTTGAAAGTGCTCGCTGAAACACCCGGTATATATGCGCCAACCGATGGCGCTACTCCATCGTTCGCGAAAGGCTTTTACTTCGGTGCGAGAGCAGCGCCCCCTTAACGCAAGTAACATGAGGTGAGAATTCCGGGGTATAGAATAAATACGGAGGGCTTTGTATTAGCTGCTTCCCCGCTGCGCAACTTCACCACTGCCGTACTCACTACGGTTTACAATAACCCGCGTAAAGGAAAAGAACGTTAATATTCAGAATAGAAAGGGCGCATCGGCACAGCTTGAACTGCGCCCCCTCCCCCTCCTCCCCATACCACGAAACTTAAGAGAAAAAAAAAACAGAGAATGTTTACTACATTCGATTCGGAGCGAAAGCAAGCATCTGTGCTACTTGAAAGACGACGGTGAGCAGGCAGTGACGCGGAACGGAGCAGGTGCAAGTTTATGAAGATGACACACTCCAATGCACAGCGCGAGAGTGTGGTGCAGTTTAACACGAGGCGTGTTGGCTGCGGCGATAGAGTAGTGGTCTCGCTGAGTGGCTCTTAATGAATATCAGTTTGCGCAGCCGTGGGTTCGGCTGCCGGTCATGAATATCGATTCAATTTCTTTTTCTCTTTTTCATGGTTTCACCTTTAACTCAGCTGAAGGCGAAATATAGGCACACAGCGATCGAAGCACGAGGTCCCGTAGGGAAGCTATCGCTTCAAAATTTGAGAGAGGACCTTGATTGGCACAGATCAGCTGTTACATGCGTGTAATGTACAGGGAATATAAGTGTGATTTACACAACAATGAACTCTGCCTCAGGGAACAGCTAGAGTTGAGTTGAGTGGTTGTAAACTACCGGTGGGATTAGCCTTGCAGTTGCTGCCGGCAAATGCTCCACCGTAG
The DNA here is from genome assembly GCF_052857255.1 of Amblyomma americanum. NCBI lineage: Eukaryota > Metazoa > Arthropoda > Arachnida > Ixodida > Ixodidae > Amblyomma > Amblyomma americanum. Next base: position 155,798,573 of record NC_135499.1, on the reverse strand, counting down.
CGACACTTAAATACAAATCACAGAAACACTGTCCGCAAAAACCCAAATACACACTCCTGAGGTCACCATGTGGAGGCCAAATCCGTGTCCTGCAGGTAAAGTAGAAGAAGGCGAGAAGCATCCCTTCTACTCGACTGGCTCCCGCGCGGGAAAACAATGTCCTGAAGAGAACTGTGAGGAACTCCTGCCTTCTTGAGGGATCCGAATAACACATCCCGTTCCGCGTTGTACAAAGTACAGCACAAGAGGTAATGTTCTATGTCACCACACACACCACACGTTGAACACAATGGTGACAACGCTAGGCCAGTCTTATACATCCACGCCGGCGTAAGAGCAGAACCCGTGCGAACGCGGTGCAGCAAAGTGGCTTGGTACCTTTTGAGACCCTTGGTCACACATGGCTGATGAGGAGAGCTCCACAAAGAACTGAATTGGCACAACACCACATCTCTGAACATTTGCTTGACTTCATGAGGGACTCCATGTACTGGAATCCCGGAGAGAGCTGTATGGGCGAGGTTGTCTGCTATCTCGTTGCCTACGACACCTATGTGCAAGGGCACCCATTGAAAACGTATAGAGAAGCCTTTGCTATGTAGATTCTGCACCAAACGTAGGGATCTAAGACTCAAGGCATCAGTGGGGAACCCGTACTCTAACCTTTGAAGGGCAGATTTTGAATCCGTAATTATGACAGTAGGTTGAGGCGTACAACACCGTAGCTTCTTTAGAGCTGCCTCAATGCCAACGCTTTCGACCATTGTGGAGGACACGACTTTAGTAAAACGAACAGACCAATCATACTTCAAAGACGGAATATGAAAAGCAGCTGCACTAGATCCTCTGACCTTGTCCACAGATCCGTCTGTAAAAATTTGAAGTTGACTGGCATATTCGGTCTCAAGATGTTCCAGTACGAGCGAACGCATTGCCGCTAAAGGAGAATTCCGCTTAGCGCGAACGTGGGGAATTGTCAAGGAACAATCGAGGCTCGGAAAGAACCAAGGTGGCTTCAACGTCTTAGGTCGATATCGAAGGTCGAGACCCAGAGAACGAAGAGTATTTAAAGCCAAGTACGCCTGGGACTCAGATCTCTTTCGAAGGCGCTGTAGAAGCGCTCTCCCAGCAACAGTCTCTCTGAGGCGGCCAATTTTCAGCAAAAGTCTTTGTGAAGCGGCTAGCCGAAGAGGTTTCGATTGAGACTCATACAGTACTGCATTGTTTGGAGCAGCCTGCGGAACGCCGAGAGCCCTCCTTAGTCCCATTCTGTGCAAAACCTCAAGGCGTTCCAGCTGCGATACCGAGGGGGAAATTAAAGGGAGCTGGTACATTATGCGACTTGTCACCAGGGCATCGTGAAGCCTGATCATTGAAGCAGGATGGTTTCCCCATTGCTCACTAGCAACTCTACGAAGCACATTGAGACGCGAAGATAGTGAAGCCACAATCGAGTCCACAGCTCGTCGCCACGGTAGACGTGAGTCAATAGTGACGCCCAAAAAACGTATGTGGTTAACCTGACGAAGGCAAGACTGATCAAGGTCTATGCTCAGCCGCGCATACCGTTGTCCTCTACCTGGAAACAGGACGAAGCCAGATTTTTCCACCGAGAGAGTCAACCCAGCACCTTTACGGTAACTTTTAACTGAAAGCACGGCCTGTCGCGCTAATAGAGCTAAGCGTTTGTGTTGATATCCGGTTACCCAAAGACAAATGTCGTCTGCATATATCGACATATGGACATGCCTACAATGTTTTTGCTATTTTGCGGGAAGACCAGCCATGACAACATTAAAGAGCGTTGGGGACAGGACACTACCCTGAGGTACCCCTCGCGATACTGCCCTTTCGGAGCTCATTGTACTGCCTAACCGCACTCGAAATTTACGATCACTGAGAAATGAGTGAATGAATCGCAGAAGATAGCCCTGTATGCCTATGACCTGCAGACTATTCAGTATTGAGCTCTGGAGGACGCTATCATAAGACTTTGATATGTCTAGGAAAATAGCTAGTGTTGAAAGTCCAAAAGCACTCTGATGTTCAATGTGGCTTATTAAGTCCAGGACGCTATCTTGCGCGCTTAAACCTGTGCGGAATCCAGTCATGCATGTTGATAGTGCCCTTCTATCCTGAAGCCACCAAGACAAACGCTTACTTGCCATCTTCTCCATGAGCTTAGCCACACACGACGTCAGCGATACAGGACGATACGAGGCCGCGTCTGTCATCTCTTTGCTGGCCTTCAGCAGTGGGACTACACAAGCCACCTTCCATGAAGGGGGAACGTCACCAGACTCCCACACTTGATTGAGATAGGTTAGGAGCATCTTCCGGTGTTCCAGAGGCAGGTTCTGTAACATTTGATTGGTAATGCCGTCAGGACCTGGTGCACAGCGACGCCGCAGGCTGCGGAGCGCTGTCTGTAGTTCTCGAAGTGTGAACGGGGCGTCCATAACAGACGGAGACGTAGCAGGCAGAGCGCAGGGACGAATGCCTGGTCTGGAATTTACAAATGCATCCGCAAATTCCTCTGCCAAGCACACGAGATGTTTCTGCGTGCGCAATGCAAGAGCCTCGAAAGGTTTACTCGGTCGAGAGCCACCAGCAAGACTGCCAACGACACGCCAAATTCTCGTTATCGGTGAGAAAACAGTCAAACTAGCGCAAAAGGATGCCCACTGGGACCTACAGAGCTTGTTCGCATGACGTCTAATGGCAGAGTTGAGCCTGTTGAAAGTTGCCTTCAAGGCTCTGTCGTCCTTCGGCAACAGTTGTCGCTCCGCCCTTCTGCGCGCTGCGCAGAGGTTCCTGAGTTTTAAATCTGGAGTCGGAAAATGATCAGGTAGCTTGAGCGCCGTGGTAGCAGCCATCTTAGCATAAATCATTTTGTCTGTCACATCACCGGAAACACAGGTTATGTGCTCCCTGTATTTGTCCCAATTAACAACATGGCAAATTTTAGGACCACGCAGATGGAAGTCGGCAGTAAACACAAATATCGGGTAGTGATCACTTCCCATTCGGTCAGATCTAGTTGACCACTGCACACGGACGTCAGGTGAATGTAAGGTTAGGTCTATAGATGTGGGTGAGGTTGGAGGCCGAAAGAAAGTGGGACTTCCGTCATTGGCCACGCACAGGTCCAAACTGTCGATGACTTCTACAAGTTGGCGTCCGCGAGGATCTGTGTTCCTGTCACCCCAGGCAGGGTGGTGGGCGTTGAAGTCACCGCAGATGATTCTGGGTGCTGGGCAGCGGTCACAAAGTTGCTGGAGGAACAAAGCCATATCGACCTTCTTCCGCAGGGACACGTATACTGATGCAATGGAGAGAGTTCGGGAGGCGAGCCGAATCCTCACAGCCACTACCTCAATACTGTAGGTGCAAAGATCGGTGACGTTCAAAGCCACATGAGGAATCTCCCTTCGTATGTAAAGGGCGGCACTTCCTGCGGGAAGAGACTTTATGCTGCAATTCATGTGGGCGACGTATCCCGGCAAAGACCTCCCGCTTGGCAAGCCAGCCTCTGAGAGGGCCAGTACTGGAACACAGGTCTCTTTCAAGAACAATTTTAGTTCTGCTAATCGACTTATAATCCCAGCGCAGTTCCATTGCATGATAAACGGCACTTTTCAAGGGTTTTTAGTTGCAACAGGTTGAAGAAAACTAGCCATCTAGGAGTTGAAGTCCTCTGCGAAGGCGGTGATCAAGGCCTCAAAGGAAAGCACCAGCTGTATAAAGTTCTTCAAAGTGCCAGAGTGCATCGCTTGGCTATATGAACGCAGGACATCAAACAAAACGCGTAGAAGGTCGGAGAGATTCCGGCTTTTGAGCTCCTTATTTTGCTGCACGCACTGGCGCACCACTTCGACAAAAGACGGGGACTTGGACCCACTCTTGTCCACGGTAGCTGGTGTCTGCATCTCTTTTAAGGCAAGGGGATGTCCTCCATGTTGTCGAGTCTTGCTGTGATCTGGTCGCTGAGGAACATGGACATTTTTTTGCAGAAGCAGATCGAACAGCCAGCTCACCCTCGGAGGCCGTTGCCGACTTGCTCGGATCAGGTCGTGCAGCGACGTCGCTTGCTACCACGTCCCGAGCTTCCGATTCGAGCGCAGGGAACTCTTCACTTCCATGTATCAGCTTCTCAGAAGGTTGTGGTTTGGGGCCACTAATGAAGGACTTGCGACGGTGTAAGGCGCTTACACGGAATGTGCAGCCACTGAAACTCGCTGGATGGTCACCTCCACAATTAGCGCAAGCAAAATCTGCCTTGCACTCTTTGTAATCATGGCCACCACCACACCGCTTGCAACGTTGATCTTTGTTGCAAACTCTCGCTACATGTCCAAAGCGTTGGCACCTGAAGCACCGGGGAGGAGTTTCAACGAACTCGTGGACTGCATGTTTGGTGAAACCAAGGTCAATTATTCCAGGGCGCTCGGTGTTGGGAGCAAACGTTAGCACAATAGAGTTTGTAGGCTTCGCTGCCCATTGTTGTTCTCCAGGCTCCACCCGGCGCATTAACCGTCGCACGTGCAGAACTCCTTGCGGTTTCAAGTAGTCAAGAAGGGCACTTTCCGAATACCACACTGGTACTCCCCTTATAACACTGTGTTAGTCATGTAGGAGTGTGGCAACCGGGCTTGAACTCATATGCCACCGATCTGAGAGCACTGCAGAAGAATGTCTACTTGCTCTTCCGTTGAGATATCTAGATGAAGAGCCCCTTGCGTTGTGAAGCGACTGCGAATCGGAGCAGATCTCAGTAGTACTTTAATATCATCGAACAGCCTGATAGGGTTCCACTCTCTGAAGTCAACACCTTCCTCTTTTGGCTGAACTATCACTGGGATGCCGACTGTCCGGTGCTTCCGATGACTCACCACTTTGAAGCCATCGTTGTCAATTTCCGCCATGTCAGCCACTTCCTCGTCAGAGGCGACGATAGTTGAGTCGTCCCCACTGAGCGATGATGACGCACTGCACTGCTGGACGTCCCTGATGACTGGCAGATCCCCGCCATGTGATGCCATGGCCGCCTCCGCCCCACTGAGCTCCTTCGGATGGCGCTGTCCCTTTAAGGATACCGGCGCCGGAGCTGCCGTACCCTTCCCGTAGGGACAGTACCGCCTTAAAGACGCGGCCGTCTTCCAAGGATGGAAATAACCTAGTTAATAACTAGAAAACAAGGCGAAATTACTGAGCTGAGGTGACAACAGATCGAGCAGTGTCGTCTTCCTCTTCGTAGATCGGAACAGCTAGAGGGCACAGGAAGTCAAAGCAAGAAAGCAGGTTGCCCGGAAGCAGAAAACGAACTAAAAAAAGTGAAACGCAAAAGATGGCGAGTAATGCAGACACGCGAGGAGCTCACTACCCCGCAGAATCAAAAAGCGTCTCCCGTTACAGAGCCTCATGTTTGTGGGAGGAGGCCTAAGATATCCATCTCATGACTTGTATAGTCCTGGCATCCGTCGCTTCCGGGTCAAAGAAGCAGCTGGATTTGAAAGGCGATGATGGCAACAAGTGCCGTGCTGTCCTTCTTGAAACGGCAAGCTATTTCTCGAAGGACATAGGATCAGCCTAAAAGGAATCGATTTTGGGGGCAAACAAAAAGAACTTTCCTCAGGTGCAGAACGCGTCCTCTCCTTTGCTTTCGTCGCGGAAGGTGAGACCGACTGAAGCAGTTGCGCGAGTCCAACACGGAACTAAGGGCAAAACGTGAACTACGAGTGATGGATGGATGGATGGATACGGCTGAACCCTTTAAATCGGGCGGTGGCTCAAGCCACCTAGCCATAACTTATGAAATTTTACTCGAGTCGAGTGACAACAGCGCCCTCCTCCCCATCCGCTTCTTTTCATGATGGAAATGTACAGCGCAAATAAAGACGAGGACACAAGGAAAACAAGGAAAACAAAGGACACAAGGAAAGCTTGTGTCCTTGGTCAGACGGGTGGCCCGGTGTGCCTCCGTTGAGGAGTCCCTGCACTGTGTGTCGGACGGCATGGACGCGTTGCATCACTGTAAGCAGCTTAGCGCTCGTGTGTTCCATTTATCTTCCTTCTGTCCTCGTCTTTATTTGCGCTGTACATTTCCATCATGAATCACCAACATGGCCAGACTGCCACCTTAGGGGGCTCCTTTTCTATCCTGTATGTATTTCGTTTGCACAGAAGACCTGTCACGGCAGCTTCGCTCTTTGCGGTGTGGGCCGCAGACTAGAGAATGGTACTCAGGAGGAGCTTTCTATTGTTCTCAGCCCCTTCGATTTCGCTAAGAGAACTACTTATTCCGCAGCCGCGAGTTTTGAGTTGGACCATACCGTTTCCTTTCAGCTCAGAGGAAAATTCTACGGATTCCTGCTGCGTTGACCGCGAAATTAGATTTTGGTCACTTTGGGGCCTTTATGGGCACAGGTGAAAGCTCGTAATTTCAAGCTGAACGTAGGCTGCAGGTCCGAAAAACGCTGGTTCGCTCCCGGCCGCGGCGGTCAAATTTCGATGGAGGTGAAATTCTAGAGGCCCGTGTACTGTGTGATGTCAGTGCACGTTAAAGAACCCCAGGTGGTCGAAATTTCCGGAGCCCTTCACTACGGCGTCCTTCATAGCCTGAGTCGCTTTGGGACGTTAAGCCCTCATAAACTATATACTGTAGACTGCAGGTCATTTATTAATATTTCAGCCTTCTGGCCACTGCCGGGTAGACGAAATCTACTCCATCAGCTAGAAGCGCTTTTTTTAAAGCGGATATTTCCCAGTCTTTCCGCTCTTTCTATGCACACTATCTGTTTACTATCGATTGACAAGCGTCTAATTTAGTTGTGGGTGACAATTTGGATGAATTATTAACCGCTGGACGCTCCAGTACAGCTGTAGTGAACATAGTGTTGTGCACGTGTGTTTTTATTTTTTTATCATAAAATAATCACACACACAACCTGTACATACTTATTATTGTGTAAATAGTTTTTGCATATATTACCTCTCCCCCCTATTTTCGCTTCCTGTCCCCTCATGTTTTTCATTTAATTTCTCCATCCTGCGTGCTATCCTTTATTTCCGCTGCCCCAGCTCAGATGGTTCAGAATCAATGGCAGATGCCGGGGCTAGCCAAAATCTTTTCCTTCCTTTTTATTATTATGTTATTAAAACCGCTTCATCATCATCATCATAGTCATCATCATTTGGGGCTCCAAAGGCGTGATAATCAAACATTTGTGCAAAATTAGGCATCACAAGCAGTTCCAGTGTGTGCAGGCTACCTGAGCAAATATTACGCAGCTTCTGTTATGCCTCATGACGCCTGCATAGTGCTATTCAAATAGTACCGTCATGACATATACTTAACTGCTCTAAGTGACACAATATGATGTAAGCTTTCAGTTCCGTAAGATATAGGCCTTTATGTGTTACGTGCTACCTGTTAAAGCTAAGTTTTAAGAACCTTAGTTGTGCTTTTGTTACACCAAGAGACTTTGTAAGCTATGAATCGAATATTTCAGCCGTCGTACTTGTTTCCGTACAGTTAGTTCCAGATGGCAGAACATTTTCATTGTGCAACGGCTGATTCTCGGTGACGTGCTTTTTACTGTATCCAGAGTTAGCGGCACCTGCACTAGCGTAGACTGCCGTAAGGGCGACCGTTCAACTAAAAAGACGCATCAGACCAGTATTACAGCCAGTACAACATGCTGGCTGCACTAAGTGTTGTTAAACTGCACCTCGATTAACCTTTAACATCTAGGAAACTGACATCATAAACTTAAACTTAGTTTTTATTGCTTCTCAAATATGCATTTGAGACTTCTGCTACAGTACCATCGTTGACGCAGAGCCTATGCTTACAGTATAATGAAGAAGTCAATTTTAATCACTTAGAGCCCCCGCGGTGGCTGAGTGGTTATGGCGCTCGGCTGCTGGCCCGAAAGACGCGGGTTCGATCCCGGCTGCGGCGGTCGAATTTCGATGGAGGCGAAATTCTAGAGGCCCGTGTGCTGTGCGATGTCAGTGCACGTTAAAGAACACCAGGTGGTCGAAATTTCCAGAGCCCTTCACTACGGTGTCTCTCATAGCCTGAGTCGCTTTGGGACGTTAAACCTCCATAAACCCACAAACCCAACCCAATTTTAATCCCTTTAATGGCTCTAAATAAAAAAAGGACTTTCACTACGTTTTTTATTGCAGGGCTACAAAACAGTGAAAGTTAATGCCATAGTTATGAATTTTTGGTTTGATTTTAGGGGGTTTAACGTCCCAAAGCAACTCAGGCTATGAGGGACGCAATAGTGGAGGGCTCAGAACAATATTGACAAACTGGGGCTCTTCAACGTGAACCGGCATCGCACAGTACACAAGCCTCTAGCATTTCGCCTCCATCGAAGTGCAACTGCTACGACGGGCTTCAAACCCGCGTCTTCTGGGTCAGCAGCCGAGCATCATAACCAATGAGCCACCGCGGCGGCGATTATGAATTTTTAAGTTATCGTCTTGGCGAAATTCAGTGAATTGATATACGAGACAGGTACTGCGCCATTTCCTTCCCCTCAAAAAAAAAAACCAATTATTATTATTATTATTATTATTATTATTATTATTATTATTATTCTGACTCCACTTCTAGCTATGATTTATTTATATTTTTCCTCCAGTAAGTGGTGATAAATCCTGGAGTGGCTGACCCTCGTTTATGCTTATTTCAATCAGATTTGGACCCGGCCTACTCCCGCGCAGAGCGGGGCATCACTTAAAGCTTTTTTTCACTTCGTGAGTTCTTCCGTGTAATGCGGCATGCGAAGGCTGCTGGAAACTATTGTGTGGGGTTCATAAAAATCTCATTATCTTTTTTTTATCATTCGAAACGCAGCGCTTTTGCTTTGCATTGTTTGAGCCATAAGAGGTATTTAGCCGCAGAGAAGGGTCCAATTCGAATACAGGACGACTGGCTATGGCCAGCACTGTTTTTGAGTGCTCTCCGCATGTGAAGCCGAGACGGGATCACCCATCGGTAAGAAGCATTCATTTTATGATAATGAAACCTGATGCTTTCTATGGCCTTTCGTTACTTGATCCTTTCTGGTAGTTTTTATTTTTTTTTTGTATCCACAGAAAGCTCAGATAGTCGAAAACGTGACAGAAAAAATGCGCAAAGCTATAAATAGTACGAGCAGTTTTCTCGGGATCTTCACGTTATTTGATTTGGCTCTGAAATGACGGTGCGAAAGTGGAAAACGATGCGGCTGATTTCTACGTTATGGTATGCAGTTTTTTCTATACGGCTAATGGTTCCCTCTCCTCTTCGGACTTCGCATACCCGGCCACCCCTCACTCTGCACCACTTGGCGAAAACGGTCACGCACGGGCGTGATCCGAACCGCAGAGCGAAATTGGCTCGCATTTTCAACGCACGTGCTTCGTCTTAGCTTCAAAGCGCTGTGTTGTCGCTGTGCTTCGGAGCGGATTTCGTGCTTGTAAGCCTCCCGCTTTCTTTCGGCTTGTGCCCGCTTCTCTTCCGCTTCATTCCCTCAAGAGTGTGCCTCGACTGCTTGGACCCCCCCCCCCCCCCTCTTTCTTTTTGCTATCCTGTATGGACTTTTTCTTTCTTAAAAAAAAGTGGGTCAAAGGTCACGCACGTGTCAACACAACCTTAGTGTGTGTTTCCAATTTCGCATAACGGCGAACGTCTTTTTCAGTGGCACGCGCGAACAGCTTTTTCCAATACACAAGCACTTACCAATGGAATTTGGCCTTAGAACGCTCACTGCAGAGATGCATTTTTCGCTTAGGTAAGCAGAGATGTTGCCGCGTAAGAGTGCTCCATTTTTTCGTTTGAGGAAACCAAACGTGCGCATTCCAGTGACCTATGCGGCATTCTACTTTTCGAGCCTTCAGTTGTACGGTTTGTGCGAGAGCTAAGGTGTTTCTTAGCCGGAGGATGTTTTCTTCGCGAGGCGAAGGAGAAGAGACAGCGCTTTGAAAGCTTTCAGGACTTGTGTCAAGATCATGTCGTATTTGGTCTTGTTGATGCAACTTCATCAACACGCAAGCACGCATGCACACGTGCACTCTCAACTTTTTTTCCCCGGTTTTGTCTTCTTTTCCGCGCAGGTGCTTGTTTTTAGTTTGTGAATTTTCCTGGACTTCTCTCGAGCTTGCTCTTTAGTGTCGAGCTCGTGAAGGGTGTCAAAATAAACGACGACGACCATTAGATAGATAGATAGATAGATAGATAGATAGATAGATAGATAGATAGATAGATAGGTAGATAGATAGATAGATAGATAGATAGATAGATAGATAGATAGATAGATAGATAGATAGATAGATAGATGGATGGATGGATGGATGGATGGATGGATGGATGGATGGAATGGAATGGAATGGAATGGATGGATGGATGGATGGATGGATGGATGGATGGATGGATGGATGGATGGATGGATGGATGGATGGATGGATGGATGGATGGATGGATGGATGGATGGATGGATGGATGGATGGATGGATGGATGGATGGATGGATGGATGGATGGATGGATGGATGGATGGATGGATGGATGGATGGATGGATGGATGGATGGATGGATGGATGGATGGATGGATGGATGGATGGATGGATGGATGGATGGATGGATGGATGGATGGATGGATGGATGGATGGATGGATGGATGGATGGATGGATGGATGGATGGATGGATGGATGGATGGATGGATGGATGGATGGATGGATGGATGGATGGATGGATGGATGGATGGATGGATGGATGGATGGATGGATGGATGGATGGATGGATGGATGGATGGATGGATGGATGGATGGATGGATGGATGGATGGATGGATGGATGGATGGATGGATGGATGGATGGATGGATGGATGGATGGATGGATGGATGGATGGATGGATGGATGGATGGATGGATGGATGGATGGATGGATGGATGGATGGATGGATGGATGGATGGATGGATGGATGGATGGATGGATGGATGGATGGATGGATGGATGGATGGATGGATGGATGGATGGATGGATGGATGGATGGATGGATGGATGGATGGATGGATGGATGGATGGATGGATGGATGGATGGATGGATGGATGGATGGATGGATGGATGGATGGATGGATGGATGGATGGATGGATGGATGGATGGATGGATGGATGGATGGATGGATGGATGGATGGATGGATGGATGGATGGATGGATGGATGGATGGATGGATGGATGGATGGATGGATGGATGGATGGATGGATGGATGGATGGATGGATGGATGGATGGATGGATGGATGGATGGATGGATGGATGGATGGATGGATGGATGGATGGATGGATGGATGGATGGATGGATGGATGGATGGATGGATGGATGGATGGATGGATGGATGGATGGATGGATGGATGGATGGATGGATGGATGGATGGATGGATGGATGGATGGATGGATGGATGGATGGATGGATGGATGGATGGATGGATGGATGGATGGATGGATGGATGGATGGATGGATGGATGGATGGATGGATGGATGGATGGATGGATGGATGGATGGATGGATGGATGGATGGATGGATGGATGGATGGATGGATGGATGGATGGATGGATGGATGGATGGATGGATGGATGGATGGATGGATGGATGGATGGATGGATGGATGGATGGATGGATGGATGGATGGATGGATGGATGGATGGATGGATGGATGGATGGATGGATGGATGGATGGATGGATGGATGGATGGATGGATGGATGGATGGATGGATGGATGGATGGATGGATGGATGGATGGATGGATGGATGGATGGATGGATGGATGGATGGATGGATGGATGGATGGATGGATGGATGGATGGATGGATGGATGGATGGATGGATGGATGGATGGATGGATGGATGGATGGATGGATGGATGGATGGGAGGGAAAGGCAGGAATGTTAACCAGAAAGGGCTTCCGGTTGGATACCCTGCTCTGGGGAAGAGGAATTAGGGGACTAAAAGGAGGAAGAGAGAAGGGAAAAAGGCATAACACACACACACACAAACGCACAACGCTGTCACAATTTGTCACTCAATCCAGTCGCTCTCAAGTAGGCAAAGAGTGCCTTGTATGGCTTGAGGGCAGTCGACTGCTGTGGCCACGGACCGAGGATCTTTTGCCCTGTTAATGGGTGAGGATCGAGGTGGTCCAGGGCACAACACAGTGTATGTCTTGCACTCGCAAATGCAGGGCACTCACCGATAAGATGAGCGATGGTCTCCTCACAACCACAGCTTTCACAGGCAGGACTGTCGGCCATCCCCATCTGGAAAGCATAGTGGCTGGTAAAAGCAACACCGGTTCATAAACGGCATAACAATGTTGCTTCGCGACGTGCTAAGTTATGTGGAAGACGAAGGCGCAGTCCAGGGTCCAGTGCCTTGAGGCGGAGGTTGCAAAACTCTCCCGTGTTCCACGCTGAAAGTGTGAGCTCCAGCGCCAAAGGGCGAAGCCCACACGCAGCGTCAGGTCTTGATATTGGGATCTTCACTGGAAGTCCGTCGTTGTGAGCAGAACGCGCAGCCGCATCAGCCTGGTGATTACCGTTAATACCACAGTGTCCTGGCAGCCATTGAAATATGATGTCAAGACCTTTGGATACGGTGCCATGGCACAGTAGACGGATCTCAGCAACAAGTTGTTCCTGCGAGCCGCGGCGTAGCGCAGCTTGCAGGGCTTGAAATGTTGCTTTAGAGTCGGTGAAAACCGTCCAGTAATGTGGAGGTTCTTGACTGATGAACTCTACCGCAGTCCGTAAGGCTGCGAGTTCCGCACCAGTTGAAGATGTTGGATAGGTCGTCTTCACTTTCATGACGATGGACCTGGCCGGTATCCCTACCGACCCCGCAGAACTGGTCAAGTCAACTGATCCATCTGTGTAAACATGTATGCGGTGACTGTGGTAAGAATGCAGGTGATTCAATGTCCGTTATTTGAGAGCGGACAGTGATACACCAGTTTTCTTCGTAATGCCAGGAATATAGAGGTGAACCCGAGGTTCATGAATACTCCATAAGGGTGAGCACGGTCTTGACGCAGGAGTGTACTCCGATGGAAGATATGCGCGAAGGGCTTCAATGACTTTGGCGAATGCAGTACGCGGCCTAATTATTGGGAGTGTTGGGAGGTGATGACAGGGAACCCGTGTGAGATGCCGAACATGTGTTCTCATATCATTAATGCAGGAATGACCATTAAGGCAGGAATGAACCTAACGCGAAAATTCAAGGTCCTCGTTGTCCGTTCTGTTCATGGCTTTCGGTTAGATCATGACAATTTTAGAAGGCCAAAGTTGGCTTGACTAACCCAACAACAGCCCTACCACAAAAAAGCACCCACAGTGAATGGTATGTAAGTGAATGTTTTTGTAAGTGTACACTGTAAACGTTGCCTCGTCAACAGTGCGTACTTAGATAGCCTAACCAGCCGACCATGCCAGACATTAGATTTTAGCCTCACGGTTTGATGAAGCGAAATGAATCTCTAAAACCGAGGCCTTCAACTGGCATCAATGGTATTACTTCTGCAATGCTAAAGAACACGAAAAATGCCACCAGTGTCGTTTTGGCTTAAATATTTCGGCAGTCTCTTTCACGTGGACTCAGGAAGGTGGTAATAGAACACGTAATATACTCAAGCATCATTAAATTCTCTGAATCAGTCAGTTTCTTTCATCCTAGTCAGCACAGTATTCGAGAGGACTATCTTGCAAAATCCAACCAGCTTTATTTATTTTCAACCTAGTATCCTCCATTGACATTACATACCGGTTCACACAGTATTCATTTTCTTCAAAAAGGCAGTTGTTAACTTTCCTCACTGATATATGTCTTTTCAAAACTATCTTGCCAAAATATTATCCCTCCATCTCTAAATTGGATAGATTAATTTCTCACTAACCGACAGCGATTCGTCTAAGCCAAAGTGTTAAATGTCCCATGTCGTTTCTGGAGCGGTTCCAAATACTGTTATCGGGTGCTTACTTTTCATTATTGATAGTAATGACCTATCGAATAACGTATCTTCTAACATCACTTTTAATATGTATGGCTGCGTAGTCTACCGACCCAATTCCACATACCGACACTACCAGAGAACATAGTGATATAGATCACATTGGATCATATTGGTAATGAATATCAACGCTAATAAAATCTCATTAGTATTTCTCCAACGAAAGCATTCTTACTCCTCATTGAAAGACGTTATTTTCAGCTAGGTCATCTCCTATGGTCTCTTGTGAAAATATTTGGGCTTTAACATACCCTGCAACCTTTCTCTATACGATGACATATCTTCAGTAACTACCGATGCCCGCCGGTGCCTTGGATTTATTCGCCGTCATTTATAACTAGCTTCCACTTCTGTAAAACGTATTACCTAAAAACTTTTGTACAACCAAAGCTTGAATACGGATGCGCGATTTGAGACCCAACTTCGTGAATGCTTTATGAGATTCTTGAATTAGTAACGAATTGAGCTTCCCCTGATTATTTACAGTTACCACTACTACACTAGTGTATCTGGTTTGGGGCCGAATTGCGAAACGCTCTCAATCCGAAGATAGCCTCAAAACAGTTTCACAGCCCCGCTCCTATTTGATGATCAGGATTGGTCAGGACGGGCAAGTAGGAGCGAGGCTATGAGACTTTTGAGATTGGCGCCAGATTGAAAGCGTTCCGTAATGAGGCTCTTAAAGTATCAAAATAACCCCCCTGCTGTCATTTATCCGCGTGAAATTTCAATGCTTAGTATTATTCATAAATTTTAACATTCATAACGATCCAACTCCGCCATCTTTCCCTCCCACTGAACTTTGAAACATGTTAGCCACAGCATAACTGTTTAGCCGCCACATGCTTTTTACTGATATACAAAGAAAGAGGAAGGGTTTTCCAACCGCAATGGTGTTCCAGCCGGACTTACCTCATTTCGAGATAACAGTGGGAAAATAATTTTCTGGCGTAATGACGCCATGTGTCACGTAATGCCTCACACATCCCTCCTTTGAGGTGTATTATAATATAAAAAAATATTATTTGAGCGCTCTGGTGGCATCGTAGGAAGTAGAAGAGGATAGCCTCTACAGAACAAGACTTTTGTGGAAGCTCCTTTTGTAAGAAAAACGTACGTCTTTATTCTAATCAAGCGCAAAAACACTACCCGTCTTCTTATTGGCTACCGTCGTACGTAATCGACCAAAAGCGGTATTTCCTTAAGTATTTCCTCGGAAGGACGCATTCATGCCCCATATATTGGGGCGCGACAAAGCTTTCCAATACTTTTTTTTTTACGTAGAAGTAGGTTCATTTTTTCATGGTATAATTTCATCTGAGATATTCACGACGCCAGCTCCGGCGTTTCAAACTGTACTGTTGCTCAGAACGCCCGCACCCATATCTTCGCCAATAAGGTCGTTATATCACAGTGGCCCTCAGAATTGGCGATCTAGGGCACAGGGCCTATAGAACCATTACATTGCTTGCATTACACTGTGGTCATAAAGACCAACTCCTCCAGGTCTGTGCCCATGTGCGTGATGTGCTCTAGGCCCATGTGATCATGCTTGTGACCATGTGTACCATTTGCTCTAGCTGTTTAAAGCTTCCACTTTCACTTGATGGCAGGCTCTGAATAGCTGCAGCTTTCCAGTCTTTGCAGGGCAGGAGGTGATAAAAGGTGCAGTCTTATTCATTTTTTATTTTAGATCTGCATTGCTCCGTGGCATGTCCAAATGTGTGCGCATATGCTCGACTCTGCTGGCATTGTACCAGAGGGAACAGGACCCTAAAGGTGCTTGCTGTTGTTTTTAGCACAAATTCTTGCATGTCTTCGGTGCGGAAATAAAAGCCCTACAACAGGATACAATACGATCGTATTGCACCACTGCTGTGCTCAGACCGAAACTTGGCGCTTTTAATGAGCATGCCTGTTCAGGTTTTCGCAGCCCTCGCAAGGGTCCTGCAGACTGTTTCTTTCACTTCCAGATAGCCCTGATTAACAATATTTTCCTTACTTTTTATTATTATTTTAATAAAACTACTGGCTACTACTACATATGTGTTAAAGTTCTTCCAGGAAAAGGGCACTTGTACTCATAGTACTCTTTTTACCCGCATGCCATAATGTCCCTTAGCATTCGCAGTGTTCCATCATTGAACTTCACATGAAAAGTAGTAAAGCATGTGGTCATCATCCGACATGACATTGAGATTTTTTTATTGCATTGTACTTGCTTGCCCCTGTGCCTTAAAAGTAATCGTAATGCAATAAATTAATCATGTAAATGCGTATTAGTCATCTTCCCAAGAGAAAAAGTTGGGAAAGATAAAACAATTGCAAATCACCTTCGAAGCTTGCTTCTCTTTGCTGAAAAATAACAAAAGCGAAGGCGTTTTGCGCATTTCTGCCAGGATAATTTGTGGACCGATAAACAAAAAGTAGTTTGGATAAACTTCTCAGGTGGAAGGAAATCCCACGAATAGCTCTTGTATTGGTGGCTCGATTACTGCTTAAGCTATCGGTTAGAAGCGGCGGGTGCTTCATGGAAGGCCAAAAAATTGGCGTGGGTGCTCTTGTTCGTAGCGCGCTGAACTCAGCGAAAGTTCTCGCTGGGCTCCTGTCTTTCTTTTGCTAATTACTGATATGTGCAATAATGTCTAAGACTACAGACTTTGTGGTGGGCCGGGTTGATACAACGATCGCAATGGGCGCACGGTCACAGGCCGGGTGCTGGTCACGTGAGCTCACTTAACTGGCCACGTAATGGTCACGTGACCGGGCGCTGAACGGTTTAGCCTCCGAATATGACGGGGACGGATCGGTACGACATGTTTCTTTGTAAAAGAGAGCTATATCAATGTGTTTAAAATTAGGACACGTCTTAGCTAAATATGCGAACAATTACTTTTCATCGCTAATAGATCTACCTTCGATTGTTTTCAACGCGGGATTCTTTCAAAAAGGGTGATATGTCCAGAATATTTTGGCAGTCATCAAAATGACGTGGCTTTAAATACACTTCGCGGCTCACTGCAGAGGTTAAGGAAAGAAAAAAGCAGTAAGAGCACACAAAGTTGTCTGATAATGCCTACTCCTGGTCCTCAATGCTTACATACACAGTTATAATACAATACATCCCATAAAAGAAATACATATTGGCGCTATTTTTTTATCTTCTATTGATGCATGACGTGCGCAAAATTCGTTGGCTCTGGGCTTGCTCCAATTTTATTTGTTATTACCAAGAGAACTCTAAACACAAGCAATGAACCCTCAATTACGTGATCTCCGAAGCGTACCTTTTTCGTTCCTTGGCGCACTCACGGCCCTTACGCGCGCTTAGGTTCCCAATTTCGAAGCCGTACCATGGGTACAATTGCGGTCGTTAAGGAACGATTTGAAATTCCTTTCACGTACGATTTGTTTCAAAGCACGCGACCGGGTGGAGCCATGATTCGATGCGCTGAGAGAAACTATTTCTTTACACTTTTTTTCCTACTTTTACGGCAATACTTTGTCGTGATAAGTGCAGGCTGAGGGGCAGTTTTTGTTTTCTGCTCATATTTTTCATTTGTTTCGGGCGCCACTATTCACGTTCCGAACAATTACTCTGTCTCCGTCTATTACGTTTTTGTGAAAGAGCACACGGCCACATGAATGAAAAAGGATGGTCGTTAGGAAAATAATGGATAGAATTACAAGAAGAAAAAAAAAGAGTAAGAAGAAGGGCCTTAACAAAAAAAAAAATAGATTTCAACAGAAATTTTTCTATTTGTCTCTTATTTTTTAGCATTCCTCTTCAAGAAGCTTTGCTGACCCTTGTTTTTTACTTACGTCTTCCTCCAGTGTATCGCTTCGCATGCATCCAGACGCAAAGAATGCTTTCACTGCAAGAAGATCGAGGCCGTTTGCAAGTAGGGGGGCTTCAGTATGCTGCTGCTGCTGCCATGTGGGCCTCTATGCATATGTGGCCTGTTTAAACAGTGTTATATAATTAATAATAATTGGTTTTTTGGGGGAAAGGAAATGGCGCAGTATCTGTCTCATATATCGGCGGACACCTGAACCGCTCCGTAAGGGAAGGGATAATGAAGAGAGTGAAAGAAGAAAGGAAGAAAGAGGTGCCGTAGTGGAAGGCTCCGGACTAATTTCGACCACCTGGGGATCTTTAACGTGCACTGACATGGCACAGCAAACGGGCGCCTTGGCGTTTTTCCTCCATAAAAACGCAGCCGCCGAAAACAGTGTTCGCGACCTCGTAAATTTCTTGCAGCAAACTGTGCCTAAATTACTAGTGAGCGGCCGGATTTTCTTGAACGTGTTATATTCGACGCTTGTTAAGCAGTTGGGTTGTCTGCACCTTCGTAAGATGTTCCATGTTTGGAAGTTGTGGCAGTCGTGGCAACATAGCCTGCCACAGGCCCGCAACAGGCGTAGGCACTGTCATAGTGGATTCTTGCAGGCTAGTTGGTGTGTAATTTGCCGGATTTGAGGCGCAGAATAACAGAATAGCAAAAACAAAGCAGACAAGACACAACGCTGTGTTTTGTGTCCTTCGTTCCTGTTGGCCCTGTCATTCTGCGCTACCTTCCTTCCTTTTACCCGCTACCCGCTTCCTTTTAACCTGAGACGTCGCTTGCTGCGTTTTGTGCAGTGGAAAGCGCTATGTCCATCTCTCTACGAATTTTCAGTATTTCTGCTGAAGCCTCATGGTTTAGTATTTATCCTCCAAGGGCAGCATATGGTACGCAGTAACGGTGGTAGGTATGCTTAATTTGGGCAGGAAAAATCGACAGGACCGCTTTTTACGTTAAGGTTTCATCTAATCCATTTTGTCTAGTTACTGAAAAGCCCACTTTTATATCCAAAGGCACGCACAATGCGTGATATTAAATACAGTCCCACAAAATGTCACTGCAAATATGATAGTATCAAAAGAAAATCTAAGTAATTTATCTTTACGATCTGCGTTATATTAATTAAGGTTTCATCTAATTAATTCTGTTTAGTTATTGAAATGCCCACTTCTATATCCAGACTCGCACATTGCGCGGTATTACATACATTCCAACAGCATGTGACTGCAAATATCAATATCATTTCGCCGCTGCGGTGGCTGAGTGGTTATGGCGCTCGGCTGCTGGGCCGGAAGACGCGGGTTCGATCCCGGCCGCGGCGGTCGAATTTCGATGGAGGCGAAATTCTAGAGGCCCGTGTACTGTGCGATGTCAGTGCACGTTAAAGAACCCCAGGTGGTCGAAATTTCCGGAGCCCTTCACTACGGCGTCTCTCATAGCCTGAGTCGCTTTGGGACGTTAAACCCCCATAAAAAACCATCAATATCATTTCAGAAGAAAATTTTATCAATTTCTCTTTACGATCTGCGTTATATCAGATAAACTTCACCTTTCATTAATGTTTCATCAAATTAATTTTGTTTAGTTATGAAAAGGCTCACTTTTATATCCAAATGCACTCACGTTGCATGGTATTACATACAGCTGGGAGCAAAAAAAAATAGCACAATGACGTCACCGGAGTGGAGAAAATTGCTCCACGGGGATGGCGCAGTGCTGTGCTTTGCGAACGCACCTAGCACTTTTGTTATCGGCGTGTTCGTAATCGCAGCGCACAGCGTTGCTATCTGCTGCTCGTGTGGCACGTCACTTGTGCCAACCTTTTTCACTCGCGACTGTACATTCCCTCAAAGTGTGACTGAAAATATCATCATATCAGAAGAAAATTCTATTAATTTCTTTTTACGGTCTGTGTTATATTGCATAAACTTTTTCATGTTTCAAAGTACGGAAGTGAATGCTGCTTCGGCGGAGAAGGCTTCCCACTTTCGTTAGTGAATGCATGCCACGTCGCGGCACATGAGCGTTTATTGAGCTACGTCCGCAAAAGACTAAGAGATTTCGGAGCAAAACCTCTAGTCGAAAGCCTATAATAAACAAGAAATAAGAAATGAAAGCCAATAGCTGCCTAAAAGGCGAAGTTTACAAATTGTAGGATTGCACATATGCTACACATAGAGGGACGGAAGAGAATTGTTTATCAATAAAAACAGCAAGATCTAAATGAATCATAGTGATTTGGCCTGCCACTATGCTGCTGGGGAAGAATGACTATAAAGAGAAAAGGATAATATGGTGGTGGACGTTTTATATACCCAAAACACACGAATGTATGCAGCCAAATGAAGACCGGGCTTGGTTTGAGTCACGAATAGGGGACCGCACTGCGTGATCCTGGAAGATGAATACAGAAATTAGCACAAACATTAAATGAATTAAACACAGTCAGTGTAAAATAACTCTTGTCCATGAAGTCCTGACTTCACTCCCGACAATTAAATAAAAATATATTGTTTATAATCTTACTCGACACATTTTAAATGTAAAAAAATTTAACTGTGCTCGACAACCATATGCTCTGGATCAGTGGACATGGGGTCAAATTCCGGACACAGCTACTGCTTTAGTTACGATGTAGGCAAAATACAAGCCTATCCGTTGGCTGTACGACATCGGCTGTCGTGAAAAATCTCTAGGAGGTCGAAAGTAACCCGCAGCCCCCTTCCACGGCGTCTCCCATATCCCACGTGCAGCTCTGGGACGTAAAAACCTCTCATACCTACCTAGATGCGTGTCGCTAAAACTGGCGCACTTTGTTGCTTCCTCGATTAAGAATCTATATACAATCTGTCTATTATTAGGAACGAAACCGGGAACTTGTTTCCGGATGCGTGCCTAAAAAAATACCGAAAAGTTTTTCGTTGGTTTGGAGATGGACGCCTAAGAGTGTGCCGCACTTTTGCGGTCGCACGCGTTAAAGTTGCGCGAAATACTCATGCGGTTCGACGCCTGAGCCATCAGGGTGTTTTTCTTGTTGCGCACGAAATCCAAACAGATTGTTTTTAAAAGTGCTTGAGTGACCCGTTCGTACTGATTTGTATTATTTACGCACATTCCCTGAGATTAGGGATCATAATGCAAGCTCTGCATATGTCATCTGTTTCTCTCCTGCATTTGCAAAATGTGTACAATATATGTAAATTTCCTGTTTCTACGTACATAGCTAACATTCTGGAACAAAAATTTTGAATATTAGTAAGTTGTAAAGTAACATTCTGGCAATTTTGAAGGTAATAATTCATTCCTCCTATGCGTTGCAAAATCTTTCTTTTAAAGTTTTTCTCTCGCTTGCATCGACCGGTTAGGACTTCTGGAGAAAACCAATAGAAACTGCCATACAAAACCAAGAGAAACGCTAACCGCAAAAACAATGGAAGCCTACCGAGGGGTTACCTGCGGATATGTTAATTGTTATAGACAAATCTTACAATTCATGAAAAATTGCGTTCATAAACACTGCTCGTTGAAAAATGTTTTTGTCCAGAATTGCTGGGTATGATCTGCTATTATAAGGCGACAGTAGGGCTCAATAGAGCCGCCGCGGTGGCTCAGTGGTTGTGGCGCTCGCCTGTTGACCCGGATGACGTGGGTTCGATCCCGTCCGCGGCGGTTAATTGAATTTCTATGGAGGCGGCATTCTAGAGGCTCGTGTACTGTGCGATGTCAATGCACGTTAAAGAGATCCAGGCGGTCGAAATTTTCGGGAACCTTCACAACGGTGTCCCTCATTGCTTGAGTTGCTTTGGGACATTAAATCTCCATAAACCAAAACAGTACTGATCGATATTATCACGGGTTTCTGGCTCACTTTCAAGCAGCCGCTAACGTCGCCTTAGTAGCCTTCACGTTGATGCAGTTCGCTTAAGAAAAACACGATGCGTGGTTAGTTGATTATGCATTGTTTTTGAAAAAGTAATCCAGCTCTACATTTTGAGAGGAGGACACAAATAAACTGACATGACAGCGCCCGTTCTGTCAAGTTCTGTGTCCTCGTCTTAAAATGTAGCGCTGGATTACTTTCTCAAAAAAGTTGGAGCCGCGAAGCTTTGTCCCGCATGTTTTTGTGGCGATAGCTACATTACGGTAGCATTTCGAGCCTTCAGCGTGGCGGCACTGCCACCCTGTGGCTGCGCCGCGACACTGTCACGTGGTTGGTCATGTGGTGCGGAGCAGCTGCCGGCGGCGCGGCGCCGTGGCTGATCACGTGGTTCGTCACGTGGTTGGTCACGTGACCAGCCAAGTGGTGCGGAGCAGCTCCTGCTGCTGGCGGCGCGGCGTGCCGGCGAAACCAAGCTGCAACAGCTGTGCGCACGCGCCGTGTCAAGTGGGACGAAGATGAAGAAGGAATACCCAGCGAAACGGAGCGGCGAAAGACTGACTTTGCAGTTCGACTGAGCAAATGCCATCCGGCCAGCTGTAGCTATCGCGTAACTCGAGGTTTAACCAGAGCTAAACCACCGCCAATTTTTTTGTTTATCTCAACGACTAGCGTCTTTCCTACTTTCCGTTTGCTACATCAGACACGACCATATCAGTGTGGAACAGTCTTGATCACGCATGACAGTTTTACAATGATCGAGTTTGTTGTCGGTATTTGACGCGCCCTACTTCAACAGTTCTTCGCCATCCAGAAACTGAGCGCACTTGAGGGCGACGGGCATTAAGAAGTCCTACGACGACTGCTGACTTCACGTGTGGCTATCGCTGTCAATAGAGAGTTTTAGTTTCACGTACGTAGAGGCTTCACGTACGTAGAGCTCTTACGGGTGACCAGTGCGCATGCGCAGAACGCAAAGGGTATGAGCGAGTCTCACGTACGTACGTGAGATTCGGATTTTTACGTTGCGGTCCTTGCGTTGCTTGCGTACGTAGCGTTGACAAACATGGCGGCGCCCTGCCCGCCGCTTCACAGCGAGAACAGCTTCGTCGCTAATCCCTCGATGCGATATCGTGTTCTAAACTGCTGCATTCGCCTTCGATTTGCCCATTCTTACCCTAGCATAAGGTTTCAAGCGACAAATGGCTTTTGTTTTTCAGACAGAAGGGCGATTTTTCAGCTGTTAAGCCTGACGAAGTAGCGTTGGTCGTCGTCATAGCAACCGTCGCGCTATGAATGGCTTGGCTTAAAGACTTGTCTTGGATGAGTAAGGCTACAACGAGTGTCTGTGTTTCTTAGTAGATGGCGCTAGGCGTAACGCGCGGCGTGTTTCGCGTACGTGTAACTATAAGGGTTTCAAACCACCTGCGTGCAGGTTACGTAGACTTCTCACGTTTGCGTACGTGAACCCTCTACGTACGTGAAACTAAAACTCTCTATTGAGTTTGCAGCGGCCTACTACGCGCTACGATGGTCCGGCCGAAGAAAAAGACGACTGGCGCCAGCTTACGCGCGGTGCGCGGGCAGAAGAGATTCTGTGCAGTCTGCGCACAGTCATGTTTACGCCTGGCCGAGTCGGTCCGGTAAAATATAACTGTGGACACCAGACAATGATGTCTGTCTGGTTCTCCTACGCCACAAGTTCTCTTTCTCTTGAGGCGCCAAGTTTATTAAAATATATTTGTTTATTTTCCGCACATTGGCACTTCGTTTTGCCTTACGCGTGAATGTTTCAAACCCATTTCCTCCCGCCTGCCACGAGAAGTTACGCCCAGAATTTGTGACACCAAGTAATAATAATAATAATAATAATAATAATAATAATAATAATAATAATAATAATAATAATAATAATAATAATAATAATAATAATAATAATAATAATGATGATGATGATGATGATAAATGATGATGATGATGATGATGATGATAAATGATGATGATGATGATGATGATGATGATAATAATAATAATAATAATAATAATAATAATAATAATAATAATAATAATAAATCAATCAATCTTTATTTTTCGGTGCCCAGGAACAACCCATAGGTCTTGGTGCTGGTACACCATTCACACGCACAAAATGTAAATTTATTTCACTACAAAGGAAGACACTCAGGGGAGGTAATGCAGCAGTCAAGGCGATAGAAAAAAAAGACACATAAACTAGGCGTGACAGCAAGCATGAAGCAAAAAAGCGAAAACAAGAAAACAGCGAGAACAGCGGTAAATGAAGACAGCTAGAACAGGCAACAGACATATAAATAACTAATGAAACAATAAACAAAGAGAATGAACGACCGATAACAGCCAAGTACAGCACATAGCAAAATACAAACAAGAATAAAGCCAATAATAATAAGAACGAATAAGAAACCTCTGAAATACAAGCTAGAAATACAATCATACACAATAAGAAACGTAATTAGTGAACGCGTTACAGACAATCAGGCGTGAGTATACAGTATTAAAGAAATAATATTAATGAAAACAAGTACACGTGATGAACAATTAAGGAGACAAAAAACAATATAATACCGGTGCAAACGCACAAGTGTAGTAAAGACAAAATGCATGAAAGGGGAAGTTATGTATGAGAAAAAGAGTGCTCAAAGTGGAACGTCACGGACATCCAATATAAAGGAAGGGAGAGAATTTTCGAATATATATAGGTGAGGACAAAGAGAATTAAACAACTTTTGCATTCTGTCCAGAGGGGAGAGGGAGTGCAGGAGCGCAGAAACTTGGAATGGTCTTAATTCCCTTATGCTCTTTCGCGGTACACGCAAAAGGATACGCGCTAGGAGCTGAGGGCATAGAATGTGACCATGAAGTTTATACAAGAAAATTATATCTGCCCTCACGCGACGGCAGCTAAGAGAAGGAAGCTGCAGTGAGTTACTCCGTCTGGGACGAGAGCTGGAAGTTTTGCAAGAAAACCGATGTTGAAATATGCATAAAAACTTAAGCTGAACTCTGTCGATTTTTTCACAGTTCGACTGGCAAATGCCGTTCCAAACAACAGACGCATATTCCAAAAGCGGCAAGCATATGGAGAGGTAGAGCTTTAAGAAAGGAAGTGGGGCTCGAAACTCTCTCGAAAGCCTGCAGATGAAGCCGAGTGTATGCATAGCCCGTAGAGCAATGCGTTTTGTATGAGAGGAGAAGCTGAGGCTACGGTCGAAAAGTACGCCGAGGTCATTAATTTCATCAACCCTGGGCAGCGGCCTACTATTCACCGAATAAGAGTAGAGAAGACTGTGCGTTTTACGCGTAAATGAGACAACCTTGGTTTTAGATGAATTGAGAGTGAGCCCATTCTTCAAGCACCAATCAGAGAAGGCGGATATGTCCGATTGCAATGACAAGCAATCGTGAAGAGTATGTATTGCCTTGAACATTTTTATATCGTCCGCATAAAGGAGAAATGAGGAGTTTTTGACCACGGAGGAAACGTCATTGATAAAAACAGAGAACAGAAGCGGGCCTAATACCGAGCCCTGAGGAACTCCGCTGGTTGGAGTGTAAACAAATGAGGTCTGTTCATTTACACTGACAAAGCAGGACCGATCAAGAAGATAGTTGCGTAGGAGGGCTACAATTGAAACGTCGATCTCAAACAGCAGAAGCTTTTGAAGAAGTAATGAGTGAGTAACAACGTCGAAAGCTTTGCTCAAATCACAGTACACAGCGTCTACCTGGCTCTGCTGAAGGACTTCAGCTGATGTATACGTCATAAAAGTCACAAGGTTAGTTGTAGTAGAACGACCTTTTATGAAACCATGCTGATTATGAATGATTACATTTTTGAGGTGGAAGGAAATTACTTTGTGCAAAGCTAATTCAAAAAGCTTCGAGGTTGCACAAAGAAGAGAAATGGGGCGGTAGTTCGAAACATCAGATTTGTTTCCTGATTTGAAGACAGGGAAAACACGCGCCGTTTTCCAAACGCGGGGAAAGGCAGAATTTTTCAAACAGTTATTAAATATCGTGGTTAAAACAGGGACGAAGGTACTATTGAAGGCTTTTATTATGGCGGCTGGAATGCCATCAGGTCCAGGGGACAAAGATGGTTTCAAACACTTAAGATTCTCACTAACTTCTCGTCGAGAAGAACGGAATTATGTGCGCCAGCTGGAAGGCATACGGAATCGCAACGTGGAGATTTGTACACGGAGGAAAAGTGTTGAGCAAAGCCGTCAGCGACATTCCGAATTTCATTCCCATGAGAGTCAACTAAGTGAATATGACTATCAGATTTATTCGAACGCTTGCGAACTTATCGCCAGAATTCAGTAGGACGATTAGAGGCACTATTCTCTAAATAATCAAGATAGGACTCATGATCCCGCTTGTACAGGCGTTTGCAAAGGGAACGCAAGCGGCGAAATTCATCTGCCCATGTATCCAGCCCAGGGCGTTTCGCTTTATGGTGGGCCCGCTCCTTAAGTTTCAGCGCTGTTCTAAGTTCCTTGGAAAACCAGAACGGAAACTTGCTGCGAGTAGGAGTGTGCATAGGTGTGTACTGGCGCATACCATTGAGAACTATTTCAGTGAAGCGACTGACTTGTTCGTCAACATCGCTGATTTCGCTTAAAACAGACCAGTCGACAGAAGAGAAGAAACCGAAGAGACCAACATAGTCGCCAAGTGCGTAAGCGAAACGGGGGGAATTCCCCGCACGATTTGAATTAGCAGAAGGTGGGACAGAAACCGAAGCTGTTATTAGAATTGGAGGATGAAATTTGTCACAGCGAGTAAGTGAGATGTCAGATGACGAGATTCGAACATTTTCAAAATTAGATAAACAAATGTCAAGAACATTACCACAACAGTTTTCAATTAAATTGTGTTGCTGCAAGGTGTTAAAAGCTATGAAATCTAAAAGCCGGTTGCACTTACTAACTACATAATGATTGTTGTGTGAATATGTAAAGTTATTCCAGTTAATACCTGGAGTATTGTGCTTGCAATGAGAAGTGATAACATATTCAATAGAATATTGCCACGCTGCTGACTTTCTGCCGGCGCCACCTGGAGGTCGAACTGTGTTCCCGAGCGCGTGGCCGAACGTCTTCTTTGTCCAGAACGAGCGCGGCAGTGTTGGAAAACCTCGCCCGAGTGAACAGCTTTGTTCTCTGTATTTTCGCCGGTGACAATATAGTACATCATCGTAGGCAGGAGGAGGCAGATTAGGGGAAATATAGAAAGCTGCCAATAAGAGTTTTTGATGTCTAGTTAAAGTGAGTTCTAACCAGACAGATTCTTCGATGGTTTCCAGGTCGGAACGCCGAACGCACTGCACAGAACTGTCAATAGCAATGAGCACTCCCCCTCCCTTTTGTTTAGAAGCTGATTCAGGGCGGTCACTTCGAGAAACAGAACAGTTATTAGGAAAGAAGTTACCTGAGTTAACTTCGCTAGACAGCCAGGTCTCAGTAATTACAACAGCCGAATAACAAGAGGCTAATGCATTAGAAAAAAATTCAGGTCCCTTAGTCCGAAGACCTCGGGCATTTTGGTAATATATATCCAAGTTAGGGTTGACTGCGATCAACCGTCAGCTCGGAAGGATGCAACATACCATCCAGGAGCTTTCCACGAAAAGCCTTGAAGATGCAGCCCGTAGGCCACATCGAAGGGTCAACAAGCTGATCGTAAAATTCCGCGCTGACTGTGAGGTAGAAGGACGAGTAGGAGTCATATTTCGTCTTCAACTGCTGGCAGGAAAGGGTGTGACGTTCACGCACTTCAGATGGTTCGTCAGATCAGCCGACGTTGTCTCAGGGCACAGCTTGGAGACGAAAATAGCCTTCGGGCGCTTCTGAGGTCTGGCGACGTTCAGACTGGATGAGCTCGACGAGCCTGTGATGGCTGGGCTTCGGTGCTTCTTCTGCGCCTCAGGCGAATTAACTACAAGTGGGGGGACAGATACAGATGTCGGGCAGGTGGCCAAATCAACAGGTGCCATCCCACAGTGAAGGGCAGCAGAGTAGCTCTTGGATGGCTGGAACATACGGGAAGGACTGCTCGCGGACAGGGGCTCGACGAAAGGCGGATCACGCTGCGATGAAGCAGGGCGCCTCGCAAGCTCCTCGCGTAAGCTGCGAACATCAGCCCGCAGAGAGGCAACGACCTCTGCCTGGAGAGCGAGCGCCCGCGAGTTGTCACCACGAAGGCGCTCATTCTCCTCCCGCAGCTGGGCGACCTCGTCGCTCAGAAACGAGATTCCTTCAAGTGCGTCGAGGAGGAGAGCCCGAAGGGAGGCAAGCGCACCGTCAGGTTCGCCCGTCGGGGAGGAAGCGAGGGAACCGGTCGGGTCGGTCGGGTGATGGGGCTGGTGGGCCGTGGAAGAAAGGAATGCAGCCGCTGACTCGCCACCGTCGCTAGGCTTAGCACCGCCGCAAGACGACAAACACAGATTGCACATGAATGGTCGCGAGCTGGACTTGAAAAGCTGCAGCTCGTCGTCACTCCAAGTGACACACTTCGCGTGTACACGTTTGTTGCAGTCGGCACAACGAAAAAACTGCTGCTTACCAAAAAACGGGCGGGAGCACAGCACACATGCGTCCTTACTGGGCGCCATGTTAATAATAATAATAATAATAATAATAATAATAATAATAATAATAATAATAATAATAATAATAATATTATTATTATTATTATTATTATTATTATTATTATTATTATTATTATTATTATTATTATTATTATTATTATGTTTTTGGGGAAAGGAAATGGCGCAGTATCTGTCTCATATATCGTTGGACACCTGAACCGCGCCGTAAGGGAAGGGATAAGGGAGAGAGTGAAAGAAGAAAGGAAGAAGAGGTGCCGTAGTGGAGGGCTCCGGAATAATTTCGACCACCTGGGGATCTTTAACGTGCACTGACATCGCACAGCACACGGGCGCCTTAGCGTTTTTCCTCCATAAAAACTCAGCCGCCGCGGTCGAACCCGGGAACTCCGGATCAGTAGTCGAGCGCCCTAACCACTGAGCCACCGCGGCGGGTACACCAAATAGCCACAAATTCGATTTCCACAGATGTTTTGCAATTAAATACTGTAGCTTTTTTCCGGCTCTGTGGGGCGACTTTTTGTGTGAGTTGAAATTTTTGTCGTAGGCTGATATGTGGTGCTAAAGGTGAGTTTGCAGCTTTATGGCTGCACATCGGTATAAGCCAACGAGCTATTACTCCCATATTTTAAAATGAAAAGATATACAGTGTGCATACTTCGCCTTATACTGCACTGCGTCTTTGTGTCTTGCGTCTTTGTTTGTGTCTTCTTCATTCGGACTACTGTATAGTTCACCTTATTTCACGGTCGCCGCTCAGAATACCGTCCTGATCACTTGAAACATCATGTTCAATATTTGCGCCACGCTAGGCATGGTGGAGCAATGTTTAATGCGGCAAATTAGAAAAACATGCATCATGTTGAAGAAAAGGACTAAAAACAGCGTAAATGCTGAACCAGAGCTCCTACCCATAAAAGAACAAAAATGACGTGCGAAAAATGTTGCGCGAAAAACAAGAAAATATGCAAAGGTGAGAGTCGAGACTTAGTGTTGTTCAGAGCCACAGGGTCACCCTTGGGGAAGTCTACATAGGCTACGTTTTCCGAGCAGATGAATGCTGAGGGTTTTGGGAATTGCGCAATATGGTGTTGGGAGAGGCGGCGAAGGAGAAAACAATGTTGTCAAGGAACCGGTAGTTATGAGGATTTGATCGTTGAATGAGCAAGATGCGAGATGCTGTTGTTAGGCAAAGGAAAACAAAAAAAAGTACTGTTCATCTGAGATGTTAGATGACGTTGGACGTGTTTTGTTTCGTATACAAAGAGAGATTGAGGCACTCAGTCGAGCCCGATTTTGGGGTTTAAGGTGACGCACCACGCTAAAGTCGCTGGGCGGTAACAGGCACACAGACTGAAATACCCTCGGGATGTTCTCTTGCATAGAAAAAACCTGTCATTGTTGTTGAATTACATTATTCAGCTAAGAAGAGATGAGTCTTTAACGCGACAGCGTTAAGGAGCTCGTGTCGCAGAAAAACCGGTATCGTCGGCGTCTTTGGCCGTGAGCGAAAAATGGCGCATCTCGGTGGATACCTGAACCGCGCCGTAAGGGAAGGGATTTTCCTTCCCTTACGGCGCGGTACGGCTGTCCAGCGAGAATTGTGAGACAGGCGCCATTTCCTTTAAACCAATTTTCATTTCATTTTCCTTGCCTCACGGCGCTGTTCGGGTGTCCACCAAGATATGTTTCCTTTCCTTAAATTTTTCGGGCAAGGGGTCGCACCGAAGGACGATGGCGTCCGTGGATCCCTTGGCAATGCTGCAACACGCTGTCGCGTCCTGCATGCTCTTAAAGGCGAAGCTTAAGCGTCCTCCAAAATGTTTTTAAAGATTAAGCAATTCGAGAAAGCGGGGAAGGGGCAATAAGGTATGTGCTGATGTTTGTACAGCGCTGTTTATAGTTTCGAAACTCATCACCAGTTATCACGACTTCTTTTGGAAAATTTTTAACAACGTTCACAAAGAGCGCCTTATTGTCATTCCAATATTTTACTCGGCTACTGCTCAGATACAACCTGACATCATTTACTTTATATTGTCTATAGTGTAGTCGGTCGCCTACACTGAGAAGAGAAGTTGTCTATTCTGGCATATCTGCATTTCACCACAAACAAATCCTGAAAATTTTCGCGGTTTTATTATTCCGCGAGTCTTCATCGGCCGTCACCGCAAGCTAACATTTTTGCTGAAAATCGCACCAAACGGGCTCAGGAATCAAGTTAGGTGTGTCACGTGACGTCACACGCACTTCCGGCAACAACCTGTCAAGCCGGTAGTGGAAGCCTGCGTGTAGTTTAGAATACTCTCTCTGTGTTTCTTTCTAAAGCCAAACACCACGCGCTGGTCAGTTATCCTGGCTCAACGCTCGCACTTTGCTCGCGCGGATTTACTTTCTGGTTTCCTCGTTTAACGCAATAAGGATTCTTCAGTAAAACTTCTTTCTGGGCGACCTGGTGAATTCTGAATCTAATAAATATAAGCGCGTTAGCATGCAGCCACAGAACGGGAGAAAATTTGTCGTGCCTGCAGCTGCATGTGTTAGCGCTGTTACATATCTTAGATTTTACCAATGTCCTCCAGAAAAGTAACAGCTGTATCTTACCGATGCTCACCTACGGGGCAGAAACGTGGAGGCTAACGAAAAGGGTTCAGTTCAATCTGAGGACAATGCTGCGAGCTATGGAAAGAAAAATGATAGGTGTAACATTAAGAGACCGGAAGCGGGCAGGGTGGGTGAGAATAAAAAACTCGGGTTAATAACGTCCTAGTCGAAATCAAGAGGAACAAACGGGCTTGGACAGGTCATGTGATGCGAAGGCATGGTAACCGCTGGTCCTTAAGGGGGACGGAGTAGATGCCAACAGAAAGCAAGCATAGCAGGGTGTGGCAGAAAGTTAGGTGGGCGGATGTGATTAAGAAGTTTGTGGGGATATGGTGTTCGCAGCTGGAAAAGGACAGGGTTAATTGGAGGGACAAGGGAGAGGCTTTTGCCCAGCAGTGGGCGTAGCCAGGTTGATGATGATGATCTCTTAAATTGCGGTAGGAAGGAGATAAAGAAGAAAGGTCATGCACCAAATAAGAATAAAAAGATCAACTTCGTGGAGCGGTTCGAAAAAAACAGAGGTCATAAACGGTTGCGACTACTCTTGCATGCCAAGGCCGAGGGCGATGAGGTGAAATAAGTCATGCGCCAGACCGTGTTTTGCGGGCTACCGCAGTCTGAACAACGTCGCGACAATAAAAGGCAAACAAAACGTGAACGTGCATGATGATTGAAGAGCGCAAGGGACGAAACACAGGCAGAAACATAAAAAGACACACACAGGCGCTGACTTTCGACTGAATTTTTATCTCGAAGTACAGAGAATATATAGCGATGGAAAGAGGGCGGTACATCGATAGGAGGGCTGCTCGGTCACTGGGAAGCAGAAGATGGTCACATCAATGAAAAAAAAAGTATTAGTGAAAGAGGGGGGGGGGGTTGAAAGAAAATAAAAAGGCGGTGTAGAGGGCTGTGGGGCGAAAAACGGATGAATGTTAAAGAAAGGTGAAGTTGAAGTTCCCCATACGGTGGCTAAATCAATAAACGATAAAATCAATAAAAATATCAGCAATAAAAACTATAAAAGACAAGAAAAAACGGAAAGGTGCGAGGTGTAAAGGGTCACCAAGCATACAACATTAAATGCTAATGAGAGATGTATTTAAAGAGGTCCAAAAGAGGCTAAAAACTTCAAAACCGATAAAGCTGCGAGGTGAGGAGGGCCTCCAAGGAATTAAGAATAAAACCAGTTACAAACAAAAACCAAATAGATAGGATTTAAACAATAAACACGATAAGAGGCCAGTGAAACATTCGAGCCGAGTGAACAGTCATCACACATGCCGGATTTTGCTCAGGAACTCCAATTCTTTCTCAGATAAACTGATAGACGGTGTACTAACACAACGGTCCTTAGCACGACGGATATTGACAGCTTCAATTATTTCTCTAGACGTACGGTCTCGGATACTTGGATACTTCGTGTTTTTTGCAAAGAAAAACTCTGCGAAAATCTCCCTTCTAGGGTTTCTTGTTCTTCTCTGAGCCTCCCTCGGCCTGGAACTTATCAGGAAAAAATGCAAACCATCCGCGTGTTCGAAATGCTAAGGATTATTTGAATAGCGCCAAGTCGCGGACGTGGCTGTCTGTGATGTGGACAGCACCCTGTCTGTGTCATCTTTTGACGTTCGCGTTTGTTCTGTTCTGATAATGTTATTCGAAACAACTCGCCAAAGCTTCCAGTTCGTCCGGAAACGTTAGCGACTGCCTCTTTTATCAATCATCCTCCAGTCGTTATAAGCACTATATGTGTGCCCAACTCATGCTCGCGTACAGTGTCTTCCGTTTATTTTAATCCCAGGTCAGTATCCTCAAATGCTTTCCTTATCACAAAATACAAAGTATAATAACAAACAACGAACCTCCCAGCATGGATCGAAACAGCAAAAACATGCAAAAAACTGTAAAATTTCTACACTCCTGCGCAATCTTATTGTCAAACTACGCTCATCTTGGTCTGGGCAACGTACCGCAGTGCCTCGTAGCAAGCGTCCAGGTAACTTAAGAACCTACTTTCTTGTATAAGAACCTTGTAAAGTTGTAAGTTGGAGAACCGAGGCTTCGAATTATTTTCTGTCTCGAATAGCACTTTTTATCACCAAAGAGGCGCTTTTATAGGTATTTGTGTTTAGTGCAAGACGAAGTGGCAAGTGGAAGTTATCAAACTGACTCCATCTGAGGCGCGTGCTGCAACCATTGACATCAGCTATTTATACTCAATATTTGTGATGTGAGTTGTTTTTGTCGACGCCTGTCTCAATACATATGCCCAAATTGCCAAGAAAGAGGAGTAAATATGAGGTCAAAAGTTTGGAAACCTGTTTTCAGCTATTGTGTGAGGGCATAAAATAACACGCATAGCTATGCTGGATATTGAGCTATTCTGTGCTTTGGGACGAAAGTTACGCAGAGTTTCGCTATTCTTTGTTCATAATTTGAAGCCGGATGTCAACAGCGCGTTCACGTAGCATTCCTTTGTCACATTTCTATAGTCTATTGAAACGTTTGCACCTTATCAGCAAACCAACCGAACGAACAGGATGACGGCTTGGAGATCGTTAAAGGTCATTGATTCTCTCCACCAATACGCGCTTAAGTATTCAAAGGCAGTCCAATTACTACATCTTCGTCAGAAAGTTGTAAGCGCTGAAGTAATGTCTTACGAAGGGTGGCGGCAGGTGTGAGGCTGGAGCGCAGCTGCAAGATGGTAAGTGTAGGCTTCGCACACACAGACAACGTCATTTCAGGCGAATGAACACTGTACAGATAACACAGTGAAAATTGCTATGTAAATATACCTCACCGGTCTCACTGTAAAGAAACCTCTTCTGTTTCCTTTTTACTCCTCTTGTCTACGGGGCATTAGGCAAGATCTGGCGGCGACATCGTAAGTGTGAAAAATGCTTTGCAATTTTGTAACCGGGAGAAGGACACTGACATATTTAAGCAGGCAGCCTATTTTTGGGGTATAATTAAGTAATCAATGCTAAAACAAATGTAGAGGTAATAAAAACGCTTAAAATGAGTCGTGGGCATGAACTGTAAAAAAAAAGAACTGAGAAAAATTATTTTGTAAGGTTTCGTGTGGCGGCGCTCACATCCCTGTTCCCATGTCCAAGCTTAAAAGTCTCAAGGGAAGAACAACACCAACAGACGAACACAGGCCTAGCTGTTGAAGCGGAAGTTGTTGAAGGCACATCATCATCATCATTTATTTTCCCTTAAAAGCCCCAATGGGGCATTACATAAGGGGGGGGGGAACAAATAGTAATAACGGGTCACAAAGATAGAACACAATTATAAATGGCAAGCACATAATTAGAGAGGACAAGCGGTGAGAGGATAGGAGAAAGTAATCGATAGTTTGTTTTGGTACAGAACGGGCATCAGGCCGGACCAGATTTGTGAAGGCAGAAATATATTCGTGGAATCCCACAACGTAAACGCATGAAAACTTCCGATTTCATCTTCTGTCGTGTTTTCTTTTTTCTTTCTTTTCATTTTATGCGCCGGCATCTTCCGCAAAGATATTTGGTGAACCTCGACTGTAAGCATGCAAGACTACCATAAGAGTGGAATACTACGTTCTTGATCATCACAGTCTGGCGTCAGTGAACTTTGTCACTCACACTTGGCTCCGTAATAATATAAAGCGAAAGCGTAACTTCAAGCTGGCGGTAAATCCAAATGGAGTGAGGCTGCGCCCTTTTCTGAAAATAAACCAAAGTAGAGGCGCCGCTTAACAGTTTTAAAATATAGCAAAAAGGAACCCGGAAGGAATAGTGTTCTCTTCCCACACCTTCCATAAAAGAGCCGCGCTAGCAGCGGCAGCTGTCAGTGGTCTTTGCGACCCGATATCTAATCGCCCGTAAAGCCCTAATGCACGGAGGTCATAAAGGGGCCGACGTGACCGGACCGTGCTCCCGTGCAGTTAATCGTGCTTTGAAACGCAGCAGGATGAGGATAACGTCCACGGACGTAGACCCACAAAGAGGGAGGGACACGGTCCGAACGCTCAAAACCAGAAGGCACATTGGACCTGGCTTATGCATAATCTTTCTGAATTATGCGTGTTTTGCATATATAAAGAGAGCACTATTCCGCAATTTTCTTCGTCCTCTCTGCGTTCGAAGTGTAAACACGGTTTAACCCCACCAAAACGGGGGCACCGAAGGGAATGCAGCTGACCTCAATATCGCAGGGGGCGCAGTCCCTGAAAGCTCTAAAAGCGCTCGCGTTTATCAGAAGGCAAGGTGGTAATCTCTCTCTAGTTTAGTTCCTGGCGGTTTTTTTTTCCTGACCGCATTCGTGACCTCAGCAGGGAATACATCTCCTTACTATTAACCAGAGGGAAAGGTGGCGGCTCTGGCCTTCATCCACCACGGACGACTGATGCATGCCAGGAAGACAGCGCTTCGGACTGATATCTGGTGGCTTGTTGACTGTGCTACGAATTCGATTTTTTTTTTTATTTTCACCCCTGGTCTTTTTACTGATGATTTCTGCGCGTTGTGTTGGTGTAATTACCCCTGCAGCTACGCATGGAATTCGTTTGAGATCCGAAGCATCCGAAGGCACTTGACTCGAAGTGAACAGAACACAGTGTCTGGTGCCTGCTAGGCCTCACGTCCGCTCGCCCCATCGCTGGGAGCCATTTACGCAGCAAGCTGGGTTTGCTCAGCGCGAACTTGTGCTACCTGTGGTTTGAAAGGAGCAAGAGGGAAACAAAGTTTTGTTTTTGTGAATTGAGAGCTCTACAGTCTGCTGCTGTGACCACTCTGTACATTTCTCGCAAGAGGCATGGAGACACTTATCTTTGAAAAGCGCGAAAGTACCTTGACAAGCGCAACCGTACCTGCCGAGGATTGCGTTTGGCTCAATTCGAAGACTGGCAGTGTCCGCACATTGCATGCATGAACCACTCCTACTTGACGAAATAATTCAGGCAAATACTCGCATGTTGCAATCAGCATGAACACGGCCGTCACTTACTTGTGGTGGGAGAGGTTTCCGCTTCCTAATTCATGGTTTTATTTGCAAAATGTGTAAGAGCCGGTACTTTTTGCGTGCAAACTAGTTTCTTATGGAAAAGTGGGGGCTCGGGCAATCTTCTTAGACTATGCTTCTGAGGCTTAGGCTTTGCACGATCGTAGGGCACGAACCCGCAATAGCAGACTACACCAATGAAACGTTTAGTTTTCGCATTTCGAAAGTGGAAGCTTTTAAAGGGTAGTATTTTAAGCGCGAACACTTTTTTTGCAAGAATATTCGCTCTAAAATGTGTGTCTGTTAAACGCAAAAATATATTTTCATGGTTAGCTATATTTGGCGGCATGACGAGAAAGCCTTCGCTCGCCATGGGCAAATTCGGTGCTCATTTACGCCTACCTGCTTTTCAGCTTATTTATTGCAATGTACAGTGAGCACATTTCATTATAGGACATATTGATTGTTAAACAACTCTGCCTTGCGTTAACCTTCGTCCGTAAAGTTTCGTGACTGATTTATTTTATTCGCTAGAAATGATTCCTCAAAACAAATGCTGGTGCGTATGTGTAGCGCGATCTTTTCGGGATAACCTGAGCTAATTATGTTAATTTTTGTGGCAGCCGCTAGATGGCACTACATGTACAAAAATACGTTGTCGCAAGTTGTCTGCACATTCTACTGTGAGTGAATGGGGAGAGATGGACGTCCACCTCGAACAGCGTGTAAACAAAATTCACTGTGAAGCTTGGCAAGACAGCCACACAGACGTATGAGCTCTTTCGTGACGCTCACAGCAACGAGGCATTATTGCGGGCGTGAGTTTTCGAGTGGCGCGTACAAGAGGTTCGTTTCGGGGAGAACGTCGGTGAAAGACGACACAAGGCAGGGGTGTCCTCCAAACTCACAGAATGAAAATAACGTGGCTCGGATCACGGAAACGCACAGCAAGACTGCACCATTACAGTCCGCATGATATCAGATGCTCTAGACATCAGTAAGATAACATGCCTCCAAATTTTGCATGAGAACTTGTTGAAACGAAACCTGAATGCCAGACTTGTGCCGCACTCCCTCACACAAGACCAGAAGGACACCCGGACATCAATGAGCGCTGATTTGCTCTCCGAGGCAAAGAAGGATACTGCATTCGTCGACAGCATCATTTCTGAAGACGGAACATGGTGTTTTCGAACACCATCTTCAAACAGGCAGAACACCGAAAGGCGGTCCACAAGCTCTCCGGCGTCGAGAAAGGCCAAAACAAACACGATGCTGAAAGTTTTTTCGATGCCAGAGGTGTCATACACCACGAGTTCGTACCGCAAAGGCGGACGGTGAATCGGGAGTTTTATATCCGCGTGCTCCAGCACATGCTTGATGCACAGCGACGCCATCGCCCTTACTTACGGGCATCTGGACAATGGAGCCTTCTCCACGATAACGCAAGGCCGCACACTGCTCTCAACGTGACCAAATTTCTCATCAAGCACAGCATTACTGTACTTCCCCATCCGCCATTCTCGCCTGACCTCTCCCGAAGCGATTTTTTCCTGCTTCCTCGTGTGAAGAGAACCATAAAAGGTCGCTGTATGGGGAGCGTGGAGGCCATTCAAGACGCCACCGCAAAAGAGCTGACATCCCTGCCAAAAGAAGCGTTTTCCAACTGTTTTCAAGACCTCAAGAAGCGTTGGAAGATGTGTGTAGACTGTAAGGGAGACTATTTCGAAGGGGTGCTGCACAAATGATTTCAATGTTAAGCGCATTTTCTTAATGGTGTCAGTCTCGGAACTTTAGAACAAAGGTTGTATAATTTGCGAAAATTGGTACTTCTGCAGTCGTAGTGTTGTTTCAGAGCCAAGCTAAGTACGATACGCTGTCTTCCCAGCATTCGCACGGTGGATGAAGTGTCCTCTAAGAAACTCGATAGGTGGTGGCGCGAGCTTTCCTTCTAGGTAATATTGAGAAACTCTGTCGCATAAACGGCACCTTGCCGCATTGTAGATCATGGGAAGAAATTCTGCGAAGGATTTGAGTCGGCGCGTGCTACCGACTGAAGGAGAGCTAGCAGCGGAAAACAGTGAAGCTGCTCGTGTTCTGAGTTACAGTACATTGAGAATATTTTCAGCCCTGGCTGTAAGCCCTTTTTTCGCCCTCAGAGGTTTCGCTAGTCTACGCTGAACTTGATAATAATAATAATAATTGGTTTTAGGGGAAAGGAAATGGCGCAGTATCTGTCTCATATATCGTTGGACACCTGAACCGCACTGTAAGGGAAGGGATAAAGGAGGGAGTGAAAGAAGAAAGGAAGAAGAAGAGGTGCCGTAGTGGAGGGCTTCGGAATAATTTCGACCACCTGGGGATATTTAACGTGCACTGACATCGTACAGCACACGGGCGCCTTAGCGTTTTTCCTCCATAAAAACGCAGCCGCCGCGGTCGGGTTCGAGCCCGGGAACTCTGGATCAGTAGTCGAGCGCCCTAACCACTGAGCCACCGCGGCGGGGCAACTTGATCTTTGTCTTAATTGGTGTATCACCCGTCAGCCTCGTGGTGCCTTAAGTGCAATCAGGATTTGTGGTACATCAGTAAACAACGGTAAGGAAGTGAGCCTTGAGCAAAAATGGTCGCTGTGGAGATTTATAACCACGCGCCAGTTTGGGTGTATGTTTTAATGCGATGGTTTTATTTTGTCATCGGTCATAAAATTCGGCGACTGGCGGATGGAGAGATGTCACCAGAGTGAATAATTAGTGCCGACTAGAGAGAAGTGATGTCATAATGCCGGACGAGATGCAACTTTCGGTAATGTCATCGACAGCTCCTAATGATTCCTCATTGCCTTCGCAGGCAATTAGATATCCGTTTGAATATTTTCTCGTCATGTTTTTATACTTAAAAGAAAGAAAATATAGGGTGGAAACATTCGTGGCAGGAAAGAGACGATACAATGCGAACCCTAAACAAAGCATTGAGCAGAAATATTATACAGTCATTACAATAACAGGAGAGTTTTATTGCGAGTAAAAGCAATTTTTACGCTGTTTTCCAGAGAAATGGTCGACAACGAGACGTTTTATCGAACGAAAAATATGTGAAATCAAGCTGCTCGGTTTTGAATATACTAAAGCCTAAATTGAGAACATTCGACCGGAGCGCTTTACCAATGAAGGTGCTATTGCTTTCAATAATGCAATTAGCGAGTAAAAGCCGATTTTTCATGTTGGCGTATAAAAGGAAACAAAAAAAATCACACGTCATTTTGTCGCCGTCTCCTCTTGCCATCTGTCAAAAAAACGGAGACGAAGATGGAACGCCCAGCGTTCCAGCGCCCAGCGCCCAGTGGGACGAAGATGGAACGCCCAGCGAGAGAGAGCGGCGAAAGGTTGAGTTTGCAATTCGACTGAGCGAGTTCCACTCGGCCAGCTGTGGCTATCGCGTCACTCCAGGTTTAACCAAAGTAAACCACAACCAATTTTTTTACACAAACTTCGTGTTGCTCTCCTTGTAGATAAAAATATAGGTCCACATGATTAGATAAACGGCCTGAACTGGCTATTTCGGAAACCGAGCCCGTCTAACAGAACGTTATTCCGTGTTCTTTGAGTTTCACAGGCTGTTAGCAAGCCTTCGTGTCCCGAGAATTTACGCAGTTCTGATCAGTTTTTCAGTCTGCTCCCCAACAAAAAATCTTCTTACGAGACGTGCTTCGTAGGTCAGTAAATGCACGTTTAGAGCATCGCATCCGAAATAAGCAACTTCGGTGTTTCCACCATGTAGCGACAACGCGTACTGGCTGCGTGGATGCGGGTCTTCCTAAGACTGAAAGAATCCTAGCCGATCGATGAACATCAACTGCCGTGCGTGCGTTTCTGCCGCACCAAAGCAAGGGAGTTAGTTCGGGAGCTCAGACATTAAAAATAACGCGGGAGCAAATGAACGGGACATTCTGAGGGGAAGAAGGAACTGGGGCTTTTCTGCCGGCGGAAATCACCTTAATGCATTTTAGATGAGGCCAGGGCGGCGAAGCCGCTCATGTCTTTTCTTTGATCTTGCTAATATTCTCTTGTCAAGAAAAAAATGGTGAAAAAGTCGTTTTTTTCTCCCGTCTTCACAATAGCCAGTTAGCACTTAAGATGGAGGCCTCGGAAGCCAACAGCCACCGAAACCAAGGAGAATAGGGTATGCTTTTTTTTAGGGGGGGGAGGGGGGTAGGGGGAAGACTAATAAAAGAAAAAAAAAACAACCACATGCAGTCGGTGGGATCCGAACATATGACCTCAGAATTTCGCGTGCACTGATGAAAAACTACAAATAACAAAAAAGATTCGCTATGCTTCTTGGTTTCGGTAGCTGTTGGCTTCCGTCATGTAGTCCATGACGAGTTCCTCTTGTCCCTTGACTTGTATGCCTAATATAGACGCATTAGTTGGGCAGATAATTTTTTAAAACACATTCCAAGCGCAGCACACGACTGTGTTCTTCCAAGAAACGCGGCCAGTTCAAAGGTTTTCAGCAGTCTTGCTTCTTAGCGGACGAAAAGTTTAATTTGCTATGGAATGGCCCTTGAACTTAAACTGTCCTATAGCCGTTGTTATGAGTTAGCAGTGCACGCTGAAACTGAGCTTGGATTAAGTGACCGCGGTAGTCGAGACTAGAACGCAGCACGTATACATATGCCATTTTCTATGCCTCCTACTTTGGTAGACGAGTGACACAGCTTGCGTTGTCAACCAAGAAATAAAGCAAAATTTTATAATATTTAGGGTACAGCATGTAGGGTACTCTCTCTACTTAGAGCGGCACGATTGCTTTTTAATAATTTTCATAAAAAGTTAGGAATACTCACCACAAGGCAGTAAAAGAACAAATGATCAGTTTTTGAAGGAGCTATCTGAAGACTGAGATAACCCCAAAATATATTTGCAGGCGTCTACATGAACTCGACAGAGCGCGGGTCGAGTTGATTATTCTAGAGAAAGAAAGGGATTTGTGAAGGAAATGTGATACTGATTTTCGTCTCTGTTTTTACAATTTTTGTCACAAATGATGATAAGGAATTTTTATGCCGCAAGGACAGCTTGCGCGATGATGATGATGAACTTTTATGCCGCAAGGGCAGCTTGCGCGAAAGACCGCCATGGCGAAATGTGCTTTTCATGTACAGAGGGTGGGGTCACAGACACATTTTCCAAGAAATTCACACTTGACCGGAGCACCGTTCTTGAGAACCTTGTACCGGTTGTATTAGCGGTGGGTGACCGGCGGCACTGGGCATCGAACCCCTCATCTCCCGCATGCGAGGCGAATGCACGAGCTACTCGGCCACCGCACCGGTACTTCCATCAAAAAGGGGACTCAGCTCTGCTTCTGTCGAGTTGATATAGCCCCCAGTTCGTCAGTGAACCTAATCAACTGTAATTATTTTTTTTTGTAGCGAGAGCTACATTACGCTAGCACTTCGAGTCTTCAGCGTGGCACCCCTTGAGCTCCATGGCCACCCTTGAGCTCCGTGGCCGCCCTTGAGCTCGTTGGCGGCGCCGTGGCTGGTCACGTGGTTGGTCACGTGGTACGGAGAAGCTGCCGGTGGCTCGGCTCGCCGGCGAAACCGACTTGGGGGAGTGGAGAGAGTGAATCCACGTCCAGGGACGAAGATGAAGAAGGAATGCCCAGCGAAACAGAGCGGCGAAAGACTGACTATGTAATTCGACTGAGCGAATTCCGCGCGGCCAGCTGCATCTATCGCGTCACTCCAGGTTTAACCAGAGTTAAACCCCGGCCATTTTCGCCTCCCGCTTTCGTGCGAGAACTGGTGAAGTCCTAACTCAAATGAGGACAATGGAAGCACCTGGTCCTTCTCATGCTAACAACTCTGCTGTGCACTGTGACCTCGGATCGAAATTATCAGGAGTCCTTCACTACAATGCCCCTCATAGTCGGAGCCTCTTTAGGACGTTCAATCCAATAAACCAGCAATACTGCCTCATTTTGGCGGCGATAAAAAGAGAACCCTTTTGTGTGAACTTAGTGGGCTGCTCGATGCAAACGCCGAATGCATTAAGCGGCAAATTAATTCATGCTTGGTGTGTTCAGCGATTTTCATATTCCTTGCAGCATTTCCAGCGTTCTTCTCCGCGTCTTGTGTAGCCTGGAAACGAACCCTCCGTGCAGCCTGGAGCACGAGCCGCACACTCAAGGTTTCGACCAATCCTCGGAGCGCATGTATACGCAATGCTTGCTTTTTTCTTAATCCATCTTTTCTTAATCCTCACCTGTCGCAAAGAGGGTACATTGTTTTTTTCCCGGTGATACGACCTGACAG
Organism: Amblyomma americanum; assembly: GCF_052857255.1. NCBI lineage: Eukaryota > Metazoa > Arthropoda > Arachnida > Ixodida > Ixodidae > Amblyomma > Amblyomma americanum. The sequence goes on along the minus strand of NC_135499.1, from coordinate 155,756,225 downwards.
ACATACATGACAGCTTGCAGGGGTTAGCCCTTGTATGTTCTCCGGACATCGTAATCATAAACGGCCCAATGGCACCCTGCAAAGCACGGTTTGCATTTTGCGGCGCGGCATTTGCAGCACTACCCAGGTGTACCAGATTTCACAGCGAATTGACCAAAACACTTAGGAAAAGGGGAGGGGAAATTTACTGCCCAGTGGCGCCTGCGCAGAATGCCCCAGTGCAGAGCAAGTTTTTTTGTGTGTCAGCCTGCAGCTAGGACTCAACTTCGAATCCGAGCACACGGTTATAGAAGGGCCTCCAAAAGGAGTTATGAAAGAGCATGATTACATCCCGTGTCATTAAATCCTGTTTCATTGGGAGAACTGAAGCTGCAGTCGGCAGATAGAGGTGTGAAGGTCACTAGGATTTTGGGAATCAATGACCGCGCATCACTTGCTTGAATGCCAGCTTTGACAAATTGCAGAGACCAATCGCAGGCTATTATATATGGTAACAAAGTACGATATGTTTAATAAGCCAAAGAGTTTCAGTATCAGGCCACTAATTGGAAGGGCCTAGAAAATTGAAGGATATTTTTAATCACGCTCAAAACATAAAGAAGAAACTTAACCAACACGCGCTGAAAAATGGCTTTACACGAGTGGTATGCTTGCTATTTGTTGTGGCATGTCGCATTTTAATCAGTAGATGTTTATGCAATAAAAAGGTTGTGATAAAAACAAAACAAAACTTACCGAAAGAGACATTCAGTTTTCCTTGCGTTTAAGATTATCAATAAAACGAAAAATGATGGAGAAAAATAGCTGGTGGTTTAACATTGTTATGCACGAAATATTGTGCGGAAGCACAGTTGAGGCATCCACTGACACAGGGAGCCAGTTATGCGCGTTTTCAACTTTTTCATCGTCTGTGCCAATGTACCCAATGTACGCCGGCGGTCTGTGCTCTAATGCCCCGTTTCTGCAGGAGTTTTTTCAACGCCAAGGCGTATTGCTCTCATAGCGTGTTTCTGCCACTGCGTTGTCCACGCCAACGCATGCAGCTCACATCTTTCAGTCACTGCCGCCACATAGCTCAAAGCACGAATATTACTTACTTATTGAATTACTTGGTGATGAAGACCGCGTGCAATGCGCAGCGTGATGGTGTGTTGCAGTTTAACACGATACATGTTTGGCTGCGGCGAAAAGAAGAATGCGGCGATAACCTAGTTCTCTCGCTTAGTGGCCTGCGAAGCTGATCTCTTCACGCCACTACTGGTTCGAATCCCAGTGGCGGATATTTATTTGATTTCTCTTCATTTATTACACTCAGCACTAACCCACCAACATCCGAAACCCACAAACACCACAAGATCTTTCTCGGGCTTTAGCTATCTAAATAGTCGCACTGATTAGAATGACGTTTAAGAAGTAAAAATCACAAGAACATAAGACGATATGCGAGCCACGAACAGTGTCAAAAGGTTTTGCACCGGGTCCCTGTACTAGAATACGTCGGCAGCTGCCGCAAAGCACACCAAGTCACATGGAAGCGGTTCCGCATTGAGTTGAGTTGAGTGGTTGTAAACTACCGGTGGGATTAGCCTTGCAGTTGCTGCCGGCAATTGCTCCACCGTAGCGATTGAGAAGCGAGTAGGCATCATTTGGATGCATATTCGGTTCTTCGAATGGACGGTGCATAGGCGAGTCTAGGAGAAATGCGAACTTAATTTTAGGAATGGTAATAGGTGGTCACCTGCCGGACAGCTCTTGTTATGATCCTTTGCCTGCTGCATCGTAATCGCATTATCGTGCATTACTTGTCAGTGCGCAGCTGTCATCCTTGACATCAAAGGCAGCGGCTACGATATGTGACAACGTTAAAGAATGAGTCGTGAAGGGGCAGATTACAAAGTACGACCCCCCGATTTTTAGCGCCGGAACCCGTGAGTGCACGAGAAAACAATTGAACAGTCGGCAATTACGCAGCTAAGTGGCAACATTCGTAAGGTGGCTGCGGCTTCGTGCCATGTGTTTTAGTTCCCTTAATCAGACCGCAAAGTTCGCCCTTAAAAGCCTCATAACAATTTTCTTTGCGTCGAGCAGGCGTGAAAGAAAACCCACAAACAGTCTCAATTACTCAAATCTGATGCGTCTACAGCCACTGCTGAGGCGGAGACTCGGCGCAGTTCGCGCATGCAGGGACTGATTTCTCTGTGGTAATTGTCACTCAGATCTCCTTCTTGCCTTTATGGTTATTAGAATTGCACGCTATAGCAGTCTGCACTTTGGTTGCGAGTTGAGGGCGGAGACATTTCACGCTGGCATTTTCGCACTGTATTGCTAAACGAACCATACACTTGTGTTATGACTGTCGGAATACTTGAGACAAGAACGTTCTGCTCCCATAAATATTAAATTTGTAAGTCACCCGATTAATAAATCACTCCTAAGGCGAATAATTCAACCACCAATAATCGACAATGTCATGTTTCTTTCTGTTTCCTCTCCTGGTTTTTAAATAAATAAATAAATAAATAAATAAATAAATAAATAAATAAATAAATAAATAAATAAATAAATAAATAAATAAATAAATAAATAAATAAATCACTGAATGAATGAATGCAGAAACAAACTTTTATTGACAGAAGTGGCGCTGGGAGTGTAGCTGGCGGGGCCCTTGATCCAGGGCCCAAGTGGCTTCTGCTGACCTCTTAGCGTAATTGAGCAGCGCCTCCGGGTCTTCCAGGCTGTCGCTGGCCAGCTTCAACCCCCCCCCCCCCTGTTCAAAGGCTTCATCAAGAGGCTTAAGGTGGTTGGATTTGTATGGGCATGCCCATGTCATGGATGAAAGTAGAGGTGTCGCCTCATGAAGGCCATGTATCTACATAGGTCGCCGCGGCGGCTCGGTGGGTATGGCGCTCTGCTGCTGACCCGGTAGACGCGGGTCAGACAAAATACTAGAGATCCTTGTGCTGTACGATGTCATTGCATTTTAGGCAACCCAAGGTTGTTGAAGCTTCCGGAGCGATTCATTATGGCGTCTCTCACAGCCTGACTCGTTGTGGGATGTTTAACTCCTATAAACCGCATCTAGATATAGTGTTGGGTGAAGACGATGGAGGTGGTGGAGATTAAGGTATGTGATGATCTGAACTCGCCAGAGAAGTTAGGAGTCTTCCGGCCTCAAGTCGCCAGCGCAGTGAAGACGACGGAGGCCTCGAGACGCCAAGCTCTTGAAAGCACCCAAATAAAGTTTCTCTCTCTCTCTCTCTCTCTCTCTCTCTCTCTCTCTCCGGAAAAGGTGTTTGGGAGGTGAGGGTATATGCGCCTGCTGAGACGGAAAGTTTCTAGGCGTGTTGCATAGTGGGTGGTAGGGCGTAGAACTCTGGATGAAGATGCCCCGATCGGTGAGTATAATCTCGAGATAAGGTATCAACCCTGATGTTTCCACCCAGGCCTTCATGGGTGAGGACTCAAGTCATTACAATGTCTTGTTCAAGAGTATTCACCAGGATGCGGAGAGCTTGCCTTGGGACGCGAAAGCTTGTTTAAGCTCGACAGGCGGCCTGTGAGTCGTTGATGATATGTAGGCTCTGGGAATGGGGGTCACTTAGTTTAATGGTGAGGGGTGTGCAGTCTATGGATGCGCAGGCGTATGTTTGTAGCCTGGCATATGAGGCAATATCCACGTAGATGGCCATGGTGTAATGTCCATACTGTTTGAGAGGATGTCGAAGGCGGGCCTGTCTTCTGGGCGTTCGACGCTCATGTTGTATGTAGCAGGGAATAGGGTCAAGGTGGAGAGGAATGCGGATGTAGTGGAGAGTACGCTGGTGAGGGCAAGGGTCTGCGATTCCTGGCGGTCACCGGTGAGGTGGAGAATGGTTCTGTCTGCTGAGGTGTTGGGCAGACAAGTGCGTTATGAAGGACCACGTATTTGGGCCTTCTAAAGAGTTTTGAATGCCCAGGACGAGCAGGCGGGTCATGGACGCTCACTTTAGAAGGCCGAGGGTAGTCTTATAGTTTGTGTGGATTAGGATGCCGACCTGATTTAGGATAGTGGGTGTCAGTTCGTGATAAGGGAGAACGCATTGTATGCGGGTGATGGGAAGGGCGAGTCTAAACGAGCGGTGCCTTCCTCATGCATGCCCTTGCGGAGCCCCTGCTATGCGGCGAACCATGCGGGCAATGTTAAGGATGGATGTAGGAAGAGCGATAATGGCAGGGTTTTTTTTTCCGACATGCTTGATCCAGAGAAAATTACTGACACAGGTGGACGCTGCTGGATGGGACGTTTGTGAATTTGTAGGGAGTTTAGGCCAGGTGGCTTGTATAGGTGTCCGATAATCCAGAGTTCAGATTTTTCCGGGGAGCTTTGCATAACGCTTTGCGTGAAAATATCTTTACCGTTTGGCTGGTAATTTGCAGGGATCTTTGCCTGTATCTCAGGGTGATATCGTCGACATACATAGTATAGCCGATGGCCTAGTGTGCCGTTAATTGGTGGGTAAGTGGGGCTATGGGAATGATTAAAAGAAGAAGCGAGAGGGCAGTTCCTTGTGCGGGGATCGTGTGGAGTCAATTCCAATTTTAGCAGTGCGATTGGCTGGAAAGGCGAGAACAAACAGAGAAAAAGTTTATAAGTGGCCTCTACAAAGCAGTGCAAGGCGTGGCTAGACCACCCATGCCGTCCCTTCATGTATTAATAGGCCCTACTTTTCCCTTCCAAAGCAACCCAATTCCCCAACAAACGGCCTCGAGCCTCCCTTTCTAAATAAACAGATCATTCATTAATTCATTCATTCATTCATTCTGATCCTCTGTGACAACATAATATGACTAAGACAGCAGAAATCCCAGCAGCCTAAAAATATTAATAACAGAAATACCTGATAATTCTTTCCGATTTTACAAGGGCGCTCTGCAGGGGCGTCATCTGGAGGGGCACGGGGGAGGGGGGCGCTGCAGTCTTGGATGCGCGGCATCCACTTTTGTAATGGCCTTGTAAGGCTGTCCTCCGCAACGTGTGCCTGTCAGCGAATCGCTTCCGATAAAGCCGAGTGCCGCCCTCTAGAGCGCTGCAGCCCGGCCGACTTCGCATGACCGCTGCCGACAAAGAGGGCGGAAGCAGGTAGCGCACGTCGGTCTGCTTGTGCACACACAGCCTCGGGACTATCAGGAGTCGAACATCTTTCAAGCCTCCCTACTGTACACAGCTGCCTAATAATAATAATAGGTTTTGGGGGAAAGGAAATGGTGCAGTATCTGTCTCATATATCGTTGGACACCTGAACCGCGCCGTAAGGGAAGGGATAAAGGAGAGAGTGAAAGAAGAAAGGAAGAAAGAGGTGCCGTAGTGGAGGGCTCCGGAATAATTTCGACCACCTGGGGATCTTTAACGTGCATTGACATCGCACAGCACACGGGCGCCTTAGCGTTTTTCCTCCATAAAAACGCAGCCGCCGCGGTCGGGTTCGAACCCGGGAACTGCCTCTGGATTTCGTTTGTGCGTGATGATTATATTATTTTCCTTCCTTCACCGAGTTTTTTCGCGGTATATTTTTCCGCCTTCTGTGTTCGAAAAGCGTTTTGGGTGTGCTTGCTTTGAACCCTAACGCGGACTTCATAGCTAATGATGTTAGACATGACACAATTTCCCACCTCGAATGTCATGGAGTTCTTTTGTGTTATGTTTTGGTATAGAGATATTTTTACAACATCCTCTCAGTTAGGGAAGACTCATTCCACTCTGTTAAGTGCATTCCTCTGGGAATGCACTTAACATTGGCTCGGCCGCTTAGTCACGGAAGACGAGTACAACTGACCGCAACAGTGACCTCCGGTCTTGTTTGTACTTTATATGTGCGTGTGTTTGCGTTTGTGTTTTGTATGGTTAGGCTATTTATTGTGTTTTCTGGTTTTTCTGTAAATTATTTTATGAATACAGAATTGTTATAATTGCGGTGCTGACGAGAAAACAGCGGTGGCCGAGTGGTTTAGCATCAGTCTTGAACGCTCGAGATGTAGGGTTCGACCCCAGAGCCACTCGGTAGAAATCGGTCAATCAATGGGCAGAAACTTCCCACCGACCTGATGCTGTGTGCCTTCAGGTGAAATGCATGCAGAAATCGGCAGTTGGACCCACTCCTAAGAGACCAAGCACTTTAGCAATCGCTATTCGGCATACAGCCTTTGGCGCCTTGGCCAGAGAAGCCTAACTAACCTGTTCTGACATGGTCAGAGCCCTACAAAAATGAACTGAGTTCGTAAAACTACCTGAGTCATTACCTGAGTGCTCAGCCACGAAGGTCTGCCTAGAAACATCAGGACTGATACCCTAGCTCGAGATTATACCGAGTGGGGCCTCGTCATCCTGAGTACCATTAGTACCATTATAGGAAACGATACTAAGCAAAAGTCTGCAGCCATGTGAGCATGTGAGTGTTAAGGAGGATAACTTTTGCAAACAAAGAAAAGGAGTCGGCTTTCGGGAGTGCGTAGTAAATTGATGCATGACCAGTTACCTACGCAGGCTAATCTCACTAGTATTGAAAATGTCAATAGTTTTGTCAGTATCAGGCCATAAAAAAACGAGATGCTCAATTACGGAGCTCGTCATACTGAAAGGCTTTGGTGAAGCGAACGCAGGTTAGGAAAGTGAGGTTTATTACACAAGAATCAGTCCAAGGAGCACGCATTTAGTTTATTTATGGAAATGCCGGCATGTTCACATGTAAGAAAAAATTAAGCACACTTACCTCAAGGAAACACCTAGATGTCCTTTTTGCGTCATCGTTATCACCAGCCTGACTACGCCCACTGCAGGGCAAAGGCCTCTCCCATGTCTTTCCAATTAAGCCTGTCCGTGCAAGCTGCGGTCACCGTCCTTCATGCGCCTGTACGCAAATCGTACACACTGTACCACAGATCATATAATTAATATCGTCGCGCAACGTTATTCTAGGCGCGAACCTTGAATAACGTCTAACGTCTTGAATAACGTCTAGGTGCGAACCTTGAAGCAAGCGCAGCAAAGTTTGAGTTGAAAACAAAAACAAACAAATAATTTAAATGTTTGAGTGCCTTTCCGTGAACTGAATGACGTACGTGTGGGATAATCACTGATGCCTATGTTTGCCGTTAAACAGTAGGAGCACTGCACGACACATCAGAGTAATAACACGGAAGATAGTGCGTTGATGCAGCCTGGTAGAAAATTATAATGCAAATGCATAATCAAACACTTCATGAATGCTAGAAATATGCATATGTGTAAGCACGCCACATGAGTGACGTGACGAGGAGGCTAATTCCAACGTATTTATAATGCACTTTATCGAAGGAGGAGGCCCTGCATGTATTCAAGGACAGAAATGTGAAAGACGTGAATCAACTGGCCCACCACTGAATGCTATAGCATGTAATAGACACCGATACCAATATAATTTCTTGGTTGTCCAGTCGTTTCGCGTGATTTGCTGTGTGCTTGTGAGATGGTGCTTTCAAGCGCTTTTCTTTATGGTCAGCAAAGCGGCCAAGCATTCAAATTTTGAGTTTTGGACTATTCGGATTGTTCTTTTAGGACTCTTTTTTTTTCACGCATGGAAGATGATGAAGACGGTAACATTAAAAGCACAATGCGAGAGAATGATAGGTTGACACGCGAGATGGCAGACTGTGGTGACAGCGTAGTGGCCTAATGCAGTGAAAAGCGTAGCTGATCTCTTTTAATCCCGCACGAAGCCCAATTGTTTCCCTTTAATTCACAACCCGACCCAGTGCGACACTGGACGCCTCCCAACGTGCCGACGAACTCCTTACGCTGTCGCATAATAAAGGAACCGGATGCGATATAAAATATTTGCTTAATATTTTCGGAGTTTTTTATGCGGCGTGAAGGCGGACTCAGAAGTCTAACGCAATAGCCACTGAGTCACCACGGCGGGTGGCATTTGCCGCGTGTGCACCCCAGCAAAGGTGGACACATGCCACGCAAGGTAGCTACCATCGGCATTGTACTTTCGAATATACTTAGTGACAATACGTACCCCTACTCTAAACAAACACTGATCGTCACTCTGTGAACAATTTTTATTGTTGATTTTTTCTCGAGAAAGTACATCTCGGTGTGCATTTCGTTGTATTTCTCCGGTGTGTCCTCTGCACAGCTGGTTATCAAAATGGCTTCTGTCTGAAATTCCGCGATTAGACAGCTTTGCTTCTTTGAAAGCTTTTCTGTCTCCTACTATTTCTAATGTTTATTATGCGAACGTATGCGCTAAGAGCGACACAAGAAGACAATACACACACGACACAAGCTCGAACTAACTGTTTATTGCTTGCGGAAGATGGGTTTATATACGCAACGTCAGTTTTTAGAAGATGCAACCTTCCCGTCATCAGTCACGTGACCATCACCACAGCCCAGCGTCTGCATTTATCATATCAATCTCGTTTTTCGTAAGTGCAATAGAAGGAGTGCTTACACACGTTCTATTTTCCGCCTTTTCGATTAAAAACGCTTCAACTATTTCTCTTTCAATCATTTCTTTCTGCTTACCTACAATTGTGGTCCTGTTAAACATTGGTTAGCATTTCTTTTTACACCTGCTGCAATGTTGCGCTAAATTACCCGGGTGGTTAATTTTTTAACAGTCTTTATTATGCTCTAGAATCCTCGCGTTGACACATCTTCCTGATTGCCCAATGTATTGTTTCCCGCATGATATTGGAATCTTATAAATAATGTCTTTGTGGCATGGTATGAACCTTTCTCTTATTTGCGCGCACGTAAAAAAATTGCTAAATAAATCACTTGTACAACCAATACGCATGTCCGGGCTGTTGTATAAAAAAAGAAAACGAGCAGGGAACCTTTTGCAGTACAGAGCGGTCTAGTAACCGCCAGCGCGGCCTGCCTTGACCAAAAAATTTCGCGCTCGACCTTCTGCTTTACAATGAGGCTGCTATCCATGCGACCCAAAATAGGGGGCGCGATAATGCGCCTCAAGTAGCCACGTTGTTCATGTGGACATGACACATGGGTGATTTGAAATGGGCACTCTCTTTGGGAACAAAGAGACGCAGGGCGGTATACCTGTCGGTGCTATATCTTCGTTCGAAAGCACAGTAAATGCTCGGTGGGTTCTTTCTTTCCTGTCCTTTGCCCCGAACAATAGAAAGAAGCAACCTGTTGGCAACGCTTGTACAAAGCTGAATGCGACAGTTGATTTAAGAAGGACGTAAATAAAACGAAAGTTCTCTAAAAGATTCGTATGAGCCTCTCTAAAGAGCAAGCAATTGTTCATGATAATTTAAAGTCTAGGTCGCCCATTCGTTTTGACGGCGCGAACAACCGAGACCTCTAGGGCGTAATGCGCACTTCTCGTCTCTTTAGCTGGATGTGTCTGCCTTGCTAAAAAAATGGAGACGGCTCGCTCCAAACGGTGCTTGGGAGAACGAGTGATGAATGGACGGAATAAATCGCAGCGGCCCAGGAGCGCGGCGGTAGCGGCGCGGTTCCGGTTGGACGCTTGAACGACGCAAATCGGGATTGAGAGGAGGGTTACGAATAAATCAACGAAGAAAACGCAGAATGGTAATGTTTCTCTTCAGCACAACTTCGAGTCAAATTTGGCATGCATGTAGAATTCTAAATTTATTCGTATAACGTTCGCAACAACCGTTAAGGGAAAAGAGATAAAAACTGTCACCATTAGTTACAACTATTAGGAACACAGTTTTTGCATAAAAAAATACGGACCTTTAAATAGTGTGGAATGGGTTTTTTTGCATGCCTGAGGTGCGTTTTGTATGTTTTCTAGGGCTATATTGTTAAGTTTTATACAGCGGCGTAGAGAAAAGAAATAAGACGTCTCTTTTGCAAAAAACTGATCGTAGAAGAATAGGCCATATCTGTATTTGCTGTCTAAGGGGCCAAGTTCGGGAAATAATCAAAATCAATCATATGAATCATGTTATTTAAGTGAGCATTTCAACTCAATAATTTCATCTCTGCTTGACAAAAGACGCAATTCTAGCAGGAACGCGGGAATTTATGAAACTGTCATGCATAGAAAATTCCTCTGCGATCATGGTTTCTTATTAGTGCGTTTGGCCAACGCAGATTTTGTCCTCTAGCTATTCATAATAAAGTTATTACTCCACCAACACCTGTTGGAGCGCGCTTGGTCGATTCTTCGCTGACGGAGAGAATTCCGGTTCCGTGGCGACAAGTTATTGTGGCGTCATGATCACATGACGTATTAGGCCAGTTATACCACTCACGCTCCAAGTGTACCACCCTCAATTTCACCCTAAAAGATGCTAAACCCGACTTGGGCGACTGCGGGATGGCACTCTGAAAGATACCTGTGCGGTCGACTGACGAGCCGCAGCAGAGCAACGGGAATCCCAGCGAGTGCTGTCGTGGTGCTAAACAAGTGCATTGCGTCAGATGCGTGAGGCCTAGATGTGAATCTGAACTCTGTCGGTAGCTGCGCTTATCGCGCCCACATGTGCCGTTTCCTCAGTTCTCAAACCATGATTGATTCGGCCACTGCTTTGCGTGAGTTCCTCAGCGCAGCGCGAATGTTGAAGATACCAGCCGTGGAAGGCACTCCCATTAGCGATTTAGACGTGATAACCAACAAACACGGATAAAACTTAAGAATTCGCTCAGCGGGCAACATTGATTTGAACAAACACCACATTTCCCTCAATAAAACTTCGGTTGGACTAGAGGGTGCAGGATATTATTATGGTGAACAATCACATCATCATCATTACGCTCATTATTCGCCATAAGAATGCCGCGGTTTCCCTTTACCAGAGTAATTACAAGGCCAAAACCGCATGTCCGGATTGTGGTATTTCACACTAGAGCATTTGGCTTCAAGAACGAGCAAACTCTCCCGCCATGGCGCACTATCCGGAAGAAATGTCGGAGGAAAGCACGGTGGCCTCCAAGTTCACAGCTCTATCCACCAACGGCCCCTCCCCCCTCGCCGTGCGGCCGCGCCGTCATCATCTAGGACCCTACACTACGCCCCCTCTTTCCATCTTTTCCTCTCGCCTCTACACTTTGATCTTATCAAAAATGACCTTTAATTTTCTGATAACCATTCATTTTTCGCTCCCGCCTTTCTCCCTTCCCTGACGGCGCGGTTGAGGTGCGACCTTGAAGTGAGACAGACAGTGCTTTTAATTTCCTAAAAAAACCAATAACGTGCAAAGCGCCTACGTGTGGACAGCAATGCCAAGGAGATAGAAGGGAGTGGGATGGAGAGCCGTGCTATTGGAGCCGCCTGTGACGGAGTACGGCCCATCTAGAGAGCTCTGGGAAACATGTGACGCCGCGTGCATCGACCGGTGTGCCAGGCAATCCTGAAGTGCACATGGACTGGGTGAGTCTCTTCAATGTGATGAACGAACAATCGTGTGGTAAAGCTCGTGCGCGCGATACAGCGCATAAACCTCAACTAGCGGACCCTCCGCGGTGGCTCAGTGGTTAGGGCGCTTGTCTACTCAGCCGGAGTACCCGGGTTCGAACCCAACCGCGGCGGCCACGTTTCGATGGAGGCGAAACGGAAAAAGGCGCCAGTGTGCTGTGCGATGTCAGTGCACGTTAAAGATCCCTAGGTGGTCGGAATTATTCCGCAGCTCTCTACTACGGCACCGCTTTCTTCCGGTCGTCTTTCACTCCTTCCTTTATCCCTTCCCTTACGGCGCGGTTCAGGTGTCCAACGATATATGAGACAGATACTGCGCCATTTCCTTTCCCCAAAAACCAATTAATATTTATTATTAATATTATTATTATTATTATTATTATTATTATTATTATTATTATTATTATTATTATTATCTTTAACGTGCACTGATATCGCAGAGCACACGGGCGCCTTAGCGTTTTGCCTCCATAAAAACGAAGCCGCCGCGGTGAGGATCGAACCCGGGAACTCCGGATCAGTACCCGAGCGCGCTAACCACTGTTAGGTGTGGGGCTTCAACCCCATAGCAGGCCAACAGTCTTGGGGGTTTGCGCTTCGATCCCACCGCTGCCACCAGTTGTTAGATGCGGGCCCATGGTTCGCCTGGGCCGTCTCTAGCCAAAGTCGATGTCCACGGGCTCCGTATCGGTAGCTTGCTGTTACGGGGTGACGAAGAGATGATATGGTCTTCGAGGTGTAGAAGAGACTGAAAGGCTTTATTTACATTTTTACAGAGTTTAAGAGTGAATCGGGAGCTGGCTGATCGCATGCCAGATCGCTGCTTAAATAGGGTCCCCGGTCCCCAGGTCCCTAGTTAGGGAATTTAGTTCATTAAAATTGCGTCGAATCACTGTGATGTCGATCACGTGCCCAGTCTTTAGGATCCGCCTTCCAGGACGCCCCCAACAACACACTCTCGTCACTTCTGGCAAGTTGTTGTCCGTGCTGTCCAGCAAGCAGTGATGAATAGCCAGAAGGGGGCCCCAAGCGGCATCGAAGGTCAGTCACCTGCACTTCACAGCGCTCCGTGGGAACGAAAGGCTGCCGCTGCACGTTGCAGATGGTTCCATGTAAGGGAAGGCACTTGAGGTCGTTTACGAAGCACGAACATTCAGGCGTCGTTGGCTTAGTCAATCAAGGCCACGTTTGCCGCGGCTCATTTGCAGCCCCGCGCCGCTTGCGGCCACCCCGCCGTCAGTTCCGGGAGGACGTCGTTATGTCCCGGGTGGGTCGGGTGTTGAGAACAAACGACAACCAAGTTCCCGAAAAGCGTTCCCAGGTGGCGGATGGACATTTCACCCCGTAAACAGGAGGTGGGGGGAGGTCCCTTGTAGACAACGCCACCTGCATTTGTGGCGCCGCAACCACGTCGACGGCCCTTTGAAGCCTCTTTCGATTGATGACTCCCAGTGGCTTGAATATTCTTGGCATGTTGGCGTCTCCAAACGTAACACCACTGAGCCACCGCGGGCGGGTCGTATGGTATGTATGGTTACGAGGTTTTCGTAGCAAGAATTTTGAGTTTCGGGAGTTGTTTTACGTGCGAAACATATAAATGGGAAGGGCACATTGTACAAATGACGGGAACGATGGAAAGGGCTATCCACTGCGATTGCACCGACAGACACGAAATACGGGAGCTGCGTGAAAAGCCCATAGAAGGAAAGTCCCCGCAAGTTTAGCAAAGACAAGACGGCGCGGGAGCCTCAAGTTACTAGCCTGAGTAAAGGCGGAAGATTAAAAATATTCTAGAGCTTGCGATGGGTGCCTAATGCGCATTTGGTTGTAAGGTGGCTGCGGTGATAAAAATGCTTTGTTGTCAACCAAGTGTTTCGGTATCTCTGGAGCACACTTCCTATACATCGGGACAGTAGGCCTGGAAGCATTCTGCATAAAACGTTAATAAATTTAAAACCTGAGTATGCTTCTTATTTTGTGCAACGAAATTAACGGCATTTCTTTCTGACAGCCTAATGAATGCTTGACATCTTGCCTTCGTAAGATAGTAAACAGATGGATAGATATAAGGGTGCGAATGATATAATGGAGGGCACGGTGCGAGTGCCGAGTGGACATTACAGATATGAATAAAGCTACGGTGACAATATCTTGAGAGAATCGTGAACGTGATAATGTCTATGTCATCAATTGCGACATGTATTCAAGAGAAAAACGAATGTAAGAAGGAAGCACTTGCACTGATCTGCAGGTATCCTAAATTTCTACTCCCCGAATATTTTACTGAAATTAGGTATATAGATACATTGCGTTTACAGAGCTTTCAGAACTTCTATCTTGAAAGTCGCTTCATTTAGAGCAGCAGATAAGCAGCACGCCGTCTGTGACACCTGTCTTCTTTTCATATTTCTAGCCCCAAGGTAGAGGTGGAAAAGGAGGCTGAGGGAAGAAAAGGTTAAGACGTGGACGTCATTTGTTCTGAGTTGAGAGCATTTGGAAAGCCGTAGATTCTTCTCTCGCAGAAGACGGCGCCGTATACGGGACAACGGATCCATAGAGGCACAAAGTATTGATCTCATCAATACCGATTTGCAGCCAGAGGCACTGCCCGCTTTCTTGACTTCCCTGTGCTTTCTTCAAGGTGTGAGAAAAATTGCAGACGGACGGTTGCGACAACCACGACCCAAAAAGTAGCACTTTGCAGGCGTGCCACGATTCGAGAGTTTGTTTTTCACAAACTAACGAGCCACGCCGTACATTCCCGTATATAGGGATGAGGCAACGCAGAACGGGCTGAAAGAGACCCACCGAGGGGATAGCCTCTTTCAACCTTCTCCACGAGGGAGACAAATAAGGGGTAGTTTTCGACATCCGCGTCTTTTTTCTTGAACCGACATTGCGAAACAGACTTGCATCGCCGTCCATTCCTGTCCCTGCGACAATACAGGGTGTTTCACCTAGTGTTTCACATAATTTTTAAAAGATAGGGTTTTTGAGTTAGAAAAGCGAATTTTTCGGCGTAGCATTGTCAGTGGTGTAGTACGTCAGAAAACATCTATGAATGCCGAAAATTACCCGCCGCGATGGCTCCGTGGTTAGCGCGCTCGGCTACTGATCTGGAGCACCGGGGGTCGAACCAGACCGTGGTGTCCGCGTTTCGATGGAGACGGAACGCAAAAGTCACCCGTGGGCTGTGCGATCTCAGTGCACATATCCCAGGTTGTTGAAACTATTCCGGTGCCCTCCACTACGGCACCTCTTTCTTCCTTTTTTCTCTGAGTTCCTCCTTTATTCCTTCCCTTACGGCGCGGGTGAGGTGTCCGCCTATGTGTGAGACAGATACTGCGCCATTTCATTTCCCCAAAAAACCAATTATTATTATTATTAATAAATGAAAACCCGCCACCGTGGTTCAGTGGTTAGTACGCTCGGCTACTGAGTTGGAGTTCAGGCTTCGCATCAGGCCCCGGCGGTCGCGTTTCGATGGAGGCGAAACAAATAGGCGCCCGTGGGCTATGCGATGTCAGTTTACGTTAAAACCCCATCTAATAGTAATAATTAGTTTTGAGGGAAGGAAATGGCGTAATATCTGCCTCATATATCGTTGGACACCGGAACCGCGCCGTAATGGAAGTGATAAAGGAGAGAGTGAAAGAAGAAAGGAAAAGAGAGGTGCCGTAGTGGAGAGCTCCGGAATGATTTCGACCACCTGGGGATCTTGGACTGACATCGCACAGCACACGGGCGCCTTAGCGTTTTGCCTCCATAAGAAGACCCCCATCCATCTCCAAACATGATATTCTGTTCAATGGCCAGCCGCTGTGACAAAGTCAAGTAGAGCTAGTGACCAGACAGAAAGATGCAGAGAAAAGCAGGAAAAAAAAAACTATCATCTCTTCCCTTACGGCGCGGGCGAGGTGTCCACAGATGTTTGAGACAGATACTGCGCCATTTATTTTCCCCAAAAAGCAATTATCATTTCTCAGTCTAGCTGTCTTGTGGCACGTCATGAATCCAAGCTCTTGAAGTGGTGTTGCCGCAGTCGCCGGCATATTCAAGCTTGCAGTCTTGAAAAGGGATCGATGGCTGCGCGCGCAGATGGCAGATGTCGTCAGGGCTGCAAATTTCTGGAAATCGTGAAACATGAAAGGATGAAATTTTAATGACAAAAAAGAGTGATTACTAACCATTTTCCACATTAATAATAATAATAATTGGTTTTTGGGAAGGAAATGGTGCAGTATCTGTCTCATGTATCGCTGGACACCTGAACCGCGGTGTAAGGAAAGGGATAAATGAGGGAGTGAAAGAAGGAAGAAAGAGGTGCCGTAGTGGAGGGCTCCGGAATATTTTCGACCGCCTGGGGATCTTTAACGTGCACTGACATCGCAGAGCACACGGGCGCCTTAGATTTTTGCCTCCATAAAAACGCAGCCGCCGCCGCCGGGTTCCCGATTCAATATTTTCACCTTAATGTAATAAAACTCGAAGTAGACAAGTATATGTCGTTATAAGTGGTGTGTGCGGATGCGTACACGCCTGGTCGGTTAACTAGAAAGTATACATACCGACAAACTGCAAGAAAGCAATGACAATACATTTCAGGAATAAAAATCGGTGCATAGTTCAGTTTATCCTAATTCGTGTGCAGAAAATCTGCCAAGGAGTGATGCCACAATGAACAAATTAGCCACCCTGCTCGAACAACTGAAATAATATTAAGACAAACTAGAGCACTAAAGTGATTCAAACTTAGCAGAAAAAGAAAAATAGAGCGGTTCTGTACAATGTCGTTTTAAAACAAAACAAACAACTTTCCCGAGAAAAAATTGAAATGACTGCTTAGCTCAAATTCACGTAACTATGGGTCTCTATGCGATTGCTCAAGATAGGTCCATACTTTCGTTTCGCTTATGGTAAAGCTTTTGACGTGTTATAATATGGCGTCGAAGCACTTTTAGTGGCATAGTTACATTTGATGCTTAGGAAAATTAATCAACTCTTTTTGAACAGGCAGATCCTATATAGTGCCGATGGCAACTAGAGCAGGTCGGGAACAGCACTTAGCCATTGAAGTGACGAACTGCGACATCTAGATGTCCAGCTAACGGTTTTTGCTTCCGACATTGGACAGTACTTTCAATAGAAGACATAGAGCAACAAAGTAGCACAACGAATAACAAAATGCAGGCGTCAGGTAAGAAACAAGCGTCTCATATTTTGAAGGAGAGAGCTGATACGGGCTGATATGAAGATGCCTCGGCCCTCCTGGAGGATATGTGGGCAAGCCCAAGAAGGAATTGCCGAAGGAGAGCCCGAGTCGGTCCTCATTCGTTATTGGACGCGCTATCGACAACGCCCGTCGATTGTGGGCAGCCTACGTGCGGCTGTCCACGTAGGTCCGAACTGGGGCCGATCGGGGTTATTTGTGAGCAGCCCGCAGGGGGCCAATCTAGGGATCAGTTTCAGAACCCGCATGAACACAAATGGGCCCCGCCGGGAGCCCCAGTTTATAGCCCACTTTATGCTACTTGGGCCCCTTTAAAACCTTACCACATCAGCAACACTCAGAGCTGTGAACTATGAAGACACATCTCTAGGAACATACTAGAAGTACTGTGAGCGATGATTCCACTACTGTTCTGTAGTGTCGGCTTACACCATTAGCGGCTTATTTGTGGAGGACCACAGACAGACCAACTATATAAAATTAACACAGACTACCGCCTGACGCCACATCCTAAACACTCTCGGCATTCACATCCCAGCTAACGACCCCACACTCCTCTCCATCCCACGCCCTATCCACCCCCACCTCCTCGTCAAACCCCTTCTGAGAAAGACCCATCCGCAACACCACGGGCCACGCCTTCGAGTCATGGAAAAGGCGCTCACAATTATGGCTCCGAAACGTATTCCGTGTGGGTGGACGCCCCTTGCTCAGGGCAAGGAAGCGGCGGCAGCCGTGGTGAGCCATACCCTTCAAACTCTTGCTGCTCTCCCCTTCCCTCGGTTACATCCTCAGAAGGGGCTGAGGAGGCACTCATCGCCCTTGCGAATGCCCACATGGAAACACGTTATATTTTCACTGATTCGAAGACTGCACTACTAAATTTTGCGCGCGTCCAGTTCATGTGCCTGCTATTTGCGTACTGCCCTCAGCCGCTACCAATTTGCCCTGCCACGGGGAGCTGCTCTGAGCGCCTGTGAACTCGGAGAACCCAGCAACTAGGCCAACAGCTTAGCTCGAAGCCTGATACACTGGCGTCAGGCGGCCCCTGCGTTGTTCTCCCGGGAGCGCATGCACACATTCAGTAAACTGACTCAGGCCTATCGAGACGAAAGGAAGCTCTACAACCCCCCCCCCCCCCCCCCAATCCCTCGCTTGATAAACTACCATCAAACACTATGTCGTCACCTCAAAGTGCGAACCCTTCCATCCCCTTAAATTAGGTCCCGCTACCATCAAACCCTCACCGACCCCTCTTGCCCCCTTTGCGAGCACACAACCGCCACCCTTGCTTCCATTCTATTTCAATGCCCGGTGGACCCTTCCGCGTGGGGCCTGGAGCATCCCATCAGCTGCGAGGAGCCAGAAGTTCACCACCGATTGGGCTGCCGACATCAAAGACTATAGGAACATGAACGCTTGAGCGTAGTAGGGCCGTGTGGGGCCGAGGAACCTGTGTGCCTCAAACTCCTGTGTGTAAATAAAAGTTTCTACCACCACCTCCACCTGTCCGTGCAACTATCTCTCACAAGCAAGCGGTGGTGGCCTCACTAGTTGATAGTGGTCCCGTCAGAGTGACAATGATATTGGAGACCGCGTGACCTTGCGTTCTCTCTGGCACTTCCCCGGAAAAAATGGGCAGCACCACTGCCAACAAAGGTCATTGTGCCGGATTTTTGTTAGGACTTTGTTACTGTTCTCGTTTGCACTTCTTACTTCTTATTTAGGATAGGACCCTTATTTAGCAACGCTTGAATATATTTAACGGATGCTCAAGCGAGTCCTTTTGCTATGCAGAGTACGTTACGAGGTATTTTGTTATTTATTGAGGTACTATGACTATCACTTTGTTTCCCTTATTTCCCAGTACTTTTTTAGCGTGAGATGGAATAATATTTTTTAATGCTTCATTTCTGTTGCGAACTTTTCCTCTTAACTATTACTTAACTCAATTTTTTTTCTTGCAACTCTTGGCTGGTGTATCTTTTTGCCAGTCGGCATGAATTTTTTTTACCAAGACAAACTCTGCCAAAACTCAGAATTTTGCTAGCTGCCAGGAATAAAGCCTGCTTTGTCATTTCTCACCATGCGCATCCCCCTGCGCACGTAAGCGGGTACGCAGGGGGCTACGTGGAAATGCAGCATGCGTTTTGCATTTCTTAGTGTCAGCGAAAAAAAAAGGCAACCCATAAATGGCTTCGCTAGAAGAACGCATGGACACCTCATCAAAAATGGAGCCAATACGTCACTGGTGACTGTTGAGAACGGAAGAAGAAGCACGCCCAGGAAAGCCCAGGAGCACGATAACAAATGACATGGACATATGGACTCCGGCAGGAATGAATCCATAAATTTGCTTCAAGAAACTTGTACGAAACCAGGAATATACGTAGGAGAGCTTGCGATGTGCCTTCTGCTGCTGGAGCCTCCGCATCAAGACGGTCCTGCTGCGTTCTTGATGCCGATCGATCACTGTCCCTATAAGAATATTTATTCCGGCGCACGTTCCTTCACCGCCTAGTATAGCGAGATGGAACGGCGGCTGAGGCGAGGCGAAAGGAAGCAAAGAAAGGGTTTTTGCTTTTGTTTGTGGCTTCTTAGTTATGTCATTTTTTCTCTAAGAAGAGCTCACATTCGGTTTGGCTTATGGAGTCTAACGTCCCAATGAGACTCAATCTATCAGGGACCCTGTAGTGGAGGGCTCCAGATAGTTTAGACCACCTGGTGCTCTTTAACGTGCACTGTCATCGCACAGAACACGGGTCTCTAGCATCTCGTCTTCATCGAAATGCGACCATGGCGGCCGAGATCGAACCCACATCCTTCAGGTAAGCGGCCAAGCACCATAACTGCTGAGCCAGAGCAGCGGCTGAGAGAGCCCACACTAGCTGGTAGATGCATCTGTAAGGTGATGAATCGTTTATGTTCTGTACTGCTTTTGCAGCGTAAGCCGTATAAGCCATAGGCCGCCTCTCCTCAGATCTCCGAAGTCTCGTGGCCACCTCTGACGTGAAATTGCTTCAGCATGCATCAATGTTGCATGACCCGTTTTCACTGGTCTCATTAGCTATGTGTCTGATGACTGTGACAATGATTCTCGCAACCGAGTCCGCGAAGATATTCGTTTGTCCCAATATATATTTGACATTCCTATACACATTAATGGCACTAAAGAGCTCATACTTTACGTCAGAGTCTTGTTCAAACTTTTCGTTACATTTTTTATTAATCACCATTAGCCATGTGGCGATTACATTTCTTACAAGGGCAGCACTAAATGTAACGGATGTGCGGAATTCTCGCTGCACAAGGGTTACATTTTTATGTGATTAAATTAGTACATAGGGTTTCCTCCGAATAGCATCAACATAGGCAGGCACTGCTAGGGACTTCCATACTGAAACAATTTCTGAATAATCGGAGTAATCTCTGCCTCTAATTTTTTTGTTCCCCATGATTTGTTGCTGTCATCTACCTCTAATTTCTACCTCTAACTTTTTTTGTTCCTGTTATTTCTTGCTGTTGTCTGACACGCTGCTGGATTAGTATTTCTTTTCACTTATGTGTTCATATAAAGAGAGAGCTCCCGTAAATTGTCCCTCTTTGCATGCCCCACAGCGCATTACATCAGCGCAGTGCGGATGGTAGTATAAGGTTTTCACCTTACATACTGGCCTCAGATGGGTGTACACTCGACGGCAGTGGGCGCGTTTATGTTTCACTTTAAGGTGCAAAAGTATATAAATTTTAAATATTCTCGGACATGATGCCATTTTTTGTAGAGAAATTTTAATCAAGGTTAATTTCGCTGAGCGACGAAAATTATTGCAAGAAATGGCAGTTTTATGGAAACGCTATTTATTGAGTAATAGGTAATGTGCATGAAGTGATTGAAAATTTATACAGATTACCCATAGTTTCAATCAAAAGGAGCCTTTTTAATACACAGGGTTGACGGGATGGAGGCATTAGTCTGAATAGACGAGAGGTTTGAGTTAACAGAGTTCAAAATAACAAGGGTCGTCTGTAGATATACTACAATATCACATATACATACGACACCGACCCCTGCATTTCACAAAACGAATTTGAGAAATTCGGCACTGTAGTCACAATCTGTGCAGTACTAATAAGTATTTATGAACAAATTTCAGCACAGTGCATTTTTCGGGTTAACGACCGTTCTGGAAAGCACTTGAGTACTGCTTTCGTATCAGCGATGCATCCGGTAAAAATGGGCCCGTGGCGCCAGTGTGTCCGTCATCCATGGTGAAAAGAGGTCATGTCTTGTCAAATGGTCGGCCGCTGGTGTTGTGTATGTTCACTGAAGGGAGGCAAAGTTTGGGGCATGAAGGTCCCAGTGGTCGTCCCTCCACATCCACGATTGAAAACAACGTTGCTAGAGCACAGGACATGGTGTTAGCGGACGGGCGCATAACGGTGTCAGACGTGGCGTCTACACTGCGTCACATGCTCCATGGTGTGTTGGGTTAACGAAAAGCGTCTGCAAGAGAAGTGCCGAGAAACCTGACCCCGGATCACAAGAGTGCAAGAATAAGAATCAGCCTCGATCGATTGATCCGGTACGCGCGAGAGGAAAATGAGTTCCTGTTCAGAATCATCACGGGCGATGACACATGGGTACACCCATTTACCGAGCCACATAGTACCGGCCTCAGGGTATCCAGGACATCACCGAGAACCGGTTGCCTGCTGATACCTTCCCTGGTTACCGGGCTGTACCTGCCCTTCCATGTGCTTCCGCGCCGACAAGGACTGTCGACCTTCGACCACCTGCAGCACACGGTGGCAGGTCGACGGAGCAGCGCGAACCCCAACCCATAGTAGGACGCTGGTGTTGTTCTTGTCGAACCCCTCTAGGTTTTAAGTGCCCCGTAGTGTATTTGTGTGTGTTAGTGTGCAAGCGGGCGACGTATGCTGAATGCTATCCTCGTCGCTCAAGAGAACAGTGTGGTGATACTGAATGCGACCTGTTTACTGTCCAGAGCTCCTGAACAGACCTGAGCTCATTAACTACATCACACTGACATGACCCACCACATATCCACTAAAGCTGGCCTTAAGGCTGACGAGATTTGCCTGTTCTAAAGAGGCAGAAAATGAAAAGTGAGCTCTGAAGAGCCAGAGAGTTCTTGAAAAGACGTGAAATTCTACGCGCCGCATTTTTCACAGCTGCGTAGCTCAATCAGCCAAAAGTCGTGGAATAGCGAAAGTGCTTCTTTATTGCAATTCATTATTGGTCATATCTCAGGGCAAGGTATAAGAATATTTCCTCCTCACCTTCTACGAGGTAATTGTTTTAGCAGCAAGCTGCACGTAGACAAAACGCGACATTGCGCTGTTTGCACTGACCTAGTGTTTCATTGCTTGCTCCAAACCTCTGCGCTTGTTTCACCGCTCCTTGAATACTCCGAACGTACACAAAGAAAGCATTGGATGACGAGTTGCATGAAGAAGGCATAAAGAAATAAAGGAAGAGCATCACACAGCAGAGGGGCCACCTGGCTTTTTCGTCGTTTTAAAAACGCACAACACAAAGCAGTAGAGGAAGTAATGGGGTACGAGGGGAATCACATGCAGAAGCTTGCTTTAGGACCTCAGTGCCAAACTTTTGCCGGCGAACTGTGACGTCTGCTTGTACAGCACATTGACTAGAGAAAGAGAGAAATAACATTTATGGCCGCCATTCAAAACCGCACTGGGGAAATCTTCCTCCGTAGCGTGTCTCTCCTTCGGCCGGGATCCCGTAGGTCACGGCAGAAGGAAGAGCTTGAACGATGATTTCACTTTGCAATTTACTGTCAGGGCTACGTAGCGAAGCCTCTCAGGTTTGTATCGTGTGTAAGCCGTTATAAAATTCTTCAAGTTTACGCCATTTGTACCGTATGTGCTATCTTATTGCAAAAACAACATTGTGCCTTGAAAGCCTCTGGGTATAACCTATTAAAGCGAGCCGGGTGAGGAAACACCCCGTCTGCAATTTCCTTCAAGGAACTTCCTCTGTTTTACTCAACGTGCGAGCCGCCGCTGGGAATTCCATTCTATCAAGGATATAATGCTTCGTGATTTATCGATAGGTTCTGAGACTTTCGTTCTTACTATCCCCCTCTAGAGATGTGCGAGGGAGCAGATTGACAAGGAACAAGCTGTGTTTGGTCTGACCTAAAATCACACCGAAAAGCTCTGTTTCAACTATTGCTGTTATAATAAAATAGCCAGTTCATTTAACAAAGGCTAAGCAGAAGAAATGGAGCTGCAACTTTTAAACTTAAGAAAGCTGAGAAGCAGACAGGGAGTTTAAAGAAGTCGCGTAGCCAGGCAACGTGCATAGTCTGGCTGTAGCAGTGCATGGTCTGTAGTACATCGCGGAACAAAACTGTGCCGCATTTTATCTGAATCCAGTGTTTCTCATGCGGATAGACTCAGAAAGATTGTGTTAGTGCCGATGGAGCCAACATTGCATGTATTTACATCAAGAATGCGTAATCTTATTTTTCAAAGAACGTTTCATTTTGCCCTGAGCGCTGTGGCATTTCGCCACATAGTTCGTGCTTTTCAAGGCATCCATGGGGCCCAGATTCCGTTGTTGCTCTCGGGGAATCCCCTTGGGTCAGCTGAACTACTGATGGCTGGAACAGTGGTCTCGTTGTAAACACTGAGCTTCTTCAGCATTGAAGAGAGAACCTGGAGGTGAAAAAAAAGGATAGAAAACATGCACGATATTTAAGCGCTTCTACTTTATTGCAGCTTATTATAGACTCGTTACGCCGTATGTATAAGGAGCATGCTACGTTCTTACTGAGGAGCTCTTGTTGGCCAGGTTGTGCAGCTCGCACGGGTCTTTCGCCAGATTGAAGAGGTAATACGGCTGGCCAGCATGAAAGTTCGTGGTGTCCGTAGTGCCTCCGCCTCGCCAGCAGTCAACGGTCGCTTTGCGTCTCCAATTATTCCCACTGCCATGCTCGAAAATGTGCCCAGCCCCGTAGAAACGCCGGAGCACGGCTGCCGTCCTGCTTCGGCTTTGCAACTCGTCCAGATCGTCGCAGGGACGGCTTCTCCCGACCACCTGCGCGCAGGTATTTATAATTTACGGTTTCCTGTTGTATGTGTAGGGAGGGGTCCTCCGCTTCCAAGGCCGTTTCGTCTTTATATAGGGATGCTGTAAGTGATCCATTATTCGGCTCAAAAGAAACCCATGTGGCCTGAAGATTTAGACCAACGTTGCGCACAAACGTACAATTCTTTTTGAAGCGAAAAGTTTCACTAAGTTAGGTAAAGGAGTCGTCGCGTAGGTCGGATAATGACCTTGAACGACCTTCAGCCCAACTACGTTAGCCGTGTATGACCATATGTGTTACAGCTATGGTTTCGAACCCTTGACTCCTGACCTTGACTCATGACATTTAGTTGACCTTTGACAGTGGGTGACCTTTGGGCTTACCTTTGACCATAAGAACATCCGATGGGGTGATGTGAAGCCACGTGATGACATCTGATGGGGGTGTCGTATGACCATGGGTTACCACGACATAGCCACGTGGTCGTGTGGGTATATACCGAACGGCTGTCGCGAGCGTGTAGCGGAGCTGCCATGGGCGAACCTCAAACGCTTAGCAAGCGTGGGTGCTTTCCGATGTATTCCAGGGTTAGCCGAATTAAGCCACTGCCAATATTTTGCGTGTAGGTGTTTCGCCACGTCGACAAGAAGATTGCTGCTAACAAATTGTCTGATTGCAAAATAAAAGAAAACTGTAGAAATAAGGAACCTGGCTGCGGTTGTCCCAGGGGTTTCCGTAGCTTCCTATCACCAGCTTGTAGTCACCATGGCGAAGGGAAGCGTGTCCAGCGTCGCGGTGGATGTCGTGGAGCAGCTCTTTTCGTGGAGGCTGCCCTCCTTTGGACAGCGCGTGCCACTGGTCCACGCCGTCTAGTGGCCCAAGCCCATGCACATCTCCTCCTGGAGAAAAGCAACAACGGAAGCTTGCACATTTGTGCTAATAAAGGCGGGGAACGGTGATTGCTAACTAGTTCCCAGGTGAAAAGCAAGAAGTGAAATTTACAGATAACCCAATTTATGGCGCGCTACTTGGAACTCGCTATTGATCAGACATGCAGCAAACGGTGAGCAATTCCGGAGACGAAGCCTACGGCTGCAAAAGGGTGCCTCCACTTAGACGAAAACAAATTAATAAAAACATATTCATGTCTTTTAAGAGCCACCTGGGGAAAGTTCGCTGGAGTGTGCACTGCACCCTCTCGCAGGATTCATGATTCCGAGATTTTTGGGTCAGAGTCAGTCTCCGCACTCGACATTCATTTTGTTGCGTATCCTGATAACTGCGAAAAGGGGTTTAATTGCCTTGAGTACTTTACCATGAGAACTGTGACAATTGGCTAAACTGTCTGCTCTTTGAAGGTGGCACAAAGGATCTACGCGAAAAGTGCGCGACGAGAAGAAATTGCTGCTGTCGCATGTGTATGCCTTTCATGCACTTGGAATTATTGCCACACGGACGAGGAACCCGCTGCATGAGATAGATTGATAAATGTTAACCCGGTCCGCCAAAAACAAGAAAGGCGAATACAGTAAACTGTATATTTCACTCAGTGCGCATGATGCGGAACATGCTATGCACAACACCACTATCGCATTCAACAGTGCTCCGAGGAAAGTGCGCCTGTTTCTGTAGTTTATCGCATTTAATTGTGCTGTGCTATGTCAGTGTGCTGTGTGATGTCAGTGCACGTTAAAGATCTCCAGGTGGTCGAAATTATTCCGGAGCCCTCCACTACGGCACCTCTTCTTCCTTTCTTATTTCACTCCCTCCTTTATTCCTTCCCTTACGGCGCGGTTCAGGTGTCCAACGATATATGAGACAGATACTGTACCATTTCCTTTCCCCCAAAACCAATTATTACTATTATTATTTATTTAATTGAAAAAGAGGCAGCGACGACGTCAAGTCAGTTTTTGCTTCGGATACCTGAGCCCAAGCTATACCGCCGTTCACTTCCAATCGACATTCGCGGATTCTGCTTTGGTCTTGAATCACGAGGATGATTCAAGTTGGTAAAAAAAGCTACTTTTTTCAAATCCAATTTTCGCAGTAATAACTGCGTCTTTTGGTGCCCTATATTTTTACCAATAACCAAAATTTAATCTTCAGTTGAACCTGCTTAAAGCGAAATCGAAGTAAATTTTTTTCTTTATAGCGGTTCTATCGTTACAGCCGTACGTTACATTGGCGTCAACTCTCAAATTACAGCCGGCTTATGTGGCACCCTCGTTACAGAGGGCAACATAGCTGACTTTACTCTGTGTCCGATATGTGCCGAAAAAGCTTTCAAAATTCGCGGTTTTTCCCAGTTCTTTTTGACCGAAGTATATTTCTATCTTCTCGGAAAATGTACCTCCAGATATGGAGGCCACAAACTCCCATTAAAGTTTATTATATAATATTATTAATGGTAGAAAGGGGGAATACTTGAAACATTACAGCGAGAGAGATGACCTGACAGTGGTCTAGGGGTTTGTTCCGTTATATATACGAAGGAAGTTGTGCTTAAGATGTTATTTTAGGTAGTTGAGGAAGTTTTAGTTTTGTACGATTCTTTTGCGTAAGGAAATTCTAAATGCTACTTTCCTCTTCCCTTTCATTTTTTGGCTCAGTCCCCTCAAGGTGGTGGTGGTAGTGGTTTTATTAAAAATAATAGTAAAAAGGAAGGAAAAGATTTTTGCTGGCCCCGGCATCTGCCATCGATACTGAAGCACCTGAGCTGGGGCAGCGGAAATAAAGGACAGCAGGCAGAATGGAGAAATGAAATGAAAGAGGTGAGGGGACAGGAATAGAGGACAGGGGGAGAAGTAATATGTACAAACTATTTACACAAGTAATGTGTCCAGGTTGTGCGCGTGATTAGTTCATTTAAGAGGAATTAAATCACACACGCGCACAGCACTGTGTAGGTTACAACTGGAGTGGGGCGTCCAGTTATTAATCGTTCAAGGTAGAACTCGCGGAGCGTTCGGTCACTGCGTGTAACTACCTGACGGAGAACAGACGGGACGTCAAGCCCGTGTGTTCGAGGAATGCACAGAGGCTCACCAAAGTTCGCTCACGAGTGCGCGCACTGCCCTGCGGCCACAATAGCGTCTTGATGGAGTCTGGTAGTATGCCCTGCGCCCTATAGGCCGCGAGCATATCGCGACGAGCATCGGCGAACGCGGAGCAGCGAAGGAGCAGATGTTCTAGTGTTTCCACTGCACCGCATCCGTCACACACATCACTCGTCGCGATTCCGTGACGCACCCGTCGTTCCCCGGGCCACACGCAGCCAATGCGCGCGCGGAGGATCATTGCACGTTGCGACCGTGTAAGTGCGCGACAGCCGGTGACACTGTCGATGCGCTCACCTCCCGCGATGCGTGGGTCGGGGTGCTGCTTTCGGAGATGGTCGTAAATGGCCGCACGCACGTCCTCCAGCGCAAGAGGCAGATCGCTGGCAGGTAGTTGGTGTGCAGCGGTCGCGAGGTCGTCAGCTTCTTCGTTGCCGGCGATGCCGCAGTGACCGGGCACCCACTGTGCACGCACGGCACAACCTCTCTGCGCGAGGCGCTCGATGCGCGAGCGAATTTCCCGCACTAGTGGGGTACCGCGGCCGTTAGATTGCAGGCGGCTGAGGGCGGCGCGGGAGTCGCACAGCAGAGCACTCCTGGGCGGCGGAGGCCAGAGGATTCCCCTCAAGAGAGAATTCTATTTCGTCGTATTTGTCTCATATATCGTTGGACACCTGAACCGCGCCGTAAGGGAAGGGATAAAGGAGGGAGTGAAAGAAGAAAGGAAGAAATAGGTGCCGTAGTGGAGGGCTCCGGAATAATTTCGACCACCTGGGGATCTTTAACGTGCGCTGACATCGAACAGCACACGGGCGCCTTAGCGTTTTTCCTCCATAAAAACGCAGCCGCCGCGGTCGGCTGCGTTTTTATGGAGGAAAAACGCTAAGGCGCCCGTGTGCTGTTCGATGTCAGCGCACGTTAAAGATCCCCAGGTGGTCGAAATTATTCCGGAGCCCTCCACTACGGCACCTATTTCTTCCTTTCTTCTTTCACTCCCTCCTTTATCCCTTCCCTTACGGCGCGGTTCAGGTGTCCAACGATATATGAGACAGATACTGCGCCATTTCCTTTCCCCCAAAACCAATTATTATTATTACTTCTTTCACTCTCTCCTTTATCCCTTCCCTTACGGCGCGGTTCAGGTGTCCAACGATATATGAGACAAATACTGCGTCATTTCCTTTCCCCAAAAACCAATTATTATTATTCATGCGCCACTCTGTGCCAGTCGTGAAGCAGCTAACCTTGTGTTTTCCTTTGCATTATAGAAAGCGGCACAGTTACCATAGCGCACGGTCTGGGGTCTGAGGTTAACAAAAGAGGTTTAATTCTGTTTCGAAGGCATCGCAAACCCATATTCTCCAGTGGCCAGCGGGGAAAGACGATGGCGGAACTGTATCACACTGTGGTAGAGCTCTTAATGAAGAAGGTCTCCCATGTTTTTAGTTTAATGTTTCACATACAGTCTAGCATACCTACAACGGCCGCCGTTATAACGGACATTCACTTATTGCGAACGAGACCGGTGCTACCGTGAAAATATGCATTACGGCAATGGTATTGCATCTCAGATACGGCAAACAACTGTGAGCCTACACCACTCGGTTAGAGCGGACAAATAGCTGCTGTAAACTAGGCTTGCAGCAACGTTGAGGGGCGAATGTAGTCAATGTTCCTCTCCGCCACTTTCTACGGAAAGAACGCTGCGACCTTAAATAAAGTATAAAAAATACAGGATGTATGGAGTGCCGACTGAACATTTTACCTGATGTGGCTGTCAAAAACTCACGCTATGAAAGGCGATGCCTAGCGAGGGTGGAAAGTGCTGTAAGCTTCGCGTTATCGTCTTTTTGCACACGAGAATGGACGGCAGTGAAGGGGGGTGCTGTTTTTCATCGGGAAGAGCCATACGGCGCAGTCCTTGATACACTACACGTTCTTGTACGCTATAGGTGTGCCGGAAAGGGCTGGATAAGGGCGACTTTTTTTTTTATTCGACCAGTGTGTCAATAGGCGCAAGCTAAGCTGGGGTATGGAGACATGAATTGTTCATCGAAAGGTTTGAGTTCACCTTGAAATGGCGAAAAAAAAATGTAAGAAAGACCTGCCAGTGCTTGATAAACGTGCTGCAAACCACCTGATGATTTGCGTGACTGCAGTTACCGTGCTTTTGTGCCACCATACACGAGGAGCAAGACCGCAGCCACTTGGAATGGGCATAAGTCATGCGGTGAAGGTACCCTATTGGCGACGCATCAATGCTTATAGCAGCTGACCGACTTCGGATCCCCCCTTTTGCCGCCGTGGACTGATAAAGCCGAGTGCATTGTACTGGCTGCGGAGTGCATCAAAAATTGCTCCCGTAAGGAAAGGTTTATGGACCTGGGAACGATGGAGGACGCTGTTGACTGCATTTGTGACTTGTTGATGCGTGGATATGTGGCAACGCGTCGCTGATGCATTGCTGGCCGGTGTTGATGTCACCTGGTATGATTTAGTGGGTGCGGATGATGAAAAATTGGTTTTTGGAGAAAGGAACTGGCACAGTATCTGTCTGACATCCCGACGGACACCTAAACCGTGCCGTAAGTAAATGGATAAAAGAGGGAGTGAAAGAAGAATGTAAGAAAGAGGTACCGTAGTGGAGGGCTCCGGAAGCATCGGAGTTCCATACACTGATGAAAATAATAGCGCGCGCGCGAAGTGTCAACACTGAAAGAAATATGATTCAAACGATATCGAGGAGGTCGGCCCACTACCATTTGCCATTACCGCTCCTACTGCGATTAGTTATACAGTATACAGGGTCACTATAAAGCAGCTTGTTTGTACCAACGGTATTGGTGAGGGGCATGCGAGTGCGCAGTAGAGACTGGAAAGCACCGTTATAGAGTCTAGCTTGAATAATCAGGCGCGCGTAACGAAAACGTTTCTTTAAGACTTAAAGGTCACATGGTCCGACTTTAGATATTTGACTGTTACATGAGAAGTGCACTTACTAAGGACCTCGGATATAACAATCGCAATTCGCACGACCGTCAGGATCTTTATAAAGTGGCTCGTCTGTATTTAGCTTCTATGATGCCTTTAAAAAATAGAGCCCGGAAGGAAAAAAAAAACATGAACACGCTGTTTGACGAGAAATTAACTCCAAATTATGCTCTGACAGGAAGCCACATCCTAAACGAGTTACCCCACACGTCATGTTGAAACCCCAGCACTACCAGTTCAAATCTGTTTCATTGGCTTTGTTTAACGTAGTGTAATACTACAGTAAGAAATATATGCTTTCTTGTAAGCGGGAGAAGCAGAACTATGTCATGATGCGGGGTGCTGGGTATTTTCTGGTTGTGACGAAATTGGATAGTCACTAGTCACCTGCGGCGTTGATGAACCAGATAGCAAGCATGATCCATTGATGTACGCAGGCGGCACTGAATCCTGTAGCGAGGATGAATCAATTGCCAGGTTATCGCCTGCTTATGATCATGAATGCCGTAGAAGTACTTGCCGCTGTTGAATAGTATTTCTTTCACGCGGGGGCACCACAGTGGTATCGCGCTTTGATTTATTCTGGACGCAGCAATATGTGTGCAAAATAGTTCTTTAGAGCTGTTGTTTTTTTTGCTATGAAGTATAAATAACTCACTGCGCCCTCCACCTTGTAGATAGATAGATAAAGAGGAGGAAGGAAAGGCCGGGATGTTAACCAGAAAGGGGTTCCGGTTGGCTACCCTGCACTGGGGAAGAGGAATTAGGGGACTAAAAGGAGGAAGAGAGAAGGGGAAAAAGGCATAACACACACACACGCACAACGCTGTCACAATTTGTCACTCAATCCAGTCGCTCTCAAGTAGGCAAAGAGTGCCTACCGAGGATCTTTTGCTCTGTTAATGGGCGAGGATCGAGGCGGTCCAGGGGCACAACACAGTGTATGTCTTGCACTCGCAAATGCAGGGCACTCACAGAGAAGATGAGCGATGGTCTCCTCAAAACCACAGCTTTCACAGGCAGGGCTGTCGGCCATCCCCATCCGGAAAGCATAGTGGTTGGTAAAAGCAACACCGATCCATAAACGGCATAACAATGTTGATTCGCGACGTGCTTAGTTACGTGGAAGATGAAGGCGCAGTCCAGGGTCCAGTGCCTTGTAACTTCGCCTTGTAACTTCGTATTAAACCGCACTGCCACGGGATTGAAATTTGAGGGGGTTACTAGCTCGACTGGCGAAAATAGCAACAATAACGACCTCAGCGACAACTGCACGTCAGGTTTCATACCTTACCAGCAACGGAATATAGTGTGGGCAGCCAATCCGAGATGTGCATCAGTTGGGACGAGACTCTCGGACTGTTTTTCAGCAGCGGGCTCCACACCAATGCAGCGCAGCGGATTCCACCTTCCCAGAGCGTGGCCTTGGAGCCCCGTAGGGGCCAGTTGAATCCGAAGTTCGGCCTTCCACTGCCGTATGGGTGACCGCCGTTGTCAGAACTGAAGACCAGCAAAGTCTCCTCTAACATGCCGGCGTCGTAGAGCGCCTCGAACAGCGCTCCAATGGACTGGTCCAAGGCGTCCACCATACCTACGTGGGACGAAAACCGAGTGCGCGTTGAAGCTAGGCACATGCTAATGTTTTGTCAAAGCATGTCTGCCGCAATCGTTGCATAAAGAGGAGCACGCAACTGGAAAGGGCTGAGTTCCGAAAAAGTAGCTTCTTTGCCGAAGACAGATTATGCCATATCCCAGTGCCCTCGTTACGTGTTAAAATGAACAAGAAAATAATCTGCGAGTTTCCAGTCAGCTTGGTGGCACATTTATGCGGACTACTTTTGTTCCACTGTGGGCATTGGCAGCAGCGGCAGCAACCAGCGCACACGTCTCCTGAATTACTGCTCCACGTATTTGCAGGCTACCCGACGCCTGTCATCTGTACGCGACAAGGTGCCGAGCCCGTCCACTGAGCACGGTGCACGACGAATAACATCGATCTCGGACAGCGTTCGAGAATCCTGCATAACGCCGAGCCTCACGGTGAAAAGCACGAACAATCGTCAGCGGTATCACCGACACCGTCCGGCGAATTTTCAGCAAGGGGCGTTTCCTTGGCATTGGCAGCAGCGGCAGCAACCAGCGCACACGTCTCCTGAATTACTGCTCCACGTATTTGCAGGCTACCCGACGCCTGTCATCTGTACGCGACAAGGTGCCGAGCCCGTCCACTGAGCACGGTGCCCGACATCTGTACGGGGCAAGCTGCCGAGCCAGAGGTGCACGACGAATAACATCGATCTCGGACAGCGTTCGAGAATCCTGCATAACGCCGAGCCTCACGGTGAAAAGCACGAACAATCGTCAGCGGTATCACCGACACCGTCCGGCGAATTTTCAGCAAGGGGCGTTTCCTTGGCATTGGCAGCAGCGGCAGCAACCAGCGCACACGTCTCCTGAATTACTGCTCCACGTATTTGCAGGTTGGTCGTTTTTTCGATAGGTCTTCTGGTTTCCTGCCGCTGCTGCCAAGGCTACTGTTGAGTGTCACGCAATTATCATGTTACGCTGTTGCGCATGTCGACAACCTGTTGATGACAGCTGTCAATCACTGTGCTGCTCAGAGTGTGAATTTACGTACCATGTCGGATCATGTTCAGGCGTTTCGGAAGAAACGTTCATTTCGAAACGAGCAAAGGCTTGGAAGGCCTGGAGGTGCGAAACATGTAAGGGCAGCCGTAAAGCTGAGGATACACTGCACGGGCAGCAGTCCGATAGAGAACTAATCACTAGGCTGTTTTCAATGGAAAGTAAAATTGACTCCCTTCTGGCCATGTCCAGCAAGCTTGAGTCGCTTGAGTCATCCGTCAGCCTGCTCTCAGATAAATTCGATGAGTTTCAAACACGTCTTCTAGCCCAAGAAAAGTCGACAAAGGATGTCACGAAGCCTGTAGAGCGGCTTGAGAAAGCTGAATGGGCCTGTGAAATTGCACAGGTCAATAAGGACGTTGACAGTCTAGAATGGCGCAGTCGTCGACTGAACATCGAAATCCATGGTCTACCAGAGACGGAAAACGAGGACTTACTAAAGAAAGTGAATGAAATAGGCACAAAACTGGAACTTGATGAGGTGTGCTCGAGTGATATAACAGCCCTGCACAGGCTTCCCGCGAAGCCGGGCAAAACACGGGGCGTAATTGTTCGCTTCGCAAAGCAGGAGGTTCGTGATGCCTGGCTAGCAAAAAGGCAGGCGCTACGTGATGACAACACCGGAAAGTACATGTGTGAAAATATGACTCGGTACACTCGCACTCTTCTGAGAGTTGCCAAAGAATGGGCTAAGGAATCCGGCTACGCGTTCGTTTGGCACGTGAATGGAAAGGTGCTTTTACGGAAACAAGCCGGTGCACGAGCAGTTGTCATCCGCGATAAGGATGACCTCGCCAATCTGAGGTGATAGCGCAGGCAATTGTATTTTCAAGCAAACGCGATGCCATTCATGTCCAATTTTGCTCACCATAGTGAGCAACTCAAGGATAAGCAGAAGTTTTCTTTATTTCATTTAAACGCCCAAAGTTTGCGAAATAAATTTGATGAGGTTACTTTGTTTTTATCAGATTTAAACCACGAGTTTGACTTTATTTGCTTTAGTGAGACGTGGTTCACATCTGACGACTGTTTTCTCCTCCCGGGATTTGATTGTGTGTCAGCGTGCCGTTCATCAAAGCGCGGAGGAGGTGTTGCTCTGTATGTGCGTTGCCAACTACCGTATCAAATTCTAGCAAACTATAACATTGTGAATGAAAATTTTGAGTGCGTCATTATTCACTGTTATAATATACTACTTGCTCTTGTGTACCGACCGCCATCTGGGTGTTTAAAGCAATTCATGCAGTTTGCAGAAGAAATATTTGAACGTAGCCTCGAGCTCAACCTCGAATGTGTCTTTGTTGGGGATTTCAATATAAATGCTTCTCCAAATAATATTATTTTTTTGCATTTCCAAGAGCTCTTTGAGTCGTATGGTTTTTCAAATGTGATTAATGATCCTACTCGCGTCACGTCAAATTCTGAAACAATACTTGACCTGTGGATTACAAGCTTCTGCCCCGATGAAGTTAAATCAGGTACAATTATATGCGATCTTACTGATCATTTACCCATTTACTGTCTGATACCTTCGAAGCAAAAACGCTCTTTTCTGGAGAAAGAAATATTGATTAGAGATTACTCGGAAAGAAACATGTCAAAGTTTAAAGAACTCATTATGCAACAGGACTGGGATAGCGTTACAAAGGAAAAGGATTCTAATAACGCTTATAAGGCATTCTTGATGTTTTTTATTTCTGCGTACAATGAATCCTTCGGTTTTAAAACTCTTAAGAGACACAAGAGAGCAAGAAAGCCCTGGATCTCGCACGACCTGTATAACAGAATAAAAAACCGCAACATCCTTTTTCAAAAGTTTTTAGACACACGAAGTGAAGGCGATCTCCGCGCATTTAAGAAAGCGAGAAATAAATTGAATGCTGATATTAAGAAAGCAAAGAGATCATACTATGTGAACAAGTTTTCCAATATTGCAGAAAATCCTCGTCTGGTATGGCAAGCGGTTAGAGACATCACGTGTAAATCGAACTCCCCAAAGCGGGTTTCTTATCACAGCGAATCTATGAGTGAAGAAGAGGTTGCAAACCTGTTCAACGAACATTTTATTAACGTGGGTGCTTCCGCAAAAGACTGCGCTGCGATACCATGCGAGGAATTCGTCAAAGCACATTTTGAAAATACTGTATTTTTGTCCCCAACTGATGAATATGAAATACTGGACGTCATTTTGGGTTTAAAGAACCATTG